>NC_069503.1:424113000-424483000 GCF_027579735.1 Bombina bombina
GAGCTGATTATGAACTAAAAAATTTCCAATTAAAAGCATGTTACTTGGGAAAGAATTCAGGAATTCGTTCCTTAATAAGAACAACCAAATTAATATAAGCTTAAAGTTTTAGTCTTAGAACTCAATCTTGAAGCCCAGAGTAAAAGTTAAGAATTGAATCCAATTATAAAACAAATAATTGATTCTCTTAGAACAAAAGAAATATGGATTTTTAGAAATTACAAAATTCTTCTAGCAAAAACAGCTAAAGACATAGATTAAACCTCATTTGCGAAAATATTCAATAAAATGAAGACACAAATGAAATTATTAGCATGATAGTCCAGTTAAAGGACCAGTCAATATACTGGAATTGCATAATCAACAAATGCAAAACAACAAGACAAATGCAACAGCAGCTAGTCTAGTAAATTTTGTCCCTATAACAATGCTAAAATAAATCATAATCTGATACTTGATCTTAAAGTAAACAGAAAAAAATGAAGCAATTGCAACATCATCCAAATAAATCACAGGTCCAAGAAAAGTACCTGAAACTAAATAATTTTCCATAAATAAGATACAACCATCTAAAGGAAAATAAATACTATTTTGCTATAGAAACAATAGCATAATTAGTAGGAGTATAGATAGCCCCAATAAATTGGAGAACCCTCAAAATTTAATTTAACTGCCGGCGAAGAATATAGTTTAAAACCTTTGAAAAAGGAATAAAAGAAAATTCTCAGCCTATTCCATTCCCTAGTATGAGGAACTGGAAAAAAACCTCTGAAAACACAGAAGAATAAATAAGCAGAAATAAAATGTTAGCTAGTCTTGAAAAAGAACTAGTTACCTTAATATCCAAAATAATCAACACCTTTTCAACAAAGAACAAATGTACTTTAATAAAACAATTAGATTTGTTAGTGTCAATATCTGATGAAGAAAATTCTGAATGAGAAAAAAAAACATAATTTATGTAAGAACTTACCTGATAAATTCATTTCTTTCATATTAGCAAGAGTCCATGAGCTAGTGACGTATGGGATATACATTCCTACCAGGAGGGGCAAAGTTTCCCAAACCTTAAAATGCCTATAAATACACCCCTCACCACACCCACAAATCAGTTTAACGAATAGCCAAGAAGTGGGGTGATAAGAAAAAAGTGCGAAAGCATAAAAAATAAGGAATTGGAATAATTGTGCTTTATACAAAAAAATCATAACCAGCACAAAAAAGGGTGGGCCTCATGGACTCTTGCTAATATGAAAGAAATGAATTTATCAGGTAAGTTCTTACATAAATTATGTTTTCTTTCATGTAATTAGCAAGAGTCCATGAGCTTGTGACGTATGGGATAATGACTACCCAAGATGTGGATCTTTCCACGCAAGAGTCACTAGAGAGGGAGGGATAAAATAAAGACAGCCAATTCCTGCTGAAAATAATCCACACCCAAAATAAAGTTTAAATGAAAACATAAGCAGAAGATTCAAACTGAAACAGCTGCCTGAAGTACTTTTCTACCAAAAACTGCTTCAGAAGAAGAAAACACATCAAAATGGTAGAATTTAGTAAAAGTATGCAAAGAAGACCAAGTTGCTGCTTTGCAAATTTGATCAACCGAAGCTTCATTCTTAAACGCCCAGGAAGTAGAAACTGACCTAGTAGAATGAGCTGTAATCCTCTGAGGCGGAGTTTTACCCGACTCAACATAGGCATGATGAATTAAAGATTTCAACCAAGATGCCAAAGAAATGGCAGAAGCTTTCTGGCCTTTTCTAGAACCGGAAAAGATGACAAATAGACTAGAAGTCTTTCGGAAAGTCTTAGTAGCTTCAACATAATATTTCAAAGCTCTAACAACATACAAAGAATGCAATGATTTCTCCTTAGAATTCTTAGGATTAGGGCATAATGAAGGAACTACAATTTCTCTACTAATGTTGTTGGAATTCACAACCTTAGGTAAAAATTCAAAAGAAGTTCGCAATACTGCCTTATCCTGATGAAAAATCAGAAAAGGAGACTCACAAGAAAGAGCAGACAATTCAGAGACTCTTCTGGCAGAAGAGATGGCCAAAAGGAACAAAACTTTCCAAGAAAGCAATTAAATGTCCAATGAATGCATAGGTTCAAATGGAGGAGCTTGAAGAGCCCCCAGAACCAAATTCAAACTCCAAGGAGGAGAAATTGACTTAATGACAGGTTTTATACGAACCAAGGCTTGTACAAAACAATGACTATCAGGAAGATTAGCAATCTTTCTGTGAAAAAGAACAGAAAGAGCAGAGATTTGACCTTTCAAGGAACTTGTGGACAAACCTTTATCTAAACCATCCTGAAGAAACTGTAAAATTCTCGGAATTCTAAAAGAATGCCAGGAAAAATGATGAGAAAGACACCAAGAAATATAAGTCTTCCAGACTCTATAATATATCTCTCTAGATACAGATTTACGAGCCTGTAACATAGTATTAATCACAGAGTCAGAGAAACCTCTTTGACCAAGAATCAAGCGTTCAATCTCCATACCTTTAAATTTAAGGATTTGAGATCCTGATGGAAAAAAGGACCTTGCGACAGAAGGTCTGGTCTTAACGGAAGAGTCCACGGTTGGCAAGAGGCCATCCGGACAAGATCCGCATACCAAAACCTGTGAGGCCATGCTGGAGCTACCAGCAGAACAAACGAGCATTCCTTCAGAATCTTGGAGATTACTCTTGGAAGAAGAACTAGAGGCGGAAAGATATAGGCAGGATGATACTTCCAAGGAAGTGATAATGCATCCACTGCCTCCGCCTGAGGATCCCGGGATCTGGACAGATACCTGGGAAGTTTCTTGTTTAGATGAGAAGCCATCAGATCTATTTCTGGAAGTTCCCACATTTGAACAATCTGAAGAAATACCTCTGGGTGAAGAGACCATTCGCCCGGATGCAACGTTTGGCGACTGAGATAATCCGCTTCCCAATTGTCTATTCCTGGAATATGAACCACAGAGATTAGACAGGAGCTGGATTCCGCCCAAACCAGAATTCGAGATACTTCTTTCATAGCCAGAGGACTGTGAGTCCCTCCTTGATGATTGATATATGCCACAGTTGTGACATTGTCTGTCTGAAAACAAATGAACGATTCTCTCTTCAGAAGAGGCCAAGACTGAAGAGCTCTGAAAATTGCACGGAGTTCCAAAATATTGATCGGTAATCTCACCTCCTGAGATTCCCAAACCCCTTGTGCTGTCAGAGACCCCCACACAGCTCCCCAACCTGTAAGACTTGCATCTGTTGAAATTACAGTCCAGGTCGGAAGAACAAAAGAAGCCCCCTGAATTAAACGATGGTGATCTGTCCACCACGTCAGAGAGTGTCGTACAATCGGTTTTAAAGATATTAATTGAGATATCTTTGTGTAATCCCTGCACCATTGGTTCAGCATACAGAGCTGAAGAGGTTGCATGTGAAAACGAGCAAAGGGGATCGCGTCCGATGCGGCAGTCATAAGACCTAGAATTTCCATGCATAAGGCTACCGAAGGGAATGATTGTGACTGAAGGTTTCGACAAGCTGAAATCAATTTTAGACGTCTCTTGTCTGTCAAAGAGTCATGGACACTGAATCTATCTGGAAACCCAAAAAAGGTTACCCTTGTCTGAGGAATCAATTAACTTTTTAGTGAATTGATCCTCCAACCATGATTTTGAAGAAACAACAAAAGTCGATTCGTATGAAATTCTGCTAAATGTGAAGACTGAGCAAGTACCAAGATATCGTCCAAATAAGGAAATACCACAATACCTTGTTCTCTGATTACAGATAGAAGGGCACCGAGAACCTTTGTAAAAATTCTTGGAGCTGTTGCTAGGCCAAACGGCAGAGCCACAAACTGGTAATGCTTGTCTAGGAAAGAGAATCTCAGAAACTGATAGTGAGCTGGATGAATCGGAATATGCAGATATGCATCCTGTAAATCTATTGTAGACATATAATGCCCTTGCTGAACAAAAGGCAGAATAGTCCTTACAGTTACCATTTTGAATGTTGGTATCCTTACATAACGATTCAATATTTTGAGATCCAGAACTGGTCTGAAGGAATTCTCCTTCTTTGGTACAATGAAGAGATTTGAATAAAACCCCAGCCCCTGTTCCAGAACTGGAACTGGCATAATTACTCCAGCCAACTCTAGATCTGAAACACATTTCAGAAATGCTTGAGCTTTCGCTGGGTTTACTGGGACACGGGAAAGAAAAAATCTCTATGCAGGAGGTCTCATCTTGAAACCAATTCTGTACCCTTCTGAAACAATGTTCTGAATCCAAAGATTGTGAACAGAATTGATCCAAATTTCTTTGAAAAAACGTAATCTGCCCCCTACCAGCTGAGCTGGAATGAGGGCCGCTCCTTCATGTGGACTTAGAAGCTGGCTTTGCTTTTCTAGAAGGCTTGGATTTATTCCAGACTGGAGATGGTTTCCAAACTGAAACTGCTCCTGAGGATGAAGGATCAGGCTTTTGTTCTTTGTTGAAACGAAAGGAACGAAAACGATTATTAGCCCTGTTTTTACCCTTAGATTTTTTATCCTGTGGTAAAAAAGTTCCTTTCCCACCAGTAACAGTTGAGATAATAGAATCCAACTGAGAACCAAATAATTTATTACCCTGGAAAGAAAGGGAAAGTAGAGTCGATTTAGAAGACATATCAGCATTCCAAGTTTTAAGCCATAAAGCTCTTCTAGCTAAAATAGCTAGAGACATAAACCTGACATCAACTCTGATAATATCAAAAATGGCATCACAGATAAAATTATTAGCATGTTGAAGAATAATAATGTTATGAGAATCATGATCTGTTACTTGTTGTGCTAAAGTTTCCAACCAAAAAGTTGAAGCTGCAACAACATCCGCCAAAGATATAGCAGGTCTAAGAAGATTACCTGAACACAAATAAGCTTTTCTTAGAAAGGATTCAATTTTCCTATCTAAAGGATCCTTAAAGGAAGTACCATCTGCCGTAGGAATAGTAGTACGTTTAGCAAGGGTAGAGATAGCCCCATCAACTTTAGGGATTTTCCCAAAACTCTAATCTGTCAGACGGCACAGGATATAATTGCTTAAAACGTTTAGAAGGAGTAAATGAATTACCCAATTTATTCCATTCCCTGGAAATTACTTCAGAAATAGCACCAGGAACAGGAAAAACTTCTGGAATAACTACAGGAGATTTAAAGACCTTGTCTAAACGTTTAGATTTAGTATCAAGAGGACCAGAATCCTCAATTTCTAATGCAATTAGGACTTCTTTAAGTAAAGAACGAATAAATTCCATTTTAAATAAATATGAAGATTTATCAGCATCAACCTCTGAAACAGAATCATCTGAACCAGAAGAATCATTAGAATCAGAATGATGATGTTCATTTAAAAATTCATCTGGATAAAGAGAAGTTTTAAAAGACTTTTTATGTTTACTAGAAGGAGGAATAACAGACATAGCCTTCTTAATAGATTCAGAAACAAAATCTCTTATGTTATCAGGAACACTCTGAACATTAGATGTTGATGGAACTGCAACAGGTAATGGTATTTTACTAAAGGAAATATTTTCTGCATTAACAAGTTTGTCATGACATTTAATACAAACAACAGCTGGAGGAACAGCTACCAAAAGTTTACAGCAGATACACTTAGCTTTGGTAGTTCCAGCACCAGGCAGCTATTTTCCTGAAGTATCTTCTGACTCAGATGCAACATGAGACATCTTGCAATATGTAAGAGAAAAAACAACATATAAAGCAAAATTGATCAAATTCCTTAAATGACAGTTTCAGGAATGGGAAAAAATGCCAAAGAACAAGCTTCTAGCAACCAGAAGCAATGAAAAATGAGACTTAAATAATGTGGAGACAAAAGCGACGCCCATATTTTTTTAGCGCCAAATAAGACGCCCACATTATTTAGCGCCTAAATGCTTTTGGCGCCAAAAATGACGCCACATCCGGAACGCCGACATTTTTGGCGCAAAAGAACGTCAAAAAATAACGCAACTTCCGGCGACACGTATGACGCCGGAAACAGAAAAGATTTTTTGCGCCAAAAAAGTCTGCGCCAAGAATGACGCAATAAAATGAAGCATTTTCAGCCCTCGCGAGCCTAACAGCCCACAGGGAAAAAGTCAATTTTTTAAGGTAAGAAAAAATGATTGATTCAAATGCATTATCCCAAATATGAAACTGACTGTCTGAAAACATCCTGAGTGTTAAGGTTGCAAATGCTATTCGGGGCTTTTTCTCTCGCCAAATAAAGTTATTGAAAGCCCTTTGAAGCGTCTGGACATCTTTATTATACAATAGCAATGGAAAGTTTTGGAGGAAGTATAGCAGTTTGGGAAATATGATAGCTTTTATGAGCATAATTCTAGCCGAGATACTCAGTGGTAAATTGGACCAAAGTTGAACTTTTTCTTGTATCTCTTTAATACATTTAGGAAAGTTCAATTCTTACCAATCCCTAGGGTTTCTACTCAAACTTATGCCCAGATATTGTATACACGCCGTTTCATGAAACGGATGGGTTACTACCTGTATAGGTTTATATATCCATAGAAGTTCCGATTTCTCGTTATTGGTCCTATACCCTGAGAAGGATCCAAACAGCTCAAATATGGATAGAACTTGTGGTATAGATTGAACCGTGCTACTTAGAAATAATAAAAGATCGTCTGCAATAAGTGAGACCACCATGTCCTGATGACCTATTCTAATCCCCTTTAACTCCTGCCTTAGATAAATTGCCAGCGGTTCAAGAGATAGATTAAAGAGTAATGGGGATATCGGGCAACCTTGTCTTGTCCCTCGCCCCAATGGAAAATACTCAGAAGCTTCACTTTTACTATAATTGCTGACATTGGGTTTTTATAAATCATCTGTATAAATTTATGGACAGGCCCTATCATTCCAAATCTCTCTAATGACTCAAAAAGGTGGTCCCACCCGATCGGGTCGAACGCCTTTTCTGCGTCGACTGATAGTATTGCAAGATCTGGTTTATAGTGTGCCGTTTTATAAACTTTATTTGCAAAATAATCTAGGACTAGCTGTACTTTTCGTATATTTTTGACAGGATTACGTCCTAACATAAATCCTGATTGATCTGGGTGTATGATGTAGTGCAAGCATTTTTTGAAATGATTAGCGATAATAGCCGTCAGCAGTTTATAGTCCTGGTTCAGGAGGGAGATAGGTCTATATGCTGCGGGTGAAGTGGGATCTTTACCTTTCTTTAAGATCAGAACTATATTGGAAGATGTAAATAGTGGAGATTGTGATTTATTTTCAATGAAATAATCATTAAAGAGTGTATGTAGCAAGGGGAGGATTTGTTCTCACAAAAGTTTGTAAAATTCGGCAGGCATAGCATCCGGCCCTGGAGTTTTGCCTCCTTTAAGCTTAATTATAGCATCTGAAATCTCTTTTATTGTGATTGGTTCGTTCAATCTTTGTAGGTCAGTCTTTGAGATCTGGGGCACTTTGATCTTCTGCCAGAACTTATCCTTATTACTTTGTTTTATTGCACTGGAAGAGTATAACTTTTGATAGTAATCTAAAAAAACCTGTCTTATTTCTGAACTTTTATTGAAAATCTTATTTTGATGGTTAATGGCTGAGATAAAATTTTTCTGTTGTCTGGTTTTTGTAATTTTGGCTAATATTTTGGCAGAGATGCCCTGACTCCCTGCAAAGAAGGCTTTTTGCTTCTGCTCCTCTTCTGCCATTTTTTGCTTGATAAAAAGATTATGCTCCCCTCTAATCTTTCTATATTTATCCCAATTAAGTGTAGTTTTGTCTTGGATATAACGTGTATATGCGTTTTTAAGTGTGTTCGCTAGTTGTTCCTCTCTCTGGTCTCTTTTTTTCTTTATCCTAATAAGATATGCTTTTATTTCGCCTCTAAAGACCGCCTTTGCGGTTTCCCATAAAATTTCAGGTTTCTCCACATAATCTTTATTATGGTTAAAAAAAAACTCTCCATTTTTCTTGGAGCCATGACCTAAATTTAATATTTTGAACCAGATATTGCGGAAAGAAAAAACGTGCATTACTGTTCCGAGTGGGGATCCTATGGTGGATCTCTAGTGAGATAATTGCATGGTCCGATAACGTAATATCTTTAATATACGATTTTATGTCGGATTTCATTAATTGACCAGAAACTAAAAAGAAATATATCCTAGAGAAGGATCTAAATGATCTGGACTCACACGTATACCCCTTCTGATCTGGATGCTGGATTCGCCAAACATCCTTTAAAGCTAGTTTCTGACAAAAATGACGGAGTATCTTTGAATCCCTCGTCTTTTTGTCCATTGATCTACTATTAGATCTATCTAACAAATTTGTAAAGGTCATATTGTAGTCACCAACTACTATAATGTTTTTGCCTACAAACTGAAAAAGTTTGAGGCCCAATGTTTCCCAAAAATCTCTGTCGGTTTTATTGGGGCTATAAATTTTGCAAATAACAAATGTGTTTCTGTTTATTATGAATTCTAAGATTTCGTACCTTCCCTCCGGGTCGTTATATAGTGATATAATTTGATACTTTAATTGTTTGTTGATCAGTATAGCTAGACCTCTTGTCCTTTGATTGTAGGAAGTAAATAGAACCTTCCCTACCCATTTAATCTGTAATTTAGCCGCTTCAACCGGGGATAAATGGGTTTCTTGAATAAAAGCTAGGTCAGGTTTATGGGAGCCCAGAAGTTTTATCATCAGTTTTTGCTTTAATAGGTGAAGATATACCTCCTATGTTCCAGGACAACAATTTAAGTTTATTCATCTCCATTTATCTAGTCATTTACTAGGTTTGCAGCATACGGATGGGGAGGAGGAAGGGAGAAAAAAGAAAAAAAAAAAAAAAAAAAAAAAGGGGGGGGGGGATTAGTAATAAGGAACTGGAGAGAACCAGCTGAACCTATACCAAAATTCAAAATCCCAACGAACAAAATATTAAACCCAGCATATATCTGCTTAACATTCAAACGTCTAGAAAAATTACCATAATTCACTAATAGTTGGGGGGACAGAGTTCCCCCAACACTATTGCATTTCGTTCTCTTCCCCTTTTTTGTAAGCATCCCTAGGAGGCTGGGAAAGGAAAGGGCTGGAGGACGACAAGCATCAAAACACCTTACACCTAGAAATAAAAGCAATTTCAACGTAAAAACTAACATTGGTACAATGTCTACATATTTCCGCCTAGGATACCTGACAATCTCACTGTACCCCGGTCTTTTGACAATAGGCCTTAATTTCATCCACTTTTGAGAATGTGAGCATGGCGCCATCCCTCTCCAGCACCACTTTCGCAGGATACAGCATTCTAGCCTTCAGGTTGGCATTAATAAGTCTGGAGCAGTATGGCGCCATTTCCCTCCGCTTTGTTTGTGTTTCTATTGAAAAACCCTGAAACAGTAGTATCCTTGTCTGGCCTACCTTAATTCCATTATTCTTACGGTATAGTCTTAGGAGATGAAACTTGTCTTGAAAATTTAAGTATTTTATTATTACTGGTCTAGGCTTATGCATAGCTACCGCTTTATCCTGTACTGGTCCTAATCTATGTGCTCTTTCCACTGGAATCACTAAATTTTCTATCTGGCTGCCAACCATTTGCGGATGTATAGTAGAGGCAAATTTTAAAAGGTCACAGTATTCTGCAGTTTCGGGGAGCCCAACAACCCTAAGGTTGTTGCGCCGTGACCTATCCTCTAAGTCCTCTAACTTAGCTTGTAGTGTATGGAGGGTCTTGCCTTGTGTTTCATTTAACTGTTCCTGAGTAGATAGTTTATCTTCTAAGTCGGAAACTCTTGTTTCCAATTCCATAAGTCTAGGAGAGAATTGCTTAACTTCTACCAATAGGTTGCTTATTTCTTGCTTCAGGGCATCGAACTGGGGCATTAACAGTTCAGATATTTGGTGTAATAGTGTTGTAGTATCAATACTGCTCGTACCTAATTCGCTGCAGGTCTCAGGCTCACTGGGCTTAGTCCTTTTGTCCTTCTGTTTGGGTGGCATCGCGGGTGAGTTTGGTTTAGAGTGGGACATATATTTGTCCATGAGTAAGAAATCAGGAAAAGTCTTTCCTATTAAGTGTGGTGAAGAAAGTAGAAAATTAAATCCAAATTATCGTACTTCTGTAGTATTGTGAGAAAACAAGAGGGTGATTGTGTCATAGGAATAGTGAGAGTGAGAGTGGGGAAGTGAGGAATCCCAAGGAAGACCCCCGCAAAGCAATCCAAGTGAAGGTGAGTGAAATTTTATCGCAACACCATCCAGTAACCGGACCTAAATTGCAGGACTAGATAAAACAGTGAATCTAAATCTCCCAGCGAATTTATCTGAAGCTTTTAACTAAGTCTAAGACTCTAAAACTAGAGCCGCAGAGAACTGCTTTTAGTATAGTAACTTACAGCTACTAGTTCTGACACTACTAGATACTGTTTCTCAACTAACCAAGCACCAAGAACTAACAGAAACACAGAAAGAGGAACCCTTCTGACACAATTCACATTCAATTAATTGTCGAATAGGGATCCCCTAAGGGTACTCCTGTTTAAATATCTAAACACCCTATTGAAGGTAATTTACTCAGATTCAGGGTATTTGATCATTTAACCTCTATTTATACCCTCTACTGGAGACAAAACACAGCAAACTTATCAAGTAAATCCTTGAGCCAATATAAGAATTGCCCTCTAAGACTCAGATTATGTATTCTTATCCTAGAGTGTTATACTCTGGGGATTACCGGGTATGAGTATTGATTATCTGAAAAGCCTGCAAAGGGTTAAGTTATATTCATGTCCACTAAATACAATAGCTTTAACAGTGATCAGCATTAAATACCACACAGTGTAGGTAGTGAAATAGTAGCCAATCTATATATAAACAGTATCTACTAATATCAAATGGCTGAACCTTAAATTGTAAGATGTGGCACCTTGGCTCACACCCTACTTCTTAACAACAGATAACAATGGTTGACTTCTTAATGAAAAGATGCCCTCTTTCTGAAGCAAAAAATTGCTTCTTCTTAGAGTTTGGGTAAGTCCAGGAGTGTCAGTGTCCCTTATTCCTGATAGATTAATAGGGGGCCCACAACTCCCTGTTCTTTACGTTGGTACAGTTACTTGTTCCAGCTCCTGGAGTGGTCTGCCCAGTTAATGTCAACCTAGAGTATCCTGATTTATAGAAAAAAGAAGGAGCCCTTCAGACAGATTTGGGGAGTTCCTCTCCCTGAATACTACTCAGTTGTCTGGTCAAGGTTGAGTTCAGTCCACCTACAGTTGCAAAGTGTTGGTATTAAAACCTTAGTAGCCTGAACACCTCCTGTTCCTCAGTCTTCCGATTTGAATGTCAGGACCGGCTCAATTTAATCATATCCGCTGTCTAGTGGTAATAAGCTGGAGGGAATATTAACTATATGTGCCACTTGGGAGTCAGATGCGGAGTCCAACTCTCACCCCAGCCTTGGCCTAATCACATACAGTGTAGGACTTAACTCAGTCACTATCCAGACCAAAAACAGAATTTATGTTTACCTGATAAATTACTTTCTCCAACGGTGTGTCCGGTCCACGGCGTCATCCTTACTTGTGGGATATTCTCTTCCCCAACAGGAAATGGCAAAGAGCCCAGCAAAGCTGGTCACATGATCCCTCCTAGGCTCCGCCTACCCCAGTCATTCGACCGACGTTAAGGAGGAATATTTGCATAGGAGAAACCATATGGTACCGTGGTGACTGTAGTTAAAGAAAATAAATTATCAGACCTGATTAAAAAAACCAGGGCGGGCCGTGGACCGGACACACCGTTGGAGAAAGTAATTTATCAGGTAAACATAAATTCTGTTTTCTCCAACATAGGTGTGTCCGGTCCACGGCGTCATCCTTACTTGTGGGAACCAATACCAAAGCTTTAGGACACGGATGAAGGGAGGGAGCAAATCAGGTCACCTAAATGGAAGGCACCACGGCTTGCAAAACCTTTCTCCCAAAAATAGCCTCAGAAGAAGCAAAAGTATCAAACTTGTAAAATTTGGTAAAAGTGTGCAGTGAAGACCAAGTCGCTGCCCTACATATCTGATCAACAGAAGCCTCGTTCTTGAAGGCCCATGTGGAAGCCACAGCCCTAGTGGAATGAGCCGTGATTCTTTCGGGAGGCTGCCGTCCGGCAGTCTCGTAAGCCAATCTGATGATGCTTTTAATCCAAAAAGAGAGAGAGGTAGAAGTTGCTTTTTGACCTCTCCTTTTACCGGAATAAACAACAAACAAGGAAGATGTTTGTCTAAAATCCTTTGTAGCATCTAAATAGAATTTTAGAGCGCGAACAACATCCAAATTGTGCAACAAACGTTCCTTCTTTGAAACTGGTTTCGGACACAGAGAAGGTACGATAATCTCCTGGTTAATGTTTTTGTTAGAAACAACTTTTGGAAGAAAACCAGGTTTAGTACGTAAAACCACCTTATCTGCATGGAACACCAGATAAGGAGGAGAACACTGCAGAGCAGATAATTCTGAAACTCTTCTAGCAGAAGAAATTGCAACTAAAAACAAAACTTTCCAAGATAATAACTTAATATCAACGGAATGTAAGGGTTCAAACGGAACCCCCTGAAGAACTGAAAGAACTAAGTTGAGACTCCAAGGAGGAGTCAAAGGTTTGTAAACAGGCTTAATTCTAACCAGAGCCTGAACAAAGGCTTGAACATCTGGCACAGCTGCCAGCTTTTTGTGAAGTAACACAGACAAGGCAGAAATCTGTCCCTTCAGGGAACTAGCAGATAATCCTTTTTCCAATCCTTCTTGAAGGAAGGATAGAATCTTAGGAATCTTAACCTTGTCCCAAGGGAATCCTTTAGATTCACACCAACAGATATATTTTTTCCAAATTTTGTGGTAAATCTTTCTAGTTACAGGCTTTCTGGCCTGAACAAGAGTATCGATAACAGAATCTGAGAACCCTCGCTTCGATAAGATCAAGCGTTCAATCTCCAAGCAGTCAGCTGGAGTGAAACCAGATTCGGATGTTCGAACGGACCCTGAACAAGAAGGTCTCGTCTCAAAGGTAGCTTCCAAGGTGGAGCCGATGACATATTCACCAGTTCTGCATACCAAGTCCTGCGTGGCCACGCAGGAGCTATCAAGATCACCGACGCCCTCTCCTGATTGATCCTGGCTACCAGCCTGGGGATGAGAGGAAACGGCGGGAACACATAAGCTAGTTTGAAGGTCCAAGGTGCTACTAGTGCATCCACTAGAGCCGCCTTGGGATCCCTGGATCTGGACCCGTAGCAAGGAACTTTGAAGTTCTGACGAGAGGCCATCAGATCCATGTCTGGAATGCCCCACAGCTGAGTGACTTGGGCAAAGATTTCCGGATGAAGTTCCCACTCCCCCGGATGCAATGTCTGACGACTCAGAAAATCCGCTTCCCAATTTTCCACTCCTGGGATGTGGATAGCAGACAGGTGGCAGGAGTGAGACTCCGCCCATAGAATGATTTTGGTCACTTCTTCCATCGCTAGGGAACTCCTTGTTCCCCCCTGATGGTTGATGTACGCAACAGTTGTCATGTTGTCTGATTGAAACCGTATGAACTTGGCCCTCGCTAGCTGAGGCCAAGCCTTGAGAGCATTGAATATCGCTCTCAGTTCCAGAATATTTATCGGTAGAAGAGATTCTTCCCGAGACCAAAGACCCTGAGCTTTCAGGGATCCCCAGACCGCGCCCCAGCCCATCAGACTGGCGTTGGTCGTGACGATGACCCACTCCGGTCTGCGGAATGTCATCCCTTGTGACAGGTTGTCCAGGGACAGCCACCAACGGAGTGAGTCTCTGGTCCTCTGATTTACTTGTATCTTCGGAGACAAGTCTGTATAGTCCCCATTCCACTGACTGAGCATGCACAGTTGTAATGGTCTTAGATGAATGCGCGCAAAAGGAACTATGTCCATTGCCGCTACCATCAAACCGATCACTTCCATGCACTGCGCTATGGAAGGAAGAGGAACGGAATGAAGTATCCGACAAGAGTCTAGAAGTTTTGTTTTTCTGGCCTCTGTCAGAAAAATCCTCATTTCTAAGGAGTCTATTATTGTTCCCAAGAAGGGAACCCTCGTTGACGGAGATAGAGAACTCTTTTCCACGTTCACTTTCCATCCGTGAGATCTGAGAAAGGCCAGGACAATGTCCGTGTGAGCCTTTGCTTGAGGAAGGGACGACGCTTGAATCAGAATGTCGTCCAAGTAAGGTACTACAGCAATGCCCCTTGGTCTTAGCACAGCTAGAAGGGACCCTAGTACCTTTGTGAAAATCCTTGGAGCAGTGGCTAATCCGAAAGGAAGCGCCACGAACTGGTAATGCTTGTCCAGGAATGCGAACCTTAGGAACCGATGATGTTCCTTGTGGATAGGAATATGTAGATACGCATCCTTTAAATCCACTGTGGTCATGAATTGACCTTCCTGGATGGAAGGAAGAATAGTTCGAATGCTTTCCATCTTGAACGATGGAACCTTGAGAAACTTGTTTAAGATCTTGAGATCTAAGATTGGTCTGAACGTTCCCTCTTTTTTGGGAACTATGAACAGATTGGAGTAGAACCCCATCCCTTGTTCTCTTAATGGAACAGGATGAATCACTCCCATTTTTAACAGGTCTTCTACACAATGTAAGAATGCCTGTCTTTTTACGTGGTCTGAAGACAACTGAGACCTGTGGAACCTCCCCCTTGGGGGAAGCCCCTTGAATTCCAGAAGATAACCTTGGGAGACTATTTCTAGCGCCCAAGGATCCAGAACATCTCTTGCCCAAGCCTGAGCGAAGAGAGAGAGTCTGCCCCCCACCAGATCCGGTCCCGGATCGGGGGCCAACATTTCATGCTGTCTTGGTAGCAGTGGCAGGTTTCTTGGCCTGCTTTCCCTTGTTCCAGCCTTGCATTGGTCTCCAAGCTGGCTTGGCTTGAGAAGTATTACCCTCTTGCTTAGAGGACGTAGCACTTTGGGCTGGTCCATTTCTACGAAAGGGACGAAAATTAGGTTTATTTTTTGCCTTGAAAGGCCGATCCTGAGGAAGGGCGTGGCCCTTACCCCCAGTGATATCAGAGATAATCTCTTTCAAGTCAGGGCCAAACAGCGTTTTCCCCTTGAAAGGAATGTTAAGTAGCTTGTTCTTGGAAGACGCATCAGCTGACCAAGATTTCAACCAAAGCGCTCTGCGCGCCACAATAGCAAACCCAGAATTCTTAGCCGCTAACCTAGCCAATTGCAAAGTGGCGTCTAGGGTGAAAGAATTAGCCAATTTGAGAGCATTGATTCTGTCCATAATCTCCTCATAAGGAGGAGAATCACTATCGACCGCCTTTATCAGCTCATCGAACCAGAAACATGCGGCTGTAGCTACAGGGACAATGCATGAAATTGGTTGTAGAAGGTAACCCTGCTGAACAAACATCTTTTTAAGTAAACCTTCTAATTTTTTATCCATAGGATCTTTAAAAGCACAACTATCCTCTATGGGTATAGTGGTGCGTTTGTTTAAAGTGGAAACCGCTCCCTCGACCTTGGGGACTGTCTGCCATAAGTCCTTTCTGGGGTCGACCATAGGAAACAATTTTTTAAATATGGGGGGAGGGACGAAAGGAATACCGGGCCTTTCCCATTCTTTATTAACAATGTCCGCCACCCGCTTGGGTATAGGAAAAGCTTCTGGGAGCCCCGGGACCTCTAGGAACTTGTCCATTTTACATAGTTTCTCTGGGATGACCAACTTGTCACAATCATCCAGAGTGGATAATACCTCCTTAAGCAGAATGCGGAGATGTTCCAACTTAAATTTAAATGTAATCACATCAGGTTCAGCTTGTTGAGAAATGTTCCCTGAATCAGTAATTTCTCCCTCAGACAAAACCTCCCTGGCCCCATCAGACTGGGTTAGGGGCCCTTCAGAACCATTATTATCAGCGTCGTCATGCTCTTCAGTATCTAAAACAGAGCAGTCGCGCTTACGCTGATAAGTGTTCATTTTGGCTAAAATGTTTTTGACAGAATTATCCATTACAGCCGTTAATTGTTGCATAGTAAGGAGTATTGGCGCGCTAGATGTACTAGGGGCCTCCTGAGTGGGCAAGCCTCGTGTAGACGAAGGAGGGAATGATGCAGTACCATGCTTACTCCCCTCACTTGAGGAATCATCTTGGGCATCATTGTCATTGTCACATAAATCACATTTATTTAAATGAATGGGAATTCTGGCTTCCCCACATTCAGAACACAGTCTATCTGGTAGTTCAGACATGTTAAACAGGCATAAACTTGATAACAAAGTACAAAAAACGTTTTAAAATAAAACCGTTACTGTCACTTTAAATTTTAAACTGAACACACTTTATTACTGCAATTGCGAAAAAACATGAAGGAATTGTTCAAAATTCACCAAATTTTCACCACAGTGTCTTAAGGCCTTAAAAGTATTGCACACCAAATTTGGAAGCTTTAACCCTTAAAATAACGGAACCGGAGCCGTTTTTAACTTTAACCCCTTTACAGTCCCTGGTATCTGCTTTGCTGAGACCCAACCAAGCCCAAAGGGGAATACGATACCAAATGACGCCTTCAGAAAGTCTTTTCTAAGTATCAGAGCTCCTCTCACATGCGACTGCATGTCATGCCTCTCAAAAACAAGTGCGCAACACCGGCGCGAAAATGAGGCTCTGCCTATGATTTGGGAAAGCCCCTAAAGAATAAGGTGTCTAAAACAGTGCCTGCCGATATTATTATATCAAAATACCCAGAATAAATGATTCCTCAAGGCTAAATATGTGTTAATAATGAATCGATTTAGCCCAGAAAAAGTCTACAGTCTTAATAAGCCCTTGTGAAGCCCTTATTTACGATCTTAATAAACATGGCTTACCGGATCCCATAGGGAAAATGACAGCTTCCAGCATTACATCGTCTTGTTAGAATGTGTCATACCTCAAGCAGCAAGAGACTGCTCACTGTTCCCCCAACTGAAGTTAATTGCTCTCAACAGTCCTGTGTGGAACAGCCATGGATTTTAGTGACGGTTGCTAAAATCATTTTCCTCATACAAACAGAAATCTTCATCTCTTTTCTGTTTCTGAGTAAATAGTACATACCAGCACTATTTCAAAATAACAAACTCTTGATTGAATAATAAAAACTACAGTTAAACACTAAAAAACTCTAAGCCATCTCCGTGGAGATGTTGCCTGTACAACGGCAAAGAGAATGACTGGGGTAGGCGGAGCCTAGGAGGGATCATGTGACCAGCTTTGCTGGGCTCTTTGCCATTTCCTGTTGGGGAAGAGAATATCCCACAAGTAAGGATGACGCCGTGGACCGGACACACCTATGTTGGAGAAAAGGACTCTTCCACGTACAAACCATGTTTATGCAGCGTTTATTGCTGTTAACGTATATTGCTTGCAGTAGCTGAATGAGACAGAGTGTGTTTCAGGACCCAGTTCCCTACAGCAAACACGTCAAGCCCCCTTTAACTTGTTTCCAGCTTGCACCCTGGTCACTATAGTTTAGGTAAGGGTAGGTCATTTATGTTGACGTAGTACAGGCTATGATCATTAGTGGCCTTCGGGGGGTCTATTGAGGGCCGTCACCTTAGTCTCTCTCTTACCAGCCCCTGACTTCAGCAACCCAGCCCCACAATAAGAAAAATAAAGTATGTGGTATCGCAAGATACAACTCACAAGTCAGTGTGTTCCTCCGGCCGCTCTCCTTAGCCGCTCTGGGGTTGCTTCCAGCAGGCTGTACAGCTGCGTGTCGTCACTTTTGCAGCGTGTCCTTGCACGCGTCTTCCTGCGTTTCTGAGTACCACGGCTTTTCCTTTTTTAGTTTTGCGCGCCTTATGCAAATGCCCCGGCGTCTTGCACAGTCTATGCCGGTCTTTACCTACGGGAGCACAGGCCGCCCACCCCAGTCAATCTCGACAGCTCAGGCAGCTCACTTCGACCTCCTTCGCCCAGGCTATTCACAGGTAAGCTTCACAGCATGGGGGCGCTTTGCCGTTTTCACCCCTTCACTTCCAGCCGAGATACCCGTTGCCTGATAGGGACTCCTCTGGTGCCTTAATGTACCGCAGCCCTCTCAGAGTGTCGTGTATGGCTTTAGCTGTCGCCTCCGTCTCTTATGCTTGCTATGCTTCCCAGCTACGAGGCAGGTGAATGTCTAGGCTATCCCAGCCCTACTGCTATGCCCTCACCGACAGGGCCAATAGGTATAAGCAGACTTCCTTGCGACTGCTTATGTGTTTCCAGACCCCATAGGCTTTGGGTCAAGGAATGTGGTCGCTTGGGTCCTTTGGAAACAGGCTCTTTCCTCAGAGCTCCGTGCTAGCGTTCTCTCTGCTAGCTCCGCCCCCACAGGAAGTCGTGTGTCAGCAGATGCTATTGCCCTATTTTTAAATGCTAATATATGTTCTTTATAATTTATAGACATATCAGTACAATTGGGACACATTCTAAGAGGGGGTTCCACAATGGCTTCCAAACATATTGAACAAGGATTTTCCTTGGTGTCAGACATGTTAAACAGGCTAGTAATGTAACAAGCAAGCTTGGAAAACACTGTAATCAAAGTAAATAACACTTAGAAATAAAACGGTACTGTGCCTTTAAGAGAAAAAAAGCTGCACAAGTTCTGCAAAACAGTGTAAAAAAGCAGTAAACTTAACAAAATTTTTACAGTAGTATCTTATAGCCTTAGTAACTTTGCACAGCTATGCAAATAAACAATTAACCCCTTAATGGCAAAACGGATTGAAAACATTTCAAAACCATTAAAAAAAAGACTTCCAGCACCTTGCCGCAGCTCTGCTGTGGCGCCTACCTGCCCTTCAGAACGATTAGTGGGGGGAAAAACCTCCTTTACAGCCCCCAAAAACAGCAGGAACCTCTAGAGAAGCAGTTGGATGTCTCTAAGGAAAAGAAACTGAGCAACTGAGGCGCAAAAATAGGCCCCTCCTACCTCACTCGATGTTTTGAGGCCTATTAGAAAAACACCTGATTGTCTCTTAAAGGGCCACTAAACCCAAAATCTTTCTTTCATGATTCAGATAGAACATACAAATTTAAACAACATTACAATTTACTTCTATTATTTATTTTGCTTCATTTTTTAGATATCCTTATTTGAAGAAAAAGCAATGCACATGGGTGAGCCAATCACATGAGGCTTCTATGTGCAGCAACCAATCAGCAGCTACTGAGCATATCTAGATATGCTTTTCAGCAAAGAATATCAAGAGAATAAAACAAATTAGATAATAGAAGTAAATTAGAAAGATGTTTAAAAATGCATTCTCTTTCTAAATCATGAAAGAAAAAATGTGGGTATCATGGCCCTTTAATTAACCATGTGGGTTAAAAAACCCTAACACAAGCCATAATGACCCCTTTAGTCCCTTCAAAAAACGTTATAATTGCATCATTTACTGAACAAACAAAAACGTTTTTTCCTAACAGTGTCACCAGTAACAAATGAGCCCTTCAAGCAAGCTGAAATTCCTATCCAAGTGTCTGAATACAGCTTACCCTTCCCTCATGGGGATATTGCCAGCCTTTTCTAGAATTAACACAGTCTGTCTAGAAAAAATATAGACTGAACATACCTCATATGCAGCTTAGCATGCAAACCGTTCCCCCAACTGAAGTTTTTCTGTACTCTTCAGCCCTTGTGAGAACAGCAGTGGATCTTAGTTACAAAGTGCTAAGATCATAATACTCCTTGCAGAAATCTTCATCTCCTTTCTGCCAGAGAGTAAATAGTACACACTGGCACCATTTAAAATAAACTTTTGCTTGAGAAATAAAAAACTAACATTTTTGTCACCACACTCGCTCTGCACTTCCTAGTTACTTAGAGTAGGCAAAGAGAATGACTGTGGGGTGGAGCTAAGGGGGGAGCTATATAGACAGCTCTGCTGTGGGTGCTCTCTTTGCCACTTCCTGTAGGGGAGGAGAATATCCCACAAGTAAGGATGAATCCGTGGACTCGATACATCTTACAAGAGAAAAGAGGGCATGTAAGTAGATTTTTTCTTTAAATCAGTTTTTGGATAAATGTCACTCACTTCACTGCTTTGTTCAGAAAATAGTGTTTCAAGGCAATGGATTACAAATAATATGCATTTATCTTAAATGACACTTAATCCTTTCATTTCTGGTGCACCAGACTAACTCTCGGCCAGTGTGTCTTTACATGCGCTACTATTGGATCCCCTGTATGAATGTGATTTGAATGATTGGATGTATGATTAAAAATGTTATTATTAAACGTTTTCTATTTTTGACTTAATGAATCTCTAGTGTGCTTTTTTATTAGACAGTTGTGCTGATTTTGCCTAGACTTTTAGAAACTCCATATTGTGGGGTTTCTACTCTCTTCTCTATGCTGTTGTAGTTCCTAAGTCAGTGTTGCCAAGAGACTTTTCAGTTTACCTTCAAAACCTTTTCCAACATCTAAACGAACCCTCTTTTCTGTCAGATATACTATGGGTCAGAGTGCACAGGGCCTTACGACCTAAACCTCCAGATTCTGCTCCCCCCAGAGACATTGTAATTTGTTTTAATAATATTCAAGAAAAAGAAATGCTTCTCAATCAATCTCGTAAAAACCAAACTGTAAAATCTAGAGGGAACATTCTGCAATTCTTTCAGGACTTATAAACCAAGAACTTACAGAGAAGAAAATAATTCTCTCGACTCACCCTCCTACTATGAAATAAAAGGATTACCTAGTCGCCAGAGGACATTCAAACGTTTTGCTCTACACTTGGATTGGATCAACATTTGGACTCACTCCCACCCCCCAAACCTCAAACCCTACCCTCAAAAGAGCTGAGGCCTCCTCTGAATCATGGCATACTGTCACACGAAAGAAGAAGAATACATCAGCGGATTCCTCACCAAAAGGCCATACAGCCTCCAGTCCTGCTTCTTCAGATCACCCATCTTAGAAACTTATTCACTTATTTTCTCTAGGTAACTGAAAAGTGATCTGACCTTTGACTGTTGTTTCCACTCAGGATGGGCAAGTAAATGTATTGCAATTTCCTTTCACTAACTCTTATTACACAAAATGCTAAAGGGCTTAATTCTCCCCACAAAAGATCAAAGGCACTATTAGATCTTAAACGGCAAGTAGATATTCTGTTTCTACAGGAAAAACATTTTAAGCGTAATAGAGAACCTAAGTATTTTGGGAAGACCTTCACAACCCGTTACCATAGCTCCAGTACCACTAAGATAAACGGAGTAAGCATTCTTTTTAATAAGTCACTTCCTTTTACACTTATCCAGTCAACAAAAGACCTAGATGGTAGGTTTTTGGGCCTTGTTGGTCTATTATATGGCAGACCCATCACATTAATAAATACATACACCCCAAACACCAACCAAGCAACTTTTTTTAAATACATTCTCAACAAGATTGTGGATATCACTAAAGGGCCCACCTTTATTGTGGGAGATTTCAATGTTCCCTTGCAGCCTCCCAAAGACAGCTCCAACCCAAAAAATAAAATTTCCAAAAAAATCTCCCATACCCTATGGACGGGACTAAAGAATCTTAACCTTTATGTCACTTGGCGTTATATACATCATGATACAATAGACTACACCTTCTTCTCTCATCCCAATAAAACATATAGCAGACTAGACTACATCTTTTCAAATCAACCGGCTCTAGCCATGGTTAAAAAAACAGAATTTATGCTTACCTGATAAATTACTTTCTCTTGCGGTGTATCCAGTCCACAGATTCATCCTTACTTGTGGGATATTCTCATTCCCTACAGGAAGTGGCAAAGAGAGCACACAGCAAAGCTGTCCATATAGCTCCCCCTCTGGCTCCGCCCCCCCAGTCATTCGACCGACGGTTATGAGAAAAAGGAGAAACCATAGGGTGCAGTGGTGACTGTAGTTTAAACAAAAAATTTTAACCTGACTTAATTGCCAGGGCGGGCCGTGGACTGGATACACCGCAAGAAAGTAATTTATCAGGTAAGCATAAATTCTGTTTTCTCTTGCAAGGTGTATCCAGTCCACGGATTCATCCTTACTTGTGGGATACCAATACCAAAGCTTTAGGACACGGATGAAGGGAGGGAAAAAGACAGGTAACCTAAACGGAAGGCACCACTGCTTGCAAAACCTTTCTCCCAAAAATAGTCTCCGAAGAAGCAAAAGTATCGAATTTGTAAAATTTGGCAAAAGTATGCAGTGAAGACCAAGTCGCTGCCTTACAAATCTGTTCAACAGAAGTCTCATTCTTGAAGGCCCAAGTGGAAGCCACAGCTCTGGTGGAATGAGCTGTAATTCGTTCAGGAGGCTGCTGCCCAGCAGTCTCATAAGCCAATCGGATGATGCTTTTCAACCAGAAAGAAAGAGAGGTAGCCGTCGCTTTTTGACCTCTCCTCTTACCAGAATAAACAACAAACAAAGATGAGGTTTGTCTGAAATCCTTAGTTGCTTGTAAATAGAATTTCAAAGCACGAACCACATCAAGATTGTGTAAATACCGTTCCTTCTTAGAAGCTGGATTAGGACACAGAGAAGGAACAATGATTTCCTGGTTAATGTTCTTATTAGAAACAACTTTAGGAAGAAACCCAGGTTTGGTACGCAAAACTACCTTATCTGCATGGAACACCAGATAAGGTGAATTACACTGCAAAGCAGACAATTCTGAAACTCTTCTAGCAGAAGATATAGCTACCAAAAACAAGACTTTCCAAGATAATAACTTAATATCTATGGAATGTAAAGGTTCAAAAGGAACCCCTTGAAGAACTGAAAGAACTAAATTCAGACTCCATGGAGGAGCCACAGGTTTATAGACAGGCTTGATTCTGACTAACGCCTGTGCAAACGCTTGCAGTGTCCACCAGTCTTTTAGCCCTGTTAATTAAGCCTTCCTTCTATACTGAGTCTCAGAATATGGCTTACCTTCCCCACATGGGAATTGTCAGTCTTCTAGCATTACTAAGTCTTGACTAGAAAAAGATGACTGAACATACCTTGTAGCAGTTAAGCCTGCAAACTGTTCCCCCCAACTGAAGTTTTCTGGTACTCCTCAGTCCTGCGTGGGTACAGCAGTGGATTTTAGTTACAACATGCTAAAATCATTTTCCTCTCAGCAGAATTCTTCTTCACTTTCTGCTAGAGAGTAAATAGTACAAACCGGCACTATTTAAAAATAACAAACTTTTGATTGAAGATATAAAAAAACTACAAATCTAACACCACATTCACTTTACCCTCCCGTGGAGATGCTACTTGTTAGAGCGGCAAAGAGAATGACTGGGGGGGCAGAGCCAGAGGGGGAGCTATATGGACAGCTTTGCTGTGTGCTCTCTTTGCCACTTCCTGTAGGGAATGAGAATATCCCACAAGTAAGGATGAATCTGTGGACTGGATACACCTTGCAAGATAAATGTGATATATCTCCCACATCCTGGTCCGACCACTCGGCTGTGAAACTCAAAATAGCATGGCAGAACACTCCTCTTACACCATACTTATGGAAACTAGATGAGAATTTGTTGAACAACCCCAACACAGTATCTACTTTAGACTCAATTTGCATTCTACAGATAATAAAAATGCCATATGGGAAGCACATAAGTGTGTCCTTGGAGGAGAATTGATCAAATTGAAAGCTCAACACCTAAAACTACATAGACAGACATATAAAGCCCTATCAGAAGTATTTGCCCGTTTAGACTTTTTCCATAAACTATCAGCAACAGATTCACAAATAACAGCTGATTTACAAAAAGCTAGACAGGACTTAGATAGCTTTCTCCAAATTGAATACCAAACCCTTCGCTCTAAAACAAATAGTATGTTCTATTATGAAAGCAACAGATCCTGTAAATTATTAGCTAGGGCACTGAAAAAGAAAATATTTAAATCCCATATCTATGAACTTCAGCACCCTAATTCCCCAACCACCCTGAAAACAACGTCGAACATTCTTAAGTCTTTTTATGATTATTATTCGAAATTATATACCTTAAGAAATAATACCCCGCCGCATAACCCCCCATTGTCCTTGATATCTTATGTTACCCAATCACAACAACCCACTCTAACATAAAACCAACTTCAAAATCTTAACAATCCCATTACCCAACCCGAACTTGTTGCAGCTATCAAATCATTAAACCCTGGGAAAAGCCCAGGTCCTGACGGTTTTACTGGTAAATATTACCAAATATTTTCAACTCCTCTCACCCCATAGTACGCAATTATTCAACAAAATATCTGACAAAAATCCATTCCCACAATCTATGCTAGAAGCGCAGGTTGTAGTAATACCTAAACCAGGTAAGCCACCGCCTATAGCCGCAAACTTCCGTCCAATATAACTGTTAAACACGGACATTAAACTTTATGCGAAAATACTAGCCACCCGCATCAACATAATCCTTCCATCATTGGTCCATTTTAATCAAGCTGGTTTCACCCGGCATAGAGAAACTAAGGATAACACCAACATTTTACATTTAATGGAATACTCAAACACGCATAAAGTTTCATCTCGATGGACACAGAGAAAGCCTTTGATAGGTTAGATTGGTTATTTCTTCAGACAACACTTAAAAGATTTGGCTTTGATCAGACCTTCATAGGAAAGAATTTTTCCATCTACAATAAACTCCAGGCAAATATCAAACTAAATGACACCTTATCCCTATCATTTTAAATCACAAATGGAATTAGACAGGGATGCCCCCTTTCCTCCATACTGTTTGTCCTTGCCATGGAGGTTTTTGCCTCCCACATCAGACATAATACAGATATCCATGGTTTCAAAATTGCTCAAAGTGAATACAAAGCCACATTATATACCGATGACTTATTCTTTACTCTCACGCAACCTTCTCTATCAATCCCCCATCAATCCCCCCACTTATTAAAACTCTACACACTTATGGCCTCTATTGGGATTTCAAAATTAACATTACTAAATCGGAATTGCTTTCCATAGGCCTAGACGACAGTGAACTCAAATCAATTCAGACACAGGCAAATTTCTGTATCCAGCCACATTCTACAAAAACTTAGGTATTCATATATCCCCTTACCAACACGTCCTAATTGACTCAAATATTAAAGCTATCTCAGCTACGATACACGCTCTTCTACGATCCTGGAGTAATAAACCTTTTTTGTGGCTAGGTAGAATTAACGTCATTAAGATAACCCTTCTCCCCAAATTGTTATAGCTCTTCCAAACCCTCACAATTCCAATCTCATTAATCCGTAATCTTAAAAAAAAAACATAATTTCCTACATATGGCAACACAGAAGACCTCGCATAGCTACTGCCACACTTTTTCGCCCTAAAGAATTAGGCGGCCTCGGTATCCCAAATTTAATACAATACAGATTAGCTACTTTCTTACTAGAGTGATAAACTGGTGCAAACACTCAACCCATAAAGAATGGGTACTATTAGAAAATTAGCTAACCAATACTTGCCATCTTAGCAGTAAATGATGGCTACCCCCAAATAAGAGAAATCTTCCAAAAAAAACTCCCTTTTATAGTAGCTGAAACTCATAGATCCTGTCACAACCATATTAAACATTATCACCATATCATTACAGTACCCGCCCTACTGACCCCCTCATCGAGAACACAGATTTTCCCTTCCAGCACACCACTCTAACAACTCTCCTCCCTTCGATAACCAATTCTGCCCCTTGTTATACACTCCTGCAAAATGGGAAACTCAAATCCCAATCCGAAATTTCCACTCTCTTGGGCAAGAAATATGGAAATTGGTTTATATATGGCCAACTCTTAGAATTTTTTTTTTTACAAAACACCCTAACAAAAATCGTCTTTTGCGTAACTTAAAGTGAATGTCAATTTTGATTCTAAAGTGCCCGGTTTTTAAAAATTTGATTAAAAACAGGGGCACTTTAATTCATCAAAATTTACATTTCACTCCTGTTGAGAAAAAAAAAAAAACTTACCTTTTAATCTTCACACAACACAAGTGAAATATAAATTTGATGAATTAAAGTGCCCCTGTATTTAATCAAATTTTTAAAAACTGGGCACTTTAGCATAAAAAACATAATTTATGTAAGAACTTACCTGATAAATTCATTTCTTTCATATTAGCAAGAGTCCATGAGCTAGTGACGTATGGGATATACATTCCTACCAGGAGGGGCAAAGTTTCCCAAACCTTAAAATGCCTATAAATACACCCCTCACCACACCCACAATTCAGTTTAACGAATAGCCAAGAAGTGGGGTGATAAGAAAAGAGCGAAAGCATCAAAAAAATAAGGAATTGGAATAATTGTGCTTTATACAAAAAAATCATAACCACCACAAAAAAGGGTGGGCCTCATGGACTCTTGCTAATATGAAAGAAATGAATTTATCAGGTAAGTTCTTACATAAATTATGTTTTCTTTCATGTAATTAGCAAGAGTCCATGAGCTAGTGACGTATGGGATATAAATACCCAAGATGTGGAACTTCCACGCAAGAGTCACTAGAGAGGGAGGGATAAAATAAAGACAGCCAATTCCGCTGAAAAATTAATCCACTACCCAAATCAAAAGTTTCAATTTTAATAATGAAAAAAACTGAAATTATAAGAAGAAGAATCAAACTGAAACAGCTGCCTGAAGTACTATTCTACCAAAAACTGCTTCTAAAGAAGAGAAAACATAAAAATGGTAGAATTTAGTAAAAATATGCAAAGAAGACCAAGTCATTGCTTTGCAAATTTGATCAACAGAAGCTTCATTCTTAAAAAGCCCAGGAAGTAGAAACTGACCTAGTAGAATGAGCCGTAATCCTCTGAGACGGGGAATAATCCGACTCCCAATAAGCATGATGAATCAAAAGCTTAACCAAGATGCCAAGGAAATGGCAGAAGCCTTCTGACCTTCCTAAAACCAGAAAAGATAACAAATAGACTAGAAGTCTGTCTGAAATCTGAGTAGCTTCAACATAATAAAAACTCTTACCATATCCTAAAGAATGTAAGAATCTTACCAAAGAATTATTAGGATTAGGACACAAGGAAAAGACAATAATTCCTCCACTAATGTTGTTAGAATTCACAACTTAGGTGAAAATTGAAATGAGGACAGCAAAAAAAAAAAAAAAAAAACACCTTATCCTGATGAAAAATCAGAACAAGGAGATTCACAAGAAAGAACAGATAATTCAAAAATTGTTCTAGCTGAAGAGATGTCCAAAAAGAATAGTTTCCATGAAAGTAATGAATGTCCAGAGCAAGCATATGCTCAAAATAGAAGAGCCTGAAAACCCTTCAGAACCCAAGTAAGACTCCAAGGAGGAGAAATTGGCTTAATGACAGGTTTGATACGAATCAAAACCTGAAAAAAATGATGAATATCAGGAAGTAACAGTGCCTTATCCTGATGAAAAATCAGAAAAGGATATTCACAAAAAAGAGCAGATAACTCAAAAACTCTTCTAGTAGAAGAAATAACCAAAAGGAACAATACTTTTCCAAGAAAGTAATTTAACGTTCAGAAAATGCATAGTTTCAAATGGAGGAGCTTGTAAAGCCCTCAGCACCAAATTGAGACTCCAAAGAGGAGAGATTGAATTAATGACAGGCTTGATATGGACCAAAACCTGTACAACACAATGAATATCAGGATGATTAGCAATCTTTCTGTGAAAAAAGAACAGAAAGAGTAGAGATTTGTCCTAACAAAGAATTGAAGACAAAACCATATCCAAACCAACCTGAAAAAATAATAAAATTCTATGAATTTTAAAAGAATGCCAAGAAAAGTAGGTCTTCCAGACTCAATATAAATCTTTCTAGAGACAGATTTATGAGCCTGAAACATAGTATTAATCAATGAGTCAGAAAAACCTCTATGACTAAAAACCAAGCGTTCAATCTCCATCCCTTCAAATTTAATGATTTGAGATCCTGATGGAAAAAATGGCCTTGAGAAAGAAAAGGTCTGGTTTAAACGGAGGTGTTCAACGTTGGCAACTGGCCATCCGAATGAGATTCGTATACCAAAACCTGAGAGGCCATGCTGGAGCTACCAGCATAACAAACAAATACTCCAAAAGAATTTTGGAAGAAGAACTAGAGGCGGAAAGAAATAGGCAAAAAGATAATTCCAAAGAAATGTCAATGCATACACTACTTCCGCCTGAAGATTCCCGGACCTTAATAGGCCCCTGGGAAGTTCTTTATTCAGATGAAATGAAAAACATATCTGGGTAAGAGAGACCATTCTCCCGGAAGAAAAGCTTGATTAACAGAGATAATCCGCTTCCCAAATATCTATACCTGGGAAAAAAAACACAGAATTTAGATAGGAGCTGGATTTAGCCCAAGCTAATATCCGAGACACTTCTGTCACAGCCTAAGGACTGATAGTCCTACTCTGATGATTGACATACACCATAGTAGTGATATTGTTTGAAAAACATTAAACGTCTCTTCTTCAAAAAGAAACAAACTGAAAAAACTCTTGAGAAAGCACAGAGTTCTAAAATATCAAATGGCAATCTCGCCTCCTGAGATTTCCAAACCCCTTGTGCTGACAGAGATCCTCAGACAGCCTCCCAACCAAAAAGACTCACATCTGTAGAGATCATGGTCCAGGTTGAAAGAAACGAAGAGACCTGTAGACTAAATGATGGTGATCTTAACCACCAAATCAAGAGAGATAAATATTAGGATTCGAAGATTAAAAATGCGAAATCCTAGAATCCCTGCACCATAATTCAGCATAAAAGACTGAAAAGGTTCTTTCTATTGAAAATGAGCAAAGGGAATTAAATCCAATGCTGTGGCCATAAGACCTAAAACTTCTATGCATATATAGCAACTGAAGGAAATAATAGAGACTAAAGGTACCGACAAACGGAACACAATAAAATTGTGTTAAACATAACAAGAGAACTCATCCGGGAAAAGTAGCCAGGATGAAAAAAGACAGGGAATTCAGCACTCTTTTGAAAATAATCAATTTTTTACTAGCACAATATTTTGCATAGATTACAAAGGAGATGGCATATGGGGCCCTCCCCCTACCCCGGCAATGCAAAGAAAGGTAGTATTTATAATGTGAAAATTCAAAATCAGTTTGCAACACAAATATATTACAAAAAATATTGGATATATCAAATCCAATACACTGAACCTGACCGGTCAGGGGATGTGCGGTACAATTTGCCCAGAAACATAAATTCAGCAAAATGCGGAGTTGGCCATAGAAAGACCAGTCACACTTTCTACACCCTGCTGCACCCAGCACCCCTATAGAGAGGTTCCTGCTGGGCAGGTTAAATGGCAAGTGGGATCTAAGAAAGTAGTGACAGTCTTAAAATAGACAATATAAAAGTATCAGGCATGCTTAGAGATAATGTACAATATAGAAAGTATATTCAGAGGGAAAGTGTACGTCAAAGATCAACTACACCCTGCTGCAGCCGACACCTCGCCTTGGAGGTATATGTTGTCAGGCAGGTAATAGAATGGGATCTAAGTGATCAATGGCGACACACCCTCAGGATATGTACATAAGTTTGTAAACATAACATTTGGATCATCATATGAAATGGCATATATAGACTTCTTATCAAGGTATAGATGGTCAAAGCTTGAATTCAGAACAGAAACCTTAAAGCAATAACGTAAGCACATGCAATAAAGGTAAGCAGAGAAACATGTTAGTGCTAAGCATGGATCCATCCATTATTATTAGGTAAGCTGTGATTCTTGAAAGTTCCTTAAGGAAAGCTGGACGCCCTCTCGACAGAGCAGCTTTTGCCAGGGTGCAAAGTTAATGCACAGTATCCAGAACTGATTAGTGCAGTTAGTGGCAAGAAAAGTAATATCAATGTGGAACCATACGACCTGAGTGATTCAGTGACTGTAAGCCATGCCAAGTAGCTGTTAATCCATGACAAGTATTGCCAAATGATGATCCGAACTTTGCTTCGGGATGCCTGTAAAGTAACCGTGAAGACGTGCTGGTAGTTACTTTCTCCGAGATCCACACACGCACATCACGTGATCCGGTCGGCTGGACCTATGCCGACGCGCGTTTCACCCGTACGTCCAAGATGCTTAACGGGCTTCGTCAGGGCGTAATATCCAAGGTGTCATTACCTCCATATTTATATAGAATGTAGTTAGCGCCTCTACTGATGGGTGAAAGTATTGCAAGTTGATCTAAGTGTCAAACTTAGAAACCTAGTAACCATACTTATATTTAAGTGACATAAAAACTTATTCTAGTTTACTATATGTTACATATTTATAAAAACAAGTGTAAATTAACTATATTTATGTTGCAACCTTTAATTTGACTTTAGTTTACTTTGTTTAATTTTACATTGTACAAGACCCAAAGTATATGTATTTACAAAAAGCAGGCCATATCCAATTTGTCATTGAGGCCTGCAGGAAGCTGTGTACCCAAGATAGAGATCCACCTGCATTCCTTCTGGAGCAGTATTCTGTCATTATCCCCTCCTCTATTATTGGTGATGCCCCTATCTATTCCAATAAAAGAGAGGGAGTCAGGAATACTACCATGCATAAGTTCATAGTGCCTAGCCACATTGCTTTTCTGGTTTTTATATTTTACATCGTCCCGGTGTTCTGTTATCCGGTCTTTTATGGCCCTTCTTGTTTTTCCCACGTAATAACGTGGGCAATTGCATGAAAGGAGGTAAACCACCCCCTCAGTGTTGCAATTCACAAAATGTTTTAGAGTATAGGTTTTTCCTGTATGTGTTGCAAAATGTTTGGTCTTAACCATAAACCTACATGCAACACATTTGCCACAAGGATGATTGCCATAGGATCTGTGTTTTGAAAGCCAGTTTGATTGTTTTTGAAATGACACATCTTGGCATTTTACCAATTTGTCTTTTAGATTGGGTGCCCTTTTGGCTGTGATGTTTGGAAAGTCACCAACATCACGAGATACTGCTTCATCACTAAGCAGAGTGTGCCAATTTTTTGCCAATATTTGTTTCAGTGATGTCCAGTGGCAATTGTATTCAGCGACCAGTCTAATTTTAGATTCACCGACCTTATCCTTGGGCACAAGGAGGCTGTCTCTATTCGAATGGGCCGCACCATTTAGAGCTTGTTTAACTATTCTTTTCGAGTAACCTCTACTCAGAAATTGTTTTTCCATTTCAGCCGCATGCTGGTAGTATTTCCCTTTTGTGGAACAATTCCGGCATAGCCTAAGAAATTGGCCCTTGGGAATACCTCTTTTGAGGTGGCTGGGGTGGTGACTTGAGGCGTGAAGTAAGCTGTTGGTGGCAGTGCTTTTACGAAAGTTCTCTGTCACTAAACATCCATCGTTAATCCTCACATTTATATCCAAAAAGGATATTTCTTCCTTACTAAACTGTAAGGTGAGAGAGATGTTACTCTTATTATTATTTAAAGAATTTACAAATTCTTTCAGATCATGTTCAGAGCCTTCCCAGACGAGGAAGACATCATCCACATATCGTAACCATATGTGGATGTTCTCCTCAAAGAGGGGGTTCTGGTACACTTCTTCCATCTCCCAAATGCCTAGATGGAGGCACGCATAAGTGGGAGCACAAGTTGCTCCCATTGCTGTTCCCTGTTGCTGAGTATATATTTTGTTCGAACATAAACACATTATTAGTAAGTGTGAATTTTAATAGTTCGATTACAAAATCTGTATGTTGCATGGCACCCGTACCTCTCATCGATAGAAAGTACTTGCAGGCCCTAAGGACTACCTCGTGGGGGATTGATGAATATAGTCCCTCCACGTCAAGAGTAACCAGAATGGCATTCTCTGTAATCACAAGTCTATCGATCTTTCTTAGGAAGTCAGAGGTATCCATGATAAAAGATGGTAGAGTATTAAGAGAAGGTCTTAAAAAGGAGTCCACATAATTGCCCAAATTTTCAGTCAGGCTGCCAATGCCTGCAACAATTGGTCTGCCTGGTGGATGGATGGCATTCTTGTGGATCTTGGGAATGCAGTAAAATACAGGTATCACTGGATGTTCTGGATACAAGTATTTAAATTCAGTAGAAGTTAAGATATCTTTACTTTTTGCCTCTTTTAAGATGTTAAAGAGTGCAAATTGTAATGCAGGAATGGGGCTGAATGTCAAACTCTTGTAGAATGTTTAATCCAAGAGTTGGCGTTTGACCTCCAATACATACATGCTCTCGTCCCAAAGGACCAGGTTCCCACCCTTGTCCGCGGGTTTTATCACGAAGCCCTTGGCATTCATTAGCTGATTTAGTGCTTTTCTTTCAGATTTAGTTAGGTTGTCATTGACCAATCCTGTGAAAGGTAATTCTGATATTTGTTTTTCAACTTCTCTGACAAAAATATTCACAGCAGGTACCATGGATAGCTGTGGCATGTATTTAGATTTTGCCTTGAAGTTAGAGGAGAACCTCTCATGTTGAGTGGAATCCTCCATCTGTGAGGGGACATACTGGCTACCCTCACTATCTGCCAATAGACTCTGAAGGTTATGTATGCTGGATGAGTCTTCTCTGCTCACAGAAATATCTTCCACTAAGTGTCTGCTTTTACCTTTCATGATTTGTGACAATACAACTCGACGTGCGAATAGATGTAGGTCTTTAATAAACTTAAACTTATTAAGTGAATTGGTAGGACAAAATGTTAGTCCTTTCTTTAGAACTTCTATATGCATTTCCGATCAGCCAATCATCTGTTCCGATCAGCCAATAGAATGTGAGCTCAATCTGATTGGCTGATTGGATCAGCCAATCGGATTGAACTTGATTCTGATTGGCTGACTCCATCAGCCAATCAGAATATTCCTACCTTAATTCCGATTGGCTGATAGAATCCTATCAGTCAATCGGAATTCGAGGGACGCCATCTTGGATGACGTCATTTAAAGGAACCGTCATTCGTCGTTCAGTCGTCGGCCAGGATGGATGTTCCACGTCGGAGGTCTTCAGGATGCTGCCGCTCCGCTCCGGATGGATGACGATAGAAGATTCCGCTTGGATGAAGACTTCAATCGGATGGAAGACCTCTTCTGCCCCGCTTGGATGAAGACTTCTACCGGATGGAGGACCTCTTCTTGCTCCGCTTGGATGAAGAATTTGGCTCGGCTGGGTGAAGACGACTCAAGGTAGGGAGATCTTCAGGGGCTTAGTGTTAGGTTTATTTAAGGGGGGTTTGGGTTAGATTAGGGGTATGTGGGTGGTGGGTTGTAATGTTGGGGGGGGGGGGTATTGTATGTTTTTTTTTTTACAGGCAAAAGAGCTGAACTTCTTGGGGCATGCCCGCAAAGGGCCCTGTTCAGGGCTGGTAAGGTAAAAACAGAATTTATGCTTACCTAATAAATTACTTTCTCCAACGGTGTGTCCGGTCCACGGCGTCATCCTTACTTGTGGGAATATCTCTTCCCCAACAGGAAATGGCAAAGAGTCCCAGCAAAGCTGGCCATATAGTCCCTCCTAGGCTCCGCCCACCCCAGTCATTCGACCGACGGACAGGAGGAAAAATATAGGAGAAACCATATGGTACCGTGGTGACTGTAGTTAGAGAAAATAATTCATCAGACCTGATTAAAAAACCAGGGCGGGCCGTGGACCGGACACACCGTTGGAGAAAGTAATTTATCAGGTAAGCATAAATTCTGTTTTCTCCAACATTGGTGTGTCCGGTCCACGGCGTCATCCTTACTTGTGGGAACCAATACCAAAGCTTTAGGACACGGATGAAGGGAGGGAGCATATCAGGTTACCTAAACGGAAGGCACCACGGCTTGCAAAACCTTTCTCCCAAAAATAGCCTCCGAAGAAGCAAAAGTATCAAATTTGTAAAATTTGGCAAAAGTGTGCAGTGAAGACCAAGTCGCTGCCTTACATATCTGATCAACAGAAGCCTCGTTCTTGAAGGCCCATGTGGAAGCCACAGCCCTAGTGGAGTGAGCTGTGATTCTTTCAGGAGGCTGCCGTCCGGCAGTCTCATAAGCCAATCGGATGATGCTTTTAAGCCAAAAGGAAAGAGAGGTAGAAGTTGCTTTTTGACCTCTCCTTTTACCAGAATAGACGACAAACAGAGACGATGTTTGTCTGAATTCTTTTGTAGCTTCTAAGTAGAATTTTAGAGCACGGACTACATCTAAATTGTGTAGCAAACGTTCCTTCTTTGAAACTGGTTTCGGACACAAAGAAGGTACAACTATCTCCTGGTTAATATTCTTGTTGGAAACAACCTTTGGAAGAAAACCAGGCTTAGTACGCAAAACAACCTTATCTGAATGGAACACCAGATAGGGCGGAGTACACTGCAGAGCAGATAACTCTGAAACTCTTCTAGCAGAAGAAATAGCAACCAAAAACAAAACTTTCCAAGATAATAACTTAATATCTATGGAATGTAGAGGTTCAAACGGAACCCCTTGAAGAACTGAAAGAACTAGATTTAGACTCCAGGGAGGAGTCAAAGGTCTGTAAACAGGCTTGATCCTAACCAGAGCCTGAACAAATGCTTGAACATCTGGCACAGCTGCCAGTCGTTTGTGTAGTAAGACAGATAAAGCAGAAATCTGTCCCTTTAGAGAACTCGCAGATAATCCTTTATCCAAACCTTCTTGCAGAAAGGAAAGAATCTTAGGAATTTTTATCTTATTCCATGGGAATCCCTTGGATTCACACCAACAGATATATATTTTCCATATTTTATGGTAAATCTTTCTAGTTACCGGTTTTCTGGCCTGAACCAGAGTATCTATCACAGAATCTGAAAACCCACGCTTTCATAGAATCAAGCGTTCAATCTCCAAGCCGTCAGCTGGAGGGAGACCAGATTTGGATGTTCGAATGGACCCTGAACAAGAAGGTCCTGTCTCAAAGGTAGCTTCCATGGTGGAACCGATGACATATTCACCAGGTCTGCATACCAAGTCCTGCGTGGCCACGCAGGAGCTATCAAGATCACCGAGACCCTCTCCTGTTTGATCCTGGCTACCAGCCTGGGAATGAGAGGAAACGGTGGAAACACATAAGCTAGGTTGAAGGTCCAAGGTGCTACTAGTGCATCCACTAGAGTCGCCTTGGGATCCCTGGATCTGGACCCGTAGCAAGGAACCTTGAAGTTCTGACGAGACGCCATCAGATCCATGTCTGGAATGCCCCATAATTGAGTCAACTGGGCAAAGATCTCCGGGTGGAGTTCCCACTCCCCCGGATGGAAAGTCTGACGACTCAGATAATCCGCTTCCCAGTTTTCCACACCTGGGATGTAGATCGCAGATAGATGGCAGGAGTGATCCTCCGCCCATTGTATTATTTTGGTCACTTCTTTCATCGCTAAGGAACTCCTTGTTCCCCCCTGATGATTGATATACGCAACAGTCGTCAAGTTGTCTGATTGGAATCTTATGAATCTGGCCTTTGCAAGATGAGGCCAAGCCCTGAGAGCATTGAATATCGCTCTTAGTTCCAGAATGTTTATCGGGAGAAGAGACTCTTCCCGAGACCATAGTCCCTGAGCTTTCAGGGATTCCCAGCCCGCGCCCCAGCCCACTAGACTGGCGTCGGTCGTGACAATGACCCACTCTGGTCTGCGGAAGCTCATTCCCTGGGATAGATGGCCCAGGGTCAGCCACCAACGGAGTGAATCTCTGGTCTTCTGATCTACTTGAATCACTGGAGACAAGTCTGTATAGTCCCCATTCCACTGTTTCAGCATGCACAGTTGTAATGGTCTTAGATGAATTCGTGCAAAAGGAACTATGTCCATTGCTGCAACCATCAACCCTACTACTTCCATGCACTGAGCTATGGAAGGACGTGGAACAGAGTGAAGAACTTGACAAGTGCTTAGAAGTTTTGACTTTCTGACATCTGTCAGAAAAATCCTCATTTCTAAGGAATCTATTATTGTTCCCAAGAAGGGAACTCTTGTTGACGGAGACAGAGAACTCTTTTCTATGTTCACCTTCCATCCGTGAGATCTGAGAAAGGCCAGAACGATGTCTGTATGAGCCTTTGCTTTTGAAAGGGACGACGCTTGTATTAGAATGTCGTCCAAGTACGGTACTACTGCAATGCCCCTCGGTCTTAGAACCGCTAGAAGGGACCCGAGTACCTTTGTGAAAATCCTTGGAGCAGTGGCTAACCCGAATGGGAGGGCCACAAACTGGTAATGTTTGTCCAGAAAGGCGAACCTTAGGAACTGATGATGTTCTCTGTGGATAGGAATATGTAGGTACGCATCCTTTAGATCCACGGTAGTCATAAATTGACCTTCCTGGATAGTGGGTAGAATCGTTCGAATGGTTTCCATTTTGAACGATGGTACCCTGAGAAATTTGTTTAGGATCTTTAAATCCAGAATTGGTCTGAAGGTTCCCTCTTTTTTGGGAACTACAAACAGATTTGAGTAAAATCCCATTCCTTGTTCCGTCATTGGAACAGGGTGTATCACTCCCATCTTTAACAGGTCTTCTACACAATGTAAGAACGCCTGTCTCTTTATTTGGTTTAAGGATAAGTGAGACATGTGGAACCTTCCCCTTGGGGGTAGTTCCCTGAATTCCAGAAAATAACCCTGAGAAACTATTTCTAGTGCCCAGGGATCCTGAACATCTCTTGCCCAAGCCTGAGCAAAGAGAGAGAGTCTGCCCCCTACTAGATCCGGTCCCGGATCGGGGGCTACTCCTTCATGCTGTTTTGTTAGCAGCAGCAGGCTTCTTGGCCTGCTTACCCTTGTTCCAGCCTTGCATAGGTTTCCAGGCTGGTTTGAGCTGTGAGGCATTACCCTCTTGCTTAGAGGATGCAGAATTAGAGGCCGTTCCGTTCCTGAAATTGCGAAAGGAACGAAAATTAGACTTATTCTTGGCCTTGAAAGGCCTATCTTGTGGAAGGGCGTGGCCCTTTCCCCCAGTGATGTCTGAGATAATCTCTTTCAATTCTGGCCCAAAGAGAGTTTTACCTTTGAAAGGGATGTTAAGCAATTTTGTCTTGGATGATACATCCGCTGACCAAGACTTTAGCCAAAGCGCTCTGCGCGCCACAATTGCAAACCCTGAATTTTTCGCCGCTAATCTAGCTAATTGCAAAGCGGCATCTAAAATAAAAGAGTTAGCCAACTTAAGTGTGTGAACTCTGTCCATAACCTCCTCATACGGAGTCTCTCTACTGAGCGACTTTTCTAGTTCCTCGAACCAGAACCACGCTGCTGTAGTGACAGGAACAATGCACGAAATGGGATGTAGAAGGTAACCCTGCTGTACAAAAATCTTTTTAAGCAAACCTTCCAATTTTTTATCCATAGGATCTTTGAAAGCACAACTATCCTCGATAGGGATAGTAGTTCGCTTGTTTAGAGTAGAAACTGCCCCCTCGACCTTAGGGACTGTCTGCCATAAGTCCTTTCTGGGGTCGACCATAGGAAATAATTTCTTAAATATAGGGGGGGGACAAAAGGTATGCCGGGCTTCTCCCACTCCTTATTCACTATGTCCGCCACCCGCTTGGGTATAGGAAAAGCGTCGGGGTGCACCGGAACCTCTAGAAACTTGTCCATCTTGCATAATTTCTCTGGAATGACCAAGTTGTCACAATCATCCAGAGTAGATAACACCTCCTTAAGCAGTGCGCGGAGATGTTCTAATTTAAATTTAAATGTCACAACATCAGGTTCAGTTTGTTGAGAAATTTTTCCTGAATCTGAAATTTCCCCATCTGACAAAACCTCCCTCATGGCCACTTCAGATTGGTGTGAGGGTATGACAGAACAATTATCATCAGCGCCCTCCTGCTCTTCAGTGTTTAAAACAGAGCAATCGCGCTTTCTCTGATATGCAGGCATTTTGGATAAAATATTTGCTATGGAGTTATCCATTACAGCCGTCAATTGTTGCATGGTAATAAGCATTGGCGTGCTAGATGTACTAGGGGCCTCCTGCGTGGGCAAAACTGGTGTAGACACAGTAGGAGATGATGTAGTATCATGTCTACTCCCCTCATCTGAGGAATCATCTTGGGCAATTTCATTATCTGTGGCAGTACTGTCCTTACTTTGTTTGGACGCTATGGCACAATTATCACACAATATTGAATGGGGAGACACATTGGCTTTCATACATATAGAACATAGCTTATCCGAAGGCACAGACATGTTAAACAGGCTTAAACTTGTCAGTAAAGCACAAAAAACGTTTTTTAAAACAAAACCGTTACTGTCTCTTTAAATTTTAAACAGAGCACACTTTATTACTGAATATGTGAAAAAGTATGAAGGAATTGTTCAAAATTTACCAAAATTTCACCACAGTGTCTTAAAGCATTAAAAGTATTGCATACCAATTTTCAGAGCTTTAACCCTTAAAATAACGGAACCGGAGCCGTTTACAAATTTAACCCCTATACAGTCCCAGCTACAGCCTTTGCTGTGACCTAACCAAGCCCATAGGGGAATACGATACCAAATGACGCCTTCTAGAAACTTTTCCAACTACTTTCAGGTCCTCACACATGCATCTGCATGTCTTGCTCTCAAAAACAACAGTGCAGTAATGGCGCGAAAATGAGGCTCAGCCTACAACTGGGAAGGCCCTCCCTGAATGGAAAAGGTGTCTAACATAGTGCCTGACGTTAAAAAACGTTCCCCAAGTTTATAAGTGCGAATTATCAGCATAAACATGTATAAAATGTCCAAATAAAGCAATCGATTTAGCCCATAAAAGTGTCTACCAGTTTTATAGCCCATATTAAGCCCTTTATTCTGTTTGAAACTAAGAAAATGGCTTAACGGTCCCCATGAGGGGAAATGACAGCCTTCCAGCATTACACAGTCTTGTTAGAAATATGTCTAGTCATACCTTAAGCAGAAAAGTCTGCTAACTGTTTCCCCCAACTGAAGTTACTTCATCTCAACAGTCCTATGTGGAAACAGCAATCGATTTTAGTTACTGTCTGCTAAAATCATCTTCCGCTCACAAACAAAAATCTTCATCCTTTTCTGTTTCAGAGTAAATAGTACATACCAGCACTATTTTAAAATAACAAACTCTTGATAGTAGAATAAAAAAACTACAACTAAACACCACATACTCTTAACCATCTCTGTGGAGATGTTGCCTGTGCAACGGCAAAGAGAATGACTGGGGTGGGCGGAGCCTAGGAGGGACTATATGGCCAGCTTTGCTGGGACTCTTTGCCATTTCCTGTTGGGGAAGAGATATTCCCACAAGTAAGGATGACGCCGTGGACCGGACACACCAATGTTGGAGAAAGAGCTTTGAACTTTAGTAATTTAGAATAGGGTAGGGCATTTTTTTATTTTGGGGGTCTTTGTTATTTTATTAGGGGGCTTAGAGTAGGTGTAATTAGTTTAAAATTGTTGTAATATATTTCTAATGTTTGTAAATATTTTTTTTATTTTTTGTAACAGTTCTTTTTTATTTTTTGTACTTTAGTTAGTTTATTTCAATGTATTTATTTGTAGGAATTGTATTTAATTTATTTATTGATAGTGTAGTGTTAGGTTTAATTGTAGATAATTATAGGTATTTTATTTAATTTATTTATTGATAGTGTAGTGTTAGGTTTAATTGTAACTTAGGTTAGGATTTATTTTACAGGTAAATTTGTAATTATTTTAACTATTTTAGCTATTAAATAGTTCTTAACTATTTAATAGCTATTGTACCTGGTTAAAATAAATACAAAGTTACCTGTAAAATAAATATTAATCCTAAAATAGCTATAATATCATTATAATTTATATTGTAGCTATATTAGGATTTATTTTACAGGTAAGTATTTAGCTTTAAATAGGAATAATTTATTTAAGAAGAGTTAATTAATTTCGTTAGATTAAAATTATATTTAACTAAGGGGGGTGTTAGTGTTAGGGTTAGATTTAGCTTTAGGGGCTAATACATTTATTAGAATAGCGGTGGGCTCCAGTCGGCAGATTAGGGGTTAATAATTGAAGTTAGGTGTCGGCGATGTTAGGGAGGGCAGATTAGGGGTTAATACTATTTATTATAGGGTTAGTGAGGCGGATTAGGGGTTAATAACTTTATAATAATAGCGGTGCGGTGCGCTCGGCAGATTAGGGGTTAATAAGTGTAGGCGACATTGTGGGGGGCAGATTAGGGGTTAATAAATATAATATAGGGGTCGGCGGTGTTAGGGGCAGCAGATTAGGGGTACATAGGGATAATGTAAGTAGCGGCGGTTTACGAAGCGGCAGATTAGGGGTTAAAAATAATATACAGGGGTCAGCGATAGCGGGGGCGGCAGAATAGGGGTTAATAAGTGTAAGGTTAGGGGTGTTTAGACTCGGGGTACATGTTAGAGTGTTAGGTGCAGACGTAGGAAGTGTTTCCCCATAGGAAACAATGGGGCTGCGTTAGGAGCTGAACGCGGCTTTTTTGCAGGTGTTAGGTTTTTTTTCAGCTCAAACAGCCCCATTGTTTCCTATGGGGGAATCGTGCACGAGCACGTTTTTGAGGCTGGCCGCGTCCGTAAGCAACTCTGGTATCGAGAGTTGAAGTTGCGTTAAATATGCTATACGCTCCTTTTTTGGAGCCTAACGCAGCCATTCTGTGGACTCTCAATACCAGAGTTATTTTAAAGGTGCGGCCAGAAAAAAGCCAGCGATAGCTAGGCGGGTCGTTACCGACAAAACTCTAAATCTAGCCGTAAGAGACTACATATCCACAGATCTTCATTCTTCTTTTCAATTTTCAATTCTCTTTCTCCGAGCAATTGGTCATACCAAAAAGGGCCTTCTCACTCTGGCCTTGTCTCCCCCCCCCGCCATACTATTTAAAGTTTGCAGATGTAAACTTGTGGATCACTACGAATCCCTATATTCTTCTTACTACTGTTCACTCTCAGTACATTTGACTTCTACAGTAAAACTCATCACACTCTTATCTTATTTGACTCATCACCTTTAATCTTTACTATATTCTTATATTTCATCCCCTTCTATCTTCCGCTCTCACACTCCCCTCACCCCTTTTTTTTTTTTCCTTCCTTAAACCCCTGTCTCCATTTCATCTATGGAGACCTCTTTGAGAATCCTTACTTTAAATACTAAGGGCCTAAATTCACCTGGTAAGCGTAGCCTACTGACGGCCTATGGCAAGAGACTTAAGGTCGATGTCCTGTTCCTTCAGGAGACCCATTGGACTATAGACCGACCTCACCTGTATAAGTCATCTTTGTACCCAGACCCTATTACAGCCTCTTACACTGACAAAACTAGAGGAGTTGCAATACTACTATATAAAGATCTCCAATTTGATCAAATCTACATAGAGAGGGACCCAGAGGGTAGATTTATCATTTGTGTCTGTAAACTTAATGGCAATTTGTAAGCTCTGGTTAACTTATATGCCCCTAACCAACAACGGTTACAATTTCTCACAACAGTCCTAAATAAGGCGAAATTGGTAAGACAAGGACACATTGTAATAGGTGGCGATTTTAATGTCGTATGGGACCCTAAGCTAGATAAGAAACTCATTTCAGGTAAATCAATTGATTCCTACACTAGTTCTACAGCAGCTAAATTCCGATGGCATGACCTATATGATGTCTGGTGGTCATACCACCCTGAAGATAGGGACTTTACCTTTTTCTCCAACCCACATAAATCCTATTCCAGGCTGGACCATTTTTTCATGAATTCCAGACTTCTTAACGAGGTCACCAACTCTCGTATACATCTTTGTACTTGGTCGGACCATGACGCAGTGTCCTTCGATATTTTCCCTTCGACCGCCCTTAAAGGAGGATACACCTGGAGATTTCCAAATTCTCTATGGGAAGAGCCAGGATTTCGGGATTCCCTTACTAAAATGCTTAATGAAACCAGATCAGACTTCTTCCCAAACTTTATGGGGGGCGCTAAAGGCATTTATTAGGGGATTCTGTATCTCTGAATTTTCCAGATTTAAGAAAAATAGAGGAGGCCCTTTGGGCCAATTGGTAGCGAATCTAAGGAACTTAGAGAAAAATAACAAAAGGAATCCTTCCGTTTCCATGTCAGACGAAATTGGTATTCTTCGACAGCGAATTCTCCAGCTAGAACAAGATAAAATTAAAGCTAATCTAGCAAAATTTAAACAAATAATGTATTATAAGGGTAATAAGGCAAACGAGCTTCTTGCACGGAAACTCAATCCTAGGACTGCCCACTCCAGGATTCCTAGAGGTTAATGGTTCAAAAATCTTAGCACCTGAAGCGATTGGCGATGCCTTCGCCGATTACTACTATAAGCTATATAATCTCTAAGAGGTGGAAAATTTAGCTACACCCCCTTTGAGTAAGATACAGGGGTTTCTTGATACCCTTGATCTCCCTGTACTTTCGGAGGAAGCGAGAAGCTCACTTCTGCATCCATTCTCCAATAAGGAAATATATAAGCTAATTTCCCAACTTAAGCCGAACAAGTCTCCTCGACCGGATGGCTTTACCAGTTCCTTCTATAAAGAATTTAGACAGCACTTGGCTCCCCTTTTATGTTCCTTATTTACTGAAGTGGCCAATTCGGGTAGTTTTTCTAGAGAGTTCCTGGAAGCATCTATTATTGCGATCCCTAAACCAGGGAAAGACCCCTTGTACTGTACCAGTTACAGACCTATCTCTCTCATAAATTTAGATGTCAAGCTTTATTCTAAGCTATTGGCTAATATGATTGTCCATACGTTGCCCAATATTATTCAGATAGATCAAGTTGGCTTCACCTTTGGTAGGCAAGGGCCTGACAATACCCGTAAACTGCTACAGGTTTTTTCGGAATCAGCTAAACTAGGACTTCCCGTTGTGGCCCTGTCTTTAGACGCTGAAAAAGCGTTTGACAGGGTCAGATGGGAATATGTCTGGCAGGTCCTAGGGACATTTGGCTTTCCCCCTCAATTCATTAAAATGGTCCAAGCCTTATATTCTGCGCCTTTTGCAACTATTAGAGGAGTAGGCTTTAGATCTAAACCTTTCTCCATAGCGAATGGCACCCGCCAAGGTTATCCCCTTTCGCCCTCTTTGCGATAGCTATGGAACCTCTAGCCCAAGAGATTAAACACTCCCAGAGAATTGAGGGAGTCATGATAGGCGAGCGGTCTGAGAATATTGCCCTTTTCGCAGACTATCTAACCATCTTGTTAACTAACCCAAGCTCTTCAATATCGGAAATCTTTAAGACTTTGGAACTTTTTGGGACTTTAAGTCTCTATAAAGTAAATATACTCAAGACTGAAGCCTTAGCCATCAATATTGACCCAGAGACCCTGACAAATCTCAAAACCCGATTCTTCTTCACCTGGCATAAGGAACTCATAAAACATCTAGGTGTACTACTTGGTCCTGACATGACTAAGGTCATTAAGCATAACTTTGAGCCACTGATCCCTGAAATCAAGAAACTCCTGGTGGGATTTCAGGGACATTTCCTGGATGGGACGAATCTCCACCTTGAAAATGTCCATTTTACCCAAAATCCTCTACCTTTTTCAGTGCATACCTTTCACGATCCCGAAAATCTACCTTTCTCAGATCCATTCCTTGTTTATTAATTACGTATGGAGAGGAAAGCAACCGAGAGTGGCGAATCGTATTCTCCAACTACCAATATGTAAAGGCGGCATTGCTTTCCCTAACATATATTTATATCACAACGCAACTAGATTGACCCATATTGCTGGCTGGAGCAATGAGGAAGAGAAACCAGCATGGTTTCTGATAGAAGCAGCTATCATCCCTAAGCATCTCCACGTAAAAGACCTAATTTGGGTTCCCAAACACAGGTTCCCAGACATGTTGATCACGAACAGTATAATCCTCGACAATTGCCAGGCCTGGCATAGACTCAGACATTATAAGGGAATAGCTCCACACCCCTCACCAATTCACAGTCTTCAGGGACTGCTGACAGGCCTTCCGAATATTCATGTACAGGATTGGTCTTCGTGGAACATTACCTGTACAGGAGATCTTTACAGTCAAAAGAGGATGCTGACATCTAGACAAATAGTAGAGCGAGTAGGTGAGGCGAGTAGGTGGCTAATGTTTGAAAGCCACAGAATATTGGGCTATTGCCAGGCTTGGGGATTCCCCAGGACAAACTTCAGGGAAAGCACTAACTGGGAAAAAGGTGGACACAAGGGACCAAGCTCATAAGACCTCTTACGAATCACCACCTAATCCTTCTAAACGATTTTAGTGAGACAATACCATGGCAGATAAAGGCTTGGGGTCGCGAGATGAATGTTCAGATTACCCCGGAAGAAGTAGACCATGCGACAACAATTACTAAATCGGTCATACACTGCATATCACATCTAGAGACCTATTTTAAAGTCCTCCTAAAATGGTACCTAACTCCCCTTAAGCTGTCTAATATCCATCACTCCGCTTCTCAGGAGTGCTGGAGGGAATGCGGCCAACAGGGCTCTGATATACCTATATGGTGGTCTGCCCAAAAATTGCTCCTATGTGGATTGAGACATTGTCCTTACTCTCAGACCTAGGTTTATCACTTCCCAGGTCCCCAGCTCAAGCTCTTTTGCATATAGGCCTACAAGATTTGCCAAAATCTCAACAAATGTTGATAGTTGTAATTCTAATTGCTACAAAAGTTTGTATTGCTAGGGCATGGAAAAAGACTGAGGCTCCAACTTTGGTTCAGTTACACAACTCGTAGACTACCTAGCTTCTATGGAAAGGGGCTACTATAACGTGACTGAGCGTATGAACAAATACTGGATGATTTGGAGCATGTGGCTCCTCAAAATTCCTTAGGTGACAACATGTACTCAATTGCCACTCAGATATACGTACTGGTTCCCCTCCCATTCCCCTTAGATGTACCCATACCCCTTACCCTACTCCCCCTCCCTTTTTTTCTCCTCTCTCCCTCTCTTCTTCTTTCTTTCCTTCTCCTCCTCCTCTCACTTTTTCTTTCTCTCTTTCTCCCACTCTTGCACTATACTTCTGTGATGTGCAGGTTAAATGGATTTTGCTGGGAGTAATATATCCTTGTAATACATCACACATATAGACTGCAACATAGGGAATATGCATACTCACATTACTCAGCTACGCTACTGACATATATTTACCTAATGGTAATTACATATGGGATGAAACTACGACCCTTGAGATCTTTCACCCTAACTATGAAGGAATGCGAGTCATTTCACCGGATAAAACCGGCTATTGTGTGAAAAATTCATACGCTAGATATGTATAAAATTTGATTCTATATTGTATACTTAAAGGGACACTGTACCCAAAATTTTTCTTTCGTGATTCAGCTTGAGCATGAAATTTTAAGCAACTTTCTAATTTAATCCTATTATCAAATTTTCTTCATTCTCTTGGTATCTTTATTTGAAATGCAAGAATGTAAGTTTAGATGCCGGCCCATTTTTGGTGAACAACCTGGGTTGTCCTTGCTGATTGATGGATAAATTCATCCACCAATAAAAAAGAGCTGTCCAGAGTACTGAAACCAAAAAAAGCTTAGATGCCTTTTTTTTTTCAAATAAAGATAGCAAGAGAACGAAGAAAAATTGATAATAGGAGTAAATTAGAAAGTTGCTTAAAATTGCATGCTCTTTCTGAATTCCAAAAGAAAACATTTGGGTTCAGTGTCCCTTTAAGTGAATTGATTTGTGTTTTATTGTGTTTATATTGTGTACTTTAAGCTATTTAATAAAGCTTTTTGAAAACCAAAAAAAAAAAAATGTATCTCCCTTAGCTGTGTTACTAATTTCATTGGCCCAGTTTATGTTTGGGTAGTTAAAATCTCCCATAATTACAGCACTGGTATTATTAGCAACCTTTCCTATTTGCATTAGACGTTTCAGTATCCAATATGTCACTAATGTTGGGGGGCTTGTTAACTGTTCCTAGTAATATTTTCTTCTGATTTTCCCCCCACTTTTTTTTCTCAACGCAAAAGGTCTCTAGTTTAATATACATGCAAATTCCTCCACCACTTTTATTACTTTGGTCACTCCTAAATAAAGTTAACACTCTAATTTAAATTCCCAGTCATGCGAATCATCCCACCAGGTTTCAGTTATACTAATATCATAATCACATTCTGCAACTAAGAGCTCCAGCTCCCCATTTACCTGTCATGCTTCTTGCATTTGCTGCCATACATTTAATTTTCATGTGCTTCCTCCAAACATTCTAATGTGACATTCCCTAAGTGTACCCTTCTGTCATCCATTCCTTGAGATAGTCTACATGTGTCATTTTCACAGACTGATCCGTCTGTTCTATTATGTTTGGCCTGACCCCCCCATTTGTCTAGTTTAAAAGATTCTTTAAGTGTGCAACCATTCTCTCCCCCAGCACCATTGTCATTCAGGTGCAATCCATCCTAAGCGAAAAGTCAGCCCAGTGCTCTAAAAAGTCAAACCCCTAATTTTTTATACCATGTTTTTAACCAGGAAATAGATTTTTTTCAATTTGATTTTATTGGGACAAATACATGTGTACAATGAAGGAATGACAGGTTATTACAAATGTCACAGTTTTAATACTATAGGTCCAAGAGCGACCACTACCTTCTATATGAGGTATAACTTTTTCTAGTTTATCTTTAGTCTACATTAGGGGAAAATGATAAGATATATATTATTTTGAAAAGTGTGACCAAAAAATAAATGGAAAGAGGTTTGACTGAGACCATATAAGTTACCTACCTAACAAGGATTATGTCTGTGTGTTAAAATGTTATATTTTACCTATAAGATATAAGCTACATTTTGGTGACAGTCTGTACCACTGAGATTGCTAATACTTGGACATATGCTTATGTCACTGATTATATTGTAACCTTATTGCTGTGTACATATCATATAACCTCAAATAAAAACTTTTGGAAAAAGAAAAAAAAAATGTCACAGTTTATCCCTTCTCTAACAGTTAACTTATATTGTTTGTATGACCCGAGAGTCCATGACATTAGAGACAAGACACTCCCCCCCCCCCGCCTTCACATTCTCCTTCTCCGATTTCTTCTTCTTTCCCCTCATTTATTACTCTAGCCCTACTAGCTTCAATTATGTTGCATGTGACTTTATGGGGGGGGAAAACAACTCAGGTTCATGTCTGCAGGGTTAAATGGCAAGATACTGTGTCCTGGAGAAGTGGAGGGGGCTGTGATATCTCAAAGTCAAAGAAAGCGAAGTGAAATAAAGATTTACATGCATATATTTATGGTTGTTTGACTGTTTGTTACACCACTTTAATTCACTGTATTTTATTTTTTGACTATAAAATCAGTAAAGATGAACTAAAAAAATATAATTTAACTGCAAGAAAATATAGTTTAACCTACCTTTTCCTGTCATCATGGGGATCTTCTGTATAATCATTTGCATAAGAAAAGTTCTGTGAAATAAGATTAGAAAAAAATGAATACAGATACAAAACAAATTAAGAAATTAGATCACACTTCCAAAAATGTCCAAATCTTGTCCAGTAGCACACACACCAAGAATAGTAGTTATCCTTTAAGGGAGACAGATAAACCTAAAGCTCCATCTTTTAATGTTATATAACATACTTAATTTTCCTCCATGACACCCTTACTAAGTTAAAGTAATGGGGGGGGGGGGGGGGTTCAAAAGCAGGACAATATAATTTGTGCGTAAGACTTGGAGTTCATCTTAAAAGCATGGGGATCAAAAGTAAAAAAACATTGGAACCATGCAAATTATGCGGAGAACAAAACAAACTGTTTTTGTTCTTGCCAAATAGGGCTTCCACAAATGCTTGGACATTTATGGGACTTCAAAAGCATAAGAAGAAAAAAAATTAAAAACCTCTTTGCAGAAGTCTTTAAAATAGATATCAACTTCTCCTGCTTAAGAAATGAACATTTTGATTGTAAAATAAACTTTGACTGATTGGTTACGATAATGCAACTAACAATCCATTGTTTACTAGGAGGCGGCAAAGATTTTGAAAACTCCAAAAGCATTTTTTCCCTCCTACCTCTTTGGTATGCCAGTCTGACACATAACCCAGTATGGAGAAGTAGAAAGGTAGGAAAGCACAAAGCAGGGAAAAGAGTTGCAAACTAGAACTGCTGCCAGAAATAATTAAAGGGATACGTAACCCAAAACAATTCTTTTGTGATCCAGACTAAGCATATCATTTAACAAATTTGTTTCATCCCCATGATATTCTATGTTGAAGAGATACCCAGGTCGGCATCTGGAGCACTGACAGGAAATAGTGCTGCCATCTAGTGCTTTTGCAAATTAATAACATTCTTGCAAAACTGTTGCCACATAATACTCCAGAAATGGAACGGCTCCTAAACATACGTTACCTGCTTTTCAACAAAAGTTACAAGGAGAACAAACAAATTGATAATAGAAGTAAATTAAAAAGTTGATTAAAATCACATGCTCCATCTGAATCATGAAAAACATGTTGAATTTCATATCCCTTTAATTAAATTTAATGAAATTGGGCAGGTCTTGTGGACTCTCACCACCATGCAGTAAATTAATTTATCAAGTAAGCATACATTTCGTTTTCTTTCATAAGGTGGTGAGAGTCTACGAGTCATTACTTCTGGGAACTAATACCCAATCTGTGGAGTCCGTGAGTAATTGAGCAGGACAAAAACATGTTTGAGACGGCAGGCACCTAGTTATCAAACACTGCTGCTGGAGGACTATGCTACCAAAAGGAAAAACAGATCAATGTGGTAGAATTTAGTAAAATTATGTAAGGATGAACATGTTGCTGCCTTGCAAAAACAAAAAAAAATATGCTTACCTGATAATTTAATTTCCATCTGTATGAGGAGAGTCCACAGCGTCATTCCTTACTGTTGGGAAAGACTAAACCTGGCCACCAGGAGGAGGCAAAGACACCCCAGCCAAAGGCTTAACTACTCCCCCTACTTCCCTCATATCCCAGTCATTCTGCCAAGGCAACATGGAACAGTAGGAGAAATATCAGGGTATAAATGGTGCCGGAAGAGAAAAAAGGAAATTTATGCTTACCTGATAAATTGATTTCTTTTATGATACGACGAGTCCATGGATTCATCCTTTACTTGTGGGATATTATCCTCCTGCTAACAGGAAGTGGCAAAGAGCACCACAGCAGAGCTGTCTATATAGCTCCTCCCTTGACTCCACCCCCCAGTCATTCGACCGAAGGTATAGGAAGAAAAAGGAGAAACTAAAAGGTGCAGAGGTGACTGAAGTTTTAAATCAAAAAATATAATCTGTCTTAAATTGACAGGGCGGGCCGTGGACTCGTCGTATCTTCTATAAGACACGACGAGTCCACGGATTCATCCTTTACTTGTGGGATACAATACCAAAGCTACAGGACACGGATGAACGGAAGGGACAAGACAGATACCTAAACAGAAGGCACCACTGCTTGAAGAACCTTTCTCCCAAAAATAGCCTCAGAAGAAGCAAAAGTATCAAATTTGTAGAATTTGGAAAAGGTATGAAGGGAAGACCAAGTCGCAGCCTTACAAATCTGTTCAACAGAAGCATCGTTTTTAAAAGCCCATGTGGAAGCCACCGGTCTAGTAAAATGAGCTGTAATTCTTTCAGGAGGCTGCTGTCCAGCAGTCTCGTATGCCAAATGGATGATGCTTTTCAGCCAAAAAGAAAGAGGTAGCCGTAGCTTTTTGACCTCTACGCTTTCCAGAATAGACAACAGACGCTCCTTATTAGAAGGGTTAGGACACAGAGAAGGAACAACAATTTCCTGATTAATATTCTTATTTGAAACAACCTTAGGAAGGAATCCAGGTTTGGTACGCAAAACCACCTTATCAGAATGGAATATAAGATAAGGCGAGTCGCATTGCAACGCAGATAGCTCAGAAACTCTTCGAGCCGAAGAGATAGCAACTAAAAACAGAACTTTCCAAGATAGAAGTTTAATATCTATGGAATGCATGGGTTCACACGGAACCCCTTGAAGAACACTAAGAACTAAATTCAAACTACATGGCGGAGCAACAGGTTTAAAAACAGGCTTAATTCTAACCAAAGCTTGACAAAACGACTGAACGTCTGGGACATCTGCCAGACGCTTGTGTAGTAAGATTGACAAAGCAGAAATCTGTCCCTTTAAGGAACTAGCTGATAACCCCTTCCCCAATCCTTCTTGGAGAAAGGACAAAATCCTAGGAATCCTGAACTTACTCCATGAGTAGCCTTTGGATTCGCACCAATAAAGATATTTACGCCATATCTTATGATAAATTTTCCTAGTGACAGGCTTCCGAGCCTGAACCAAGGTATCAATGACCAACTCAGAGAATCGCCGCTTAGATAGAATCAAGCGTTCAATCTCCAGGCAGTCAGCTGCAGAGAAACTAGATTTGGATGTTGGAACGGACCCTGAATGAGAAGGTCCTGTCTCAGTGGCAGTTTCCACGGTGGCAGAGATGACATTTCCACCAGGTCTGCATACCAAGTCCTGCGTGGCCACGCAGGCGCTAACAATATTATCGAAGCCCTGTTTGATTCTTGCAATCAGACGAGGTAGAAGAGGAAAAGGAGGAAACACATAAGCCAGGTTGAACGACCATGGTACTGCTAGAGCATCTATCAGTATTGCTCGAAGATCCCTTGATCTGGACCCGTAACAAGGAAGTTTGGCATTCTGACGAGATGCCATCAGATCCAATTCCGGTGTGCCCCATTGATGAATCAATTTTGCAAACACCTCCGGATGGAGTTCCCACTCCCCCGGACGAAAAGTCTGACGACTTAGAAAATCTGCTTCCCAGTTCTCCACTCCTGGGATATATATTGCTGATAGATGGCAAGAGTGAGTCTCTGCCCATTGAATTATTTTGGAAACCTCTATCATCGCTAGAGAACTCTTTGTTCCCCCTAGATGATTGATATATGCTACAGTCGTGATATTGTCCGACTGGAATCTTATTAATTTTGCGGAAGTCAGCTGAGGCTACGCTTGAAGCGCGTTGAATATCACTCTCAGTTCCAGAATATTTATTGGTAGTAAGGACTCCTCCTGAGTCCACACACCCTGAGCCTTTAGGGAATTCCAGACTGCACCCCAGCCCAAGAGGCTGGCGTCCGTCGTCACTATGACCCATGCTGGCCTGCGGAAGCACATTCCCTGGGACAGATGATCCTGTGACAACCACCAGAGAAGAGAGTCTCTGGTCTCTAGATCCAGATTTATCCGCGGAGATAAATCTGCATAATCCCCATTCCACTGTCTGAGCATGCACAGCTGCAGTGGTCTATGTCCATTGCCGCTACCATTAGTCCAATTACCTCCATACACTGAGCCACTGATGGCCGAGGAATGGAATGAAGTGCTCGGCAAGTGGTTAAGATCTTTGATTTTCTGACCTCCGTCAGAAAAATCTTCATGTCTACCGAGTCTATCAGAGTTCCTAAAAATGGAACTCTTGTCAGAGGAACTAGTGAACTCTTTTTTATGTTCACCTTCCACCCGTGAGTTCTTAGAAAAGCCAACACAATGTCCGTGTGAGATTTGGCTAGATGGTAAGTTGACGTCTGAATCAAAATATCGTCCAGATGGGGCGCCACTGCTATGCCCCGCGGCCTTAGAACCGCCAGAAGGGACCCTAGCACCTTTGTGCAAATTCTGGGAGCTGTGGCGAACCTGAGGAACTGGTGATGATCTTTGTGGATAGGAATGTGAAGATACGCATCCTTCAAATCCACGGTGGTCATATATTGACCCTCCTGGATCATTGGTAAAATGGTTCGTATAGTCTCCATCTTGAACAATGGGACTCTGAGAAATTTGTTTAGCGTTTTGAGATCTAAAATCGGTCTGAAGGTTCCCTCCTTTTTGGGAACCACGAACAGATTGGAGTAAAACCCCTGCCCTTGTTCCACTTTTGGAACTGGGCAGATTACACCCATGGTATATAGGTCTTCTACACAGCGTAAGAACGCCTCTCTTTTTGTCTGGTTTACAGACAAACGTGAAAGATGAAATCTCCCCCTTGGGAGAGAATCTTTGAATTCTAGACGATACCCCTGGGTCACAATTTCTAATGCCCAGGAATCTTGAACATCTCTTGCCCAAGCCTGAGCGATGAGAGAAAGTCTGCCCCTGTCAGGGTTTTTTCTGACTTGTTTGCCATGTGCTGCTGGCAGCCATTTTACTCACCTCTCTTCCTGACTTGGTGCATTGTGGGGGATGCTGCTCACTTCCTGCACTTCCTTTTATGGCCAGACTGGTTTACATCATCCATGTGAGACAGGATGCAGTCTCAGAATTGTGATGTCAACACTTATTATTTAAAGGGCCTCTGTTCAGTATGCTTTGTCCTTGCGTTGTCTCAGACCTGTTTGTGAGAGCTCCTGTGTATTACCTGGCTGTCTGACGTCCTTCCTGGTTCCTGATCCCTGGCTTGTTCCTGACTCTGCTGTTCTCCTTGTTCCTGATTCCAGCTCGTCTGACTACTCGCTTTGGCTCCTGACTTGGCTTGTCTGACTACCAGCTCTGGTTTTGATTCCTGGCTTGTTATTTGACTTGTGGACTTTTTATTATTTTTTGCTATTAATAAAGGTGTGATTATTTTTGCACTTCTCGTCTCAGTCTGATTCCTGGCACCCTAACAGCCCCCTACTAGATCCGGTTCCGGATCGGGGGTTGCCCCTTCATGCTGTCTTGGTAGCAGCAGCGGGCTTCTTGGCCTGTTAACTTTATTCCAGGTCTGGTTAGGTCTCCAGACTGACTTGGATTGAGCAAAGGTTCCCCTCCTGCTTGGAGGCGGATGAGGAAGTAGAGGGACTGCCTTTAAAGTTTCGAAAGGAAAGAAAATTATTTTGTTTGGTCCTCATTTTAACCGTCTTGTCCTGAGGAAGGGCATGACCTTTACCTCCAGTAATGTCAGAAATCATCTCCTTTAGTTCAGGCCGGAAAAGGGTCTTACCCTTAAAAGGAATAGCTAAAAGCTTGGATTTAGATGACACATCAGTAGACCACGACTTAAGCCATAACGCTCTACGCGCTAAAATGGCAAAGCCTGCATTCTTAGCCTCTAATTTAGACATTTGGAAAGCGGCATCTGTAATAAAACAATTTGCTAGCTTGAGAGCCTTAATTCTATCCAAAATATCATCTAATGGGGTCTCAACCTTAAGAGACTCCTCTAGAGCCTCAAACCAAAAAGCTGCTGCAGTAGTTACTGTAACAATGCACGCTATAGGTTGCAGAAGAAAACCCTGATGAATAAACAACTTCTTTAGAAGCCCTTCTAATTTTTTATCCATAGGATCTTTGAAAGCACAACTGTCCTCGATAGGTATAGTTGTACGCTTAGCCAGGGTAGAAATAGCTCCCTCCACCTTAGGGACCGTCTGCCACAAATCCCGAATGGTGTCAGATATGGGAAACATTTTCTTAAAAGTAGGAGGGGGAGAGAACGGAATGCCTGGTCTATCCCATTCCTTAGTAACAATGTCCGAAAATCTTCTAGGGACTGGAAAAACATTAGTGTAAGTAGGGACTTCTAGATATTTATCCATTTTACACAATTTCTCTGGTGGGATGACAATAGGGTCACAATCATCCAGAGTCGCTAAAACCTCCCTGAGTAACAAGCGGAGGTGTTCAAGCTTAAACTTAAAGGCCGTCACATCTGAGTCTGTTAGAGGGAACATCTTTCCTGAATCAGAAAGCTCTCCCTCAGACAGCAATTCCCCCACCCCCAAATCAGAACACTGTGAGGGTACATCGGAGATGGCCAATAAAGCATCAGAGGGCTAAGCATTTACTCTAATACCGGACCTACTGCGCTTACCCTGTAAACCAGGCAGTTTAGATAATACCTCTGTAAGGGTAGTAGACATAACTGCAGCCATATCTTGCAGGGTGAAAGAATTAGACCCACTAGAAGTACTTGGCGTCGCTTGGGCGGGCTTTAAAGGTTGTGACACTTGGGGAGAAGTAGATGGCATAACATGATTCTCTTCTGACATACTTTTATCAGCTAAAATATGTTCTTTGCAATGTAAGGCCCTTTCAGTACATGAGGGACAAATCTGAAGTGGAGGTTCCACAATGGCTTCTAAACACATCAAACATTGGCTTTCCTCAATGTCAGACATGTTAAAACAGGCTTGAAAACACTTTATTTTGTGAAAAAAATATCAATCTGAAAAACGGTACTGCGCCTTTAAGAGAAAAAAAGCATACAATTTTTCCAAAACTGCTTTAAAACGATAAAATTAATTAAATTTTGTGATAAATGTATCCCAACTTGTCAGCTAAGATTGCCCCACAAGAAAAGGATTACTTAACCCTTAATAACCAAAAACGTTATTTCCAAAAAACGTTATAGATAAACAAAAACACCCCCTGCACCTCGCCACAGCCCTGCTGTGGCGCCTACCTGCCCTCAGGGGTCTGCAAAATCGGATTAACCCTTCGATTAGGCCTAAACTTTCCTGAAAGGCCCACCGGAGTTGGAGCTTGCTGCTTGCCTGAGAAATACAACTGTGCAACTAAGGCGCAAAAATTGGCCCCGCCCATCTAACTCAATGTCTCACAGCCTTAACAATAACCGCACCAGAGCGGTCTAAAAAATAGCCATGTGGGTTCATATACCCATCTAAATGAAGCCATGTGTACCTTCCATTGTTAAAATAAATTAAAAACGTTTGCACAAAAAAGTTATATAAACTCCCAACATATAATCGTTTGCTCCACAAACATCATGTCATCAGTGTCAACCACTTTTTACAGCCCAACATACAGGTCCAGTAATACCCCTCTCTTACATTAGGATTACTGCTTACCCTATCCCTCATGGGGATACTGTCAGCCAATTCTGAAATAACACAGTCTCTCCAGAAAAAAATGACTGAACATACCTCAATGCTTGTAGCATGAAAAACGTTCCTCACAATGAAGTTTAAGTACTCCTCAGCCATTCTGTGGAAACTACTCTGGATCTTAGTAACAACTGCTAAGATCATCAGTCTCCAGGCAGAAATCTTCATCCATCTGCTGCCTGGGAAGAAATAGCACTCACCGGTACCATTTAAAATAAAAAAAAGTCTTGCTTCAAGAAAATAAAAACTAACATTTTATCATCTCTTTCACTTTACCCTTCCTATTACTTAGAGTAGGCAAAGAGAATGACTGGGGGTGGAGTCAAGGGAGGAGCTATATAGACAGCTCTGCTGTGGTGCTCTTTGCCACTTCCTGTTAGCAGGAGGATAATATCCCACAAGTAAAGGATGAATCCGTGGACTCGTCGTATATTATAGAAGAAACAAAATTTTGGTCAGCCCATCGGAGTATACGGGCGGGGCCGTGGACTCTCCTCATACAGAAAGAAATTTAATTATCAGGTAAGCATAACTTATGTTTTCATTCTTAAAGGGACAGTCAACACCAGCATTTTTGTTGTTTAAAAAGAAAGATAATCCCTTTATTACCCATTCCCCAGTTTTGCATAACCAACACAGTTATAATAATACACGTTTTACCTCTGTAATTATCTTGTATCTAAGCTTCTGCTGACTGCCCCCTTATTTCAGTTCTTTTGACAGACATGCAGTTTAGCCAATCAGTGCTCACTCCTAGGTCACTTTACGTGCATGAGCTCAATGTTATCTATATGAAACATGTGAACTAATGCCCTCTAGTGGTCAAAATGTATTCAGATTAGAGGCCGTCTTCAAGGTCTAAGAAATTAGCATATGAACCTCCTAGTTTTAGCTTTCAACTAAGAATACCAAGAGAACAAAGCAAAATTGGTGATAAAAGTAAATTGGGAAGATGTTTAAAATTGCATGCCCTATTTAAAACATGAAAGTTTTTTTTGGGACTTGACTGTCCCTTTAATATGAGGAGAGTCCACGGCATCATTCCTTACTGTTGGAAAAACTATACCCAAGCTCTAGCGCACACTGAATGATAACGGGAGGGGTAAAAGAAAAAGGCAGACCCTAATTTGAGCCTGCAAAACCTTTCTCCCAAAAGCTGCTTCCGAAGCAAAAAACTTCAAATTTGTAGAATTTTGAAAAAGTATAGAAGGAGCCACCTTACAAACCTGATCCATAGATACCTCATTCTTAAAGGCCCAAGAGGAAGCCACCGCTCTAGTGGAATGAGCCTTAAAGGGACAGTCTACACCAGAATTTTTATTGTTTTAAAATATAGATAATCCCTTTATTACCCATTCCCCAGTTTTACATAACCAACAGTTATATTTATATACTTTTTACCTCTTTGATTATCTTGTATCTAAGCCTTTCCAAACTGCCCCTTTATTTCAGTTCTTTTGACAGACTTGCAGTTTAGCCAATCAGTGCTGGCTCCCAGATAACTTCACGTGCATGTGCACAGTGTTATCTATATGAAACACATGAACTAACACCCTCTAGTGGTGAAAAACTGTTAAAATGCATTCTGAAAAAAGGTGGCCTTCAAGGTCTAAGAAATTAGCATATAAACCTGAAATGTTAAGCTTTCAACTAAGAATACCAAGAGAACAAACCAAAATTGGTGATAAAAGTAAATTGGAAAATTGTTTACAATTACATGCCCTATCTGAATCATGAAAGTTTATTTTGGACTAGACTGTCCCGTTAATCCTCTGAGGAGGTCTGAGTCCCCCTGACTCGTAAGATAAGCGTATAACACTCCTCAACCAAAAAGATAAGGAAGTCGAAGAGGCCTTCAGACCCTTACGCTTCCCAGAGTAGATAACAAACAAGGAAGAAGTTTGTCTAAAATCTTTAGTAGCTTGAAGATAAAACTTCAAAGCTCGAACAACATCCAGATTATGGAGTAAACGTTCCTTCGAAGAAGGATTAGGATACAAGGAAGGAACCACAATCTCCTGATTGATGTTACGATCTGACACCACCTTAAGAAGAAAACCCAAGAAGGTACGTAGGACAGCCTTATCAGTGTGGAACACCAGAAGAGGAGGCTTACATTGCAAGGCAGCCATTTCAGAAACTCTGCGTGCCGATGCAATAGCCTATAGAAAAAGAACCTTCTAGGACAATTTAATGTCAACCGAATGCATAGGCTCACACAGAGCCTGTTGCAAAAACATAAGAACAAGATTCAAACTCCAAAGTGGAGCGTTAGATCTAAACACAGGTCTGATCCTGATCAGAGCCTTAATGAAGGATTGCACGGCAGGGAGCTCCGCAAGCCTCTTGTGCAGCAAATCAGAAAGGGACTAAAACTGTCCGTTCAGGGAACTGGCAGAAAGGCCCTTCTCCAGACCCTCTTGGAGAAAGGAAAGAATCCTGGCAGCCTTGACCTTATGCCAGGCGAAACCACGCTCTTCACACCAGAACAAGAAAGCTCTCCACACCTTATGATAGATGCGACGAGTAACAGGCTTACAAGCCTAAATGAGAGTGTCAATAACCCTCTTAGAGAAACCTTTCTTGGCTAAGACTAAGCATTCAATCTCCATGCAGTCAGCCTCAGAGAATCTAGATTTTGGTAAACAAAGGGATCCTGTTCCAGCAGATTCCTGCGAAAAGGTAACTTCCATAAAGGAGATGAGGATATCCCCACCAGGTCTGCGAACCACATCCTGCTTGATGCCGGCCACTACACAAGGGAGAATTGGTAACAGCGGAAAAATGTAAATTAGATTGAACCTCCACGGCACTGCTAATGCATCTATTAGCTCCGCCTGAGGATCCCTGGATCGTGACCCATATCTGAGTAACTTGGTAGTAGATCCCCCATCTGTTGCAAATCTCTGCAAACACCTCGGGATGGAGAGACCATTCCCCCGGATGAAAGGATTGTCTGCTGAGAAAATCCACTTCCCAGTTGTCCACACCCGGAATGTGGATTGCTGACAGCGAGCAGTTGTGGGTCTCCACCCATTCCAGAATCCAAGATACTTCCCTCATTGCTAGGGAGCTCCTCGTTCCCCCCTGATAGTTGATGTAAGCCACCGAGGTTATGTTGTCTGATTGGAATCTGATAAACTGGGATGAACCCAGAAGAGGCCAAGCCTTCAGCACGTTGAAGATCGCTCAAAGGTTCAAAATGTTGATCAGGAGGAGGGAATCCTCTCGAGTCCACAGGCCCTGTGCCCTCCTGGCACCCCAAACAGCTACCCATTCTGATAGACTTGCGTTAGCAGTCACAATCTCCCAGGATGGTCTCAAGAAGGATGTCCCATGGGACAGGTGATCTGGGCAGACCCACCAAGAAAGCGATTCTCTCGACCAGTCGTCCAGAGAAATCTGTTGAGACAGATCTGAATGATCGCCATTCCACTGTCTTAGCATGCACAGCTTATGTGGTCTGAAATGGAATCTGGCAAAAGGAATGATGTCCATGCTGGACACCATGAGACCAATCACCTCCATACACCGAGTCAGAGGGCCTTAAGGAGGTCTGGAGGGCAAGACAAACGGAAGTTAGCTTGTAACGTCTCTGGTCTGCAAAGAACATCCTCATGGATATGGAGTCTATCATAGTACCCAGGAATTCCACCCTGCTACTGGTAATAGGAGAACTCTTTCCTAAGTTTATCTTCCATCCATGAGATCAAAGAAAAAATAGAAGAGCTTTCAAATGGTCTTCTACAAGATGACAGGATGGTGCTTGAACCAGAATATCGCCAAGTATGGAGCTACTACTATACCTCTGGTTCTGACCACTGCAAGCAAAGCCCCTAGAACCTTTGTAAAAACTCTTGGAGCAGTGGCTAGACCAAATGGAAGTGCAATAAACTTGAAGTGCTGGTCCAGGAACGAAAACCTTAGGAACTTGAAGTGTTCCTTGTGTATTGGAACATGAATGTAAGCATCCTTCATATATATCGTGGTCATGAACTGTCCTTCCTAAACTAAGGGAAGGATGAATCTCATTGTCTCCATCTTAAACGATGGGGACAGCTAGGAATTTGTTTAAGCACTTTAGGTCCAGAATCGGGCGGAAAGTTCCCTCCTTCTTTGGGACCACAAAAAGGTTTGAGTAGTATCCCAGACCTCTTTCTGCAAGAGGTACCGGTACAATGACTCCCAGGGAGGAGAGATCCCTCACGCACCCCAGAAAGGCTTCATTCTTTTCTGGCCTTGAAGACAGGTTTGACAAGAGGAATCTGCCTCTGGGTGAATTAGACTTGAAACCTATCCTATATCTCTGAGTGATGACCTCCAGGACCCACGGGTCTTGCACGTCCCCAAACCAAGCATCCAAAAAGAGTGACAGTCTGCCCCCTACAAGATCCGGAGCTGGATCTGGAGCTGCCGCTAAATGACGACTTTGTCTCGGAGGGCTTATTGTTTTGCTTGGATTTATTCCAGGACTGAGCCAGCTTCCAAGCCGAAAGGAACGAAAAACATAATTTATGTAAGAACTTGCCTGATAAATTCATTTCTTTCATATTAGCAAGAGTCCATGAGCTAGTGACGTGTGGGATATACATTCCTACCAGGAGGGGCAAAGTTCCCAAACCTCAAAATGCCTATAAATACACCCCTCACCATACCCACAAATCAGTTTAACGAATAGCCAAGAAGTGGGGTGATAAGAAAAAAGTGCGAAAGCATAAAAAATAAGGAATTGGAATAATTGTGCTTTATACAAAAAAATCATAACCACCACAAAAGGGTGGGCCTCATGGACTCTTGCTAATATGAAAGAAATGAATTTATCAGGTAAGTTCTTACATAAATTATGTTTTCTTTCATGTAATTAGCAAGAGTCCATGAGCTAGTGACATATGGGATAATGACTACCCAAGATGTGGATCTTTCCACGCAAGAGTCACTAGAGAGGGAGGGATAAAATAAAGACAGACAATTCCGCTGAAAAAATAATCCACACCCAAAATAAAGTTTAAATTGTATAATGAAAAAAACTGAAAACATAAGCAGAAGATTCAAACTGAAACAGCTGCCTGAAGTACTTTTCTACCAAAAACAGCTTCAGAAGAAGAAAACACATCAATATGGTAGAATTTAGTAAAAGTATGCAAAGAAGACCAAGTTGCTGCTTTGCAAATCTGATCAACCGAAGCTTCATTCCTAAACGCCCAGGAAGTAGAAACTGACCTAGTAGAATGAGCTGTAATCCTTTGAGGCGGAGTTTTACCCGACTCGACATAAGCATGATGAATTAAAGATTTCAACCAAGATGCCAAAGAAATGGCAGAGGCCTTCTGACCTTTCCTAGAACCGGAAAAGATAACAAATAGACTAGAAGTCTTTCGGAAATTCTTAGTGGCTTCAACATAATATTTCAAAGCTCTAACTACATCCAAAGAATGCAATGATTTCTCCTTAGAATTCTTAGGATTAGGACATAATGAAGGAACTACAATTTCTCTACTAATGTTGTTGGAATTCACAACCTTAGGTAAAAATTCAAAAGAAGTTCACAACACCGCCTTATCCTGGTGAAAAATCAGAAAAGGAGACTCACAAGAAAGAGCAGATAATTCAGAAACTCTTCTGGCAGAAGAGATGGCCAAAAGGAACAAAACTTTCCAAGAAAGTAATTTAATGTCCAATGAATGCATAGGTTCAAACGGAGGAGCTTGAAGAGCCCCCAGAACCAAATTCAAACTCCAAGGAGGAGAAATTGACTTAATAACAGGTTTTATACGAACCAAAGCTTGTACAAAACAATGAATATCAGGAAGATTAGCAATCTTTCTGTGAAAAAGAACAGAAAGAGCAGAGATTTGTCCTTTCAAGGAACTTGCAGACAAACCTTTATCCAAACCATCCTGAAGAAACTGTAAAATTCTCGGAATTCTAAAAGAATGCCAGGAAAAATGATGAGAAAGACACCAAGAAATATAAGTCTTCCAGACTCTATAATATATCTCCCTAGATACAGATTTACGAGCCTGTAACATAGTATTGATCACAGAGTCAGAGAAACCTCTTTGACTAAGAATCAAGCGTTCAATCTCCATACCTTTAAATTTAAGGATTTGAGATCCTGATGGAAAAAAGGACCTTGCGACAGAAGGTCTGGTCTTAACGGAAGAGTCCAAGGTTGGCAAGAGGCCATCCGGACAAGATCCGCATACTAAAACCTGTGAGGCCATGCTGGAGCTACCAGCAGAACAAACGAGCATTCCTTCAGAATCTTGGAGATCACTCTTGGAAGAAGAACTAGAGGCGGAAAGATATAAGCAGGATGATACTTCCAAGGAAGTGACAATGCATCCACTGCTTCCGCTTGAGGATCCCTGGGAAGTTTCTTGTTTAGATGAGAGGCCATCAGATCTATTTCTGGAAGTCCCCACATTTGGACAATCTGAAGAAATACCTCTGGGTGAAGAGACCATTCGCCCGGATGCAACGTTTGGCGACTGAGATAATCCGCTTCCCAATTGTCTATACCTGGGATATGAACCGCAGAAATTAGACAGGAGCTGGATTCCGCCCAAACCAGAATTCGAGATACTTCTATCATAGCCAGAGGGCTGTGAGTCCCTCCTTGATGATTGATGTATGCCACAGATGTGACATTGTCTGTCTGAAAACAAATGAACAATTCTCTCTTTAGAAGAGGCCAAGACTGAAGAGCTCTGAAAATTGCACGGAGTTCCAAAATATTGATCGGTAATCTCACCTCCTGAGATTCCCAAACCCCTTGTGCCGTCAGAGACCCCCACACAGCTCCCCAACCTGTAAGACTTGCATCTGTTGAGATTACAGTCCAGGTCGGAAGAACAAAAGAAGCCCCCTGAACTAAACGATGGTGATCTGTCCACCACGTCAGAGAGTGTCGTACAATCGGTTTTAAAGATATTAATTGAGATATCTTTGTGTAATCCCTGCACCACTGGTTCAGCATACAGAGCTGAAGAGGTCGCATGTGAAAACGAGCAAAGGGGATCGCGTCCGATGCAGCAGTCACAAGACCTAGAATTTCCATGCATAAGGCTACCGAAGGGAATGATTGTGACTGAAGGTTTCGACAAGCTGATATCAATTTTAGACGTCTCTTGTCTGTCAAAGATAGAGTCATGGACACTGAATCTATCTGGAAACCCAAAAAGGTTTCCCTTGTCTGAGCAATCAATGAACTTTTTAGTAAATTGATCCTCCAACCATGATCTTGAAGAAACAACACAAGTCGATTTGTATGAGATTCTGCTAAATGTGAAGACTGAGCAAGTACCAAGATATCGTCCAAATAAGGAAATACCACAATACCCTGTTCTCTGATTACAGACAGAAGGGCACCGAGAACCTTTGTAAAAATTCTTGGAGCTGTTGCTAGGACAAATGGCAGAGCCACAAACTGGTAATGCTTGTCTAGGAACGAGAATCTCAGAAACTGATAGTGATCTGGATGAATCGGAATATGCAGATATGCATCCTGTAAATCTATTGCAGACATATAATGCCCTTGCTGAACAAAAGGCAGGATAGTCCTTACAGTTACCATTTTGAATGTTGGTATCCTTACATAACAATTCAATATTTTTAGATCCAGAACTGGTCTGAAGGAATTCTCCTTCTTTGGTACAATGAAGAGATTTGAATAAAACCCCATCCCCTGTTCCAGAACTGGAACTGGCATAATTACTCCAGCCAACTCTAGATCTGAAACACATTTCAGAAATGCTTGAGCCTTCGCTGGATTTACTGGGACACGGGAAAGAAAAAATCTCTTTGCAGGAGGCCTTATCTTGAAGCCAATTCTGTACCCTTCTGAAACAATATTCTGAATCCAAAGATTGTGAACGGAATTGATCCAAATTCCTTTGAAAAAACGTAATCTGCCCCCTACCAGCTGAGCTGGAATGAGGGCCGCACCTTCATGTGGACTTAGGAGCTGGCTTTGATTTTCTAAAAGGCTTGGATTTATTCCAGACTGGAGATGGTTTCCAAACTAATACCGCTCCTGAAAATGAAGGATCAGGCTTTTGTTCCTTGTTGTGACGAAAGGAACGAAAACGATTATTAGACCTAAATTTACTTTAAATTTAGTATCCTGTGGTAAAAAAAGTTCATTTCCCTCCAGTAACAGTTGAGATAATAGAATCCAACTGAGAACCAAATAATTTTATTACCCTGGAAAGAAAGGGAAAGCAGAGTAGACTTAGAAGACATATCAGCATTCCAAGTTTTAAGCCATAAAGCTCTTCTAGCTAAAATAGCTAGAGACATATAGCTGACATCAACTCTAATGATATCAAAGATGGCATCACAAATATAATTATTAGCATGTTGAAGAAGAAGAATAATTCTATGAGAATTATGATCTGTTACTTGTTGCGCTAAAGCTTCCAACCAAAAAGTTGAAGCTGCAGCAACATCCGCCAAAGATATAGCAGGTCTAAGAAGATTACCTGAACACAAGTAAGCTTTTCTTAGAAAGGATTCAATTTTCATATCTAAAGGATCCTTAAAGGAAGTACCATCTGCCGTAGGAATGGTAGTACGCTTAGCAAGAGTAGAGACAGCCCCATCAACCTTAGGGATTTTGTCCCAAAATTCTAATCTGTCAGATGGCACAGGATATAATTGCTTAAAACGTTTAGAAGGAGTAAATGAATTACCCAAATTATTCCATTCCCTGGAAATTACTTCAGAAATAGCACCAGGAACAGGAAAAACTTCTGGAATAACTACAGGAGATTTAAAAACCTTATCTAAACGTTTAGATTTAGTATCAAGAGGACCAGAATCCTCAATTTCTAATGCAATTAGGACTTCTTTAAGTAAAGAACGAATAAATTCCATTTTAAATAAATATGAAGATTTATCAGCATCAACCTCTGAGACAGAATCCTCTGAACCAGAAGAGCCATTATCAGAATCAGAATGATGATGTTCATTTAAAAATTCATCTGAAAAATGAGAAGTTTTAAAAGACTTTTTTACGTTTACTAGAAGGAGGAATAACAGACATAGCCTTCTTAATGGATTTAGAAACAAAATCTCTTATGTTATCAGGAACACTCTGAGTATTAGATGTTGATGGAACAGCAACAGGTAATGTAACTTTACTAAAGGAAATATTATCTGCATTAACAAGTTTGTCATGACATTCAATACAAACAACAGCTGGAGGAACAGCTACCAAAAGTTTACAGCAGATACACTTAGCTTTGGTAGCTCCAGCACCAGGCAGCGATTTTCCAGAAGTATCTTCTGACTCAGCTTCAACATGGGACATCTTGCAATATGTAATAGAAAAAACAACATATAAAGCAAAATTGATCAAATTCCTTAAATGACAGTTTCAGGAATGGGAAAAAATGCCAGTGAACAAGCTTCTAGCAACCAGAAGCAATAAAAAATGAGACTTAAATAATGTGGAGACAAAAGTGACGCCCATATTTTTTTAGCGCCAAATAAGACGCCCACATTATTTGGCGCCTAAATGCTTTTGGCGGCAAAAATGACGCCACATCCGGAACGCCGACATTTTTGGCGCAAAAGAACGTCAAAAATGACGCAACTTCCGGCGACACGTATGACGCCGGAAACAGAAAAAAAAATTTGCGCCAAAAAAGTCCGCGCCAAGAATGACGCAATAAAATGAAGCATTTTCAGCCACCGCGAGCCTAACAGCCCACAGGGAAAGTCAAATTTTAAGGTAAGAAAAAAAAAATTGTTTTATTCAAATGCATTATCCCAAATATGAAACTGACTGTCTGAAAATAAGGAATGTTGAACATCCTGAGTCAAGGCAAATAAATGTTTGAATACATATATTTAGAACTTTATAAAAAAGTGCCCAACCATAGCTTAGAGTGTCACAGAAAATAAGACTTACTTTTACCCCAGGACACTCATCTACATGTTGTAGAAAGCCAAACCAGTACTGAAACGAAAATCAGCAGAGGTAATGGTATACCGTCGATCTGAAAAGGGAGGTAAGAGATGAATCTCTACGACCGATAACAGAGAACCTATGAAATAGACCCTGTAGAAGGAGATCATTGAATTCAAATAGGCAATACTCTCCTCACATCCCTCTGACATTAACTGCACGCTGAGAGGAAAACCGGGCTCCAACCTGCTGCGGAGCGCATATCAACGTAGAATCTAGCACAAACTTACTTCACCACCTCCATAGGAGGCAAAGTTTGTAAAACTGATTTGTGGGTGTGGTGAGGGGTGTATTTGTAGGCATTTTGAGGTTTGGGAAACTTTGCCCCTCCTGGTAGGAATGTATATCCCATACGTCACTAGCTCATGGACTCTTGCTAATTACATGAAAGAAATTAGGACCTTGAACCTTAGTTTATTTTTTTCTTCTTATCCTGTGGTAAAAAATTACCTTTGCCTCCAGTAACGGTGGAGATAATAGAGTCCAGGCCTAAACCAAATAGAATCTTTCCCTTAAATGGGAGGAAAAGAAGTCGACTTCAAAGTCATGTCCGCAGACCAGGACTTCAGCCAGAGTGCCCTACGGGCTTTAACAGAAAAACCTGAAGCCTTAGCATTCAGGCAAATAATTTCCCTATTTGCATCACAAATAAAAGAATTAGCCACCCTTAAGGCCTTAATTCTTTCCTGGATCATGTCGAGGGGACCCTCCACCTCGATCAACTCAGATAAGGAGACGCACCAGTAGGAAGCTGCTCTAGCAACCTCAGCAACAGCCGCTGCCGGTTAAAACAAATATCCAGTATGTTATAAAATCTTTCTTAACAGAGTTTCTATTTTCTTATCCATGGGCTCTTTAAACGATGAACTATCCTCAAGCGGGATAGTAGTGTGTTTAGCAAGCGTGGAGAGAGCGCCATCTACCTTGAAGATGGAACCCCACAACTCCAAATGAGAGTCCGGAACTGGGAACAAATTTTTAAAGGAAGAAGGGGAAAATGAAGAACCAATTATTTCATATTCATTCTGTGGTACAACCCTGTCCTCATAGACCTTATCTAATTTAGGAATCAAAGGTTCCTCGGGCAATTTAGGCTCTGGAAACTCTAAAGTAGCCAAAACTTCCTGTAGCAGAAAGCGTAAATGTTGAATCCTAAATCTAAAGTCTGATTCCTCCACAGCTGGAGGCTTAGAGGCAGCAGATTCCGACCCAGAAAGAGCACCCTCTGAAGTATCAGAGGCGTCTTCATCATCAGATAATCTTGTATCAGATAAATCCAATAAGCTAGTAGATGACCCCTTGGAAGGATAGCAATATTTGACATTTTTCTTGCACTTAGCAGGGCGAGATAAAGCACTAAAGGCCACAGACATTGCCGTTTGTAACTGCTCAGTAAAGTCTGGCGGTAAAAGAGCCCCTCCAGATGAAGGAATAGGAGTGCTACAGGAAGCTGCATGTGTATTGGGAGAGGACTATAGGGTGCACACCTCACGGGACAGAGACTCCTCAGAGGTGGACGGCTCAGTGGTATCAAACATATTAACTTTCTTTGCAGGGTGGTATACCGCGGCCTCCTCACAATAGAGACAGGTATTAGACTAAGGTAAAGAGAGAGAACCCTCTAACACATCAGAATCCTCCATAGCTTGCGCTTATAAAGCAGACTATTGACTATTAAATAATAAGATAAAACGGCACCTTTATATCCCCAATGGCTGGGGCACTCACCTCCTCCTATGACCCAGGCCAAACACAGAAACCACTTCTTCTCCGGTAAACCACATGGTCAGGAAATCAGTGTGACCACACCCCGTAACGTGGTGCACAATGCAGGACCGCCCCTGCTATAGGAAAAAAAATGCGCCAAGCCTTTCAGACTGCGCAGCTTCCAAAAAACAAAAGTAAAAACATAATTTATGTAAGAACTTAGGCCTGATAAATTCATTTCTTTCATATTGGCAAGAGTCCATGAGCTAGTGACATATGGGATATACAATCCTACCAGGAGGGGCAAAGTTTCCCAAACCTCAAAATGCCTATAAATACACCCCTCACCACACCCACAATTCAGTTTAACGAATAGCCAAGCAGTGGGGTGATAAAGAAAGGAGTAGAAAGCATCAACAAAGGAAATTTGGAAATAATTGTGCTTTATACAAAAAATCATAACCACCATAAAAAGGGTGGGCCTCATGGACTCTTGCCAATATGAAAGAAATGAATTTATCAGGTAAGTTCTTACATAAATTATGTTTTCTTTCATGTAATTGGCAAAAGTCCATGAGCTAGTGACATATGGGATATCAATACCCAAGATGTGGAGTCTTCCACTTAAGAGTCACTAGAGAGGGAGTTATAAAATAATAACAGCCATATACCGCTAAGAAAATAATCCACAACCCAAAAATAAGTTATTTTCACTTTTGAAAGAAAAAAACTTAAATCAAAAAGCAGAAGAATCAAACTGAAACAGCTGCCTGAAGAACTTTTCTACCAAAAACTGCTTCTGAAGAAGCAAATACATCAAAATGGTAGAATTTAGTAAATGTATGCAAAGAGGACCAAGTGGCTGCTTTGCAAATCTAATCAACTGAAGCTTCATTCTTAAAAGCCCATGAAGTAGAGACTGATCTAGTAGAATGAGCTGTAATTCTCTGAGGCGGGGTTTGACCCGACTCCAAATAAGCTTGATGAATCAAAAGTTTCAACCAAGAAGCCAAGTAAATAGCAGAAGCTTTCTGACCTTTCCTAGGACCAGAAAATAAAAGAAATAGACTAGAAGTCTTCCTGAAATTTTTAGTAGCTTCCACTTAATATTTCAAAGCTCTTACCACATCCAAAGAATGTAAGGATCTCTCCAAAGAATTCTTAGGATTAGGACATAAAGAAGGGACAACAATTTCTCTACTAATGTTGTTAGAATTCACAACCTTAGATAAAAATTGAAAAGAAGTCCGCAAAACTGCCTTATCCTGATGAAAAATCAGAAAAGGAGACTCACAAGAAAGAGCAGATAGCTCAGAAACTCTTCTAGCAGAAGAGATAGCCAAAAGGAACAACACTTTCCAAGAAAGTAGTTTAATGTCCAAAGAATGCATTGGTTCAAATGGAGGAGCCTGTAAAGCCCTCAGAACCAAATTAAGACTCCAAGGAGGAGAAATTGACTTAATGACAGGCTTAATACGAACTAAAGCCTGTACAAAACAGTGTATATAAGGAAGTATAGCAATTTTTCTGTGAAATAAAACAGAAAGAGCGGAGATTTGTCCTTTCAAGGAACTTGCAGACAAACCCTTATCCAAACCATCCTGAAGAAACTGCAAAATTCTAGGAATTCTAAAAGAATGCCAGGAGAAATTATGAGAACACCATGAAATGTAAGTCTTCCAAACTCTATAATAAATCTTTCTAGAGACAGATTTACGAGCTTGTAACATAGTATTAATCACTGAATCAGAGAAACCTCTATGACTTAGAACTAAGCGTTCAATTTCCATACCTTCAAATTTAATGATTTGAGATCCTGATGGAAAAACGGACCTTGAGATAGTAGGTCCGGCCGTAACGGAAGTGGCCAAGGCAGGCAACTGGACATCCGAACCAGATCCGCATACCAAAACCTGTGTGGCCATGCTGGAGCCACCAGCAACACAAAAGACTGTTCCATGATGATTTTGGAAATCAATCTTGGAAGGAGAACTAGAGGCGGGAAGATGTAAGCAGGTTGATAACACTAAGGAAGTGTCAGCGCATCCACTGCTTCCGCCTGAACATCCCTGGACCTGGACAGGTATCTGGGAAGTTTCTTGTTTATATGAGAGGCCATGAGATCTATCTCTGGAAGCCCCCACATCTGAACAATCTGAGAAAACACATCTGGATGGAGAGACCACTCCCCTGGATGTAAAGTCTGGTGGCTAAAATAATCCGCCTCAGTATATAAGGGGGCGGAGCCAGGGCAAACCTAATGGAGGACGCATCATTTGAGAGCTCTGTGTGTAGTTGTGAAAGAAAGTGGATAATAAGCCTCAATAAGCCCCTAAAGTGATTCTAATCTGTCGCCGGAGTGCTTCTATACTAAAACTCTATTGAATATGTGAGCACGATCTGCTCTGTACAAGTGTCGACAACGCAGCATGTATCTGGCAGACTGGGGAGGCCCGGAATCATTAGATTGGGTAGTCAGAAAAAGGTACCGCATATGGGGAGAAGCATATAGGACCGGAGGGCAGTTACACTATTACCCGGTAAGCAGCTATTTCACATAAACGGTCATCAGCCGGGTGATAGAGAGGAAGAGGAGGATTGGAACTTTAAGACGCCATACACACTAGTTAGCCACGTGGGAGACCGCACACGGATGAATGACTTAGCTGCAGCATAGAGACTATGTACAGGAAAATGTGCAGTCTTATCACTATCACTAGACCATAATAGAACGCTGCAAAGGTTGAGGGTTGGAGAGTACAGGCTTTCAGCTGCAACAATATATAATAAATTAATCTCACAAGGAGGATAAAAAGGAAAGCTGGGACTTCCCAGCTCAAGTAAAGCACTTGGGGCAGCGAAACAGTTTGATGTTAGTGATTTGCCTATATTGTATAGAGAGCCAGTGACCGTACAGCTTGGAATATGGAAGTAACTAACGCTGATATGCACAGAATGCTGGCGGAATTTGAGCAACAAATATTTCAGAGATTTGATGCCCTCCTGTTCAAACTAGAAGTCACACACGTTGAGATGGTCATGTTAAACTCAGTGACGCCCAATGAGCAGCAGAACAGAACCCAAAAGTGTGCGTACATGAGTGGAGATGATCTTCTCTATACGCTGGGGAATGGTCATGTAGAGTCTGCACCCCTTGCCTCTGTCCCTGGCAATGCAAATATGGCCAACAACTGGCAGACAACTAGAGGAGAAACTGCGGGGGCTGATGGGGATATGGAAATTACAGAGGATCGTGACAACAAGAGGATGGTTCCCCCAACTCAAATAGGACACGCAAAGTGTTTGGGCGGCTCCTGGGTCCCTTGTGAACAAGCAGGATTCATTTTTCACCAAAGACTCAGACTTCATCTGCAAGTGTGGGAGACTCGCTTTTGGTGTGAGTATCTTACCCGAATGCAGACTGGTTAAGCAGACTACTCAAGTAAGATCACTGAGCATCTGAGCAGTTCTACGGGGAATGTTGGAGACAGATATGTTATGTTTATTATGCTCAGAGACACCCTCTCTGCCTGGGGTAAATAAACTATTATACATATGAAGACTCATTGTCGGATACCCAGCTGAGAGTTGTCGCATGCTTAGTTATACCTTTCACTGCATCTTACAGTTATTCATTGCGTTTATAATTCTGATTAATGCATAATCCATGTATGATGATAGTTTGTACTCACCAATATGTTTATGAACAAAACATCACTAAAACTGTATGAACTTTTGCATCTACAGCCTTTCCATGTTTCTACTGTTTGCAGGCTTGAAATCTAGTAACAGGGCATTGGCCCTAGCTTATAGGTGGGGAGGCTATTTTTTTTTCTTTTTTTCTATGAACACATGTGTTCTGCACGTCTCTTCCCCCCCCCCACCTCATTCCTCATAGCTTTAATTGAGTCTGGCCCCATGGTTTATATGTTTATGCAGATAGACTCCTAATAGGCCACAGCCCCTGCCTATGGTGTACTTGCGATTCTTTATTGTGCAGCCCTGCACCTGTGTGAGACATCACCTTACTTCATAACTACACAGTATAAATAGCTAAGAGTTCTCACCTATTGCATGAAGGTTTATATACTGTATACAAGTTTATTTGGTTTTACGTGTGAATGCAACTAGCCCAACCTTCAATTTCACAATCTACTATATTTCTTTATGACAAAAAATATTCCATAGTCTCATAGTGCTCCTTCCCATCCCTGCGTCCCCTCCAGATCTACACATGCAATGATTGGGTTGGGAATACTGACAGAGGAGAGGGCCATTTGCTCTGGTTGTCCCCCCCGCCCCCCCCCCCAACTCTTATATGCGGCAAGGGATAAATAGCTTATCCTCCGCATCATTTTTGGCAGAGTGTGGTAGTCTCTGCCCTGTTCGTAGAGTCTATGTCCAAGTTTGTCCTCTATAAGTGTAAATAGGCTCTCCGGACTTATTATGGTAATAATTATTGTGTCTAATGTTCTATATTTTGTTGCTTACAGATTCTGTGCTCACGAAACTCTAATATGTTGGTCAGGCGATAGGAAGATTTCTTGTGCCTAATAACTATACTATTGTCTCTCTTGTTTGTTTTCTTTTATGTCATTTCAAGATACCACAATAAGCATATTATTCATTGTAGAGTTGACTGAGCTTAATCCCTTATTAATTATTACTTGACTGTAGGTAAATTGTATTATTGTATTATTGATGTGTCTTCAACTATACCTAAGTTGTCAGATCCCCTGGGGGGATCTCTGTCACTTAGAGGACACTTCGCAGATATAGTAATAAAATGAGGCATAATGTTGAAGGGTAACACTTTTACCTGGCCAGGCGAGAGGTGACTTTCTATTAACTGAAGAACTGATCTATGTATCCATTGCCGCTTGTATTATTGTGTTTGTGATGTTGACCTTCAATTTGTAATTGTTTTATGAGTGTTTTGATTACCTCAATAAAAATATTTAAAAAAAAAAAAAAAAAAAAAAATAATAATCCGCCTCCCAATTGTCTACACCTGGGATATGCACCGCAGAGATTAGACAGGAGCTGGATTCCGCCCAAGCAAGTATCTGAGATACTTCTTTCATAGCTTGGGGACTGTGAGTCCCACCCTGATGATTGACATAAGCCACAGTTGTGATATTGTCTGTTCGAAAACAAATGAACAGTTCTCTCTTTAGTAGAGGCCAAAACTGAAGAGCCCTGAGAATTGCACGGAGTTCTAAAATATTTATTGGTAATCTCGCCTCTTGAGATTTCCAAACCCCTTGTGCTGTCAGAGACCCTCAAAAAGCTCCCCAACCTGAAAGACTCGCATCTGTTGTGATCACAGTCCAGGTTGGGCGAACAAAAGAAGCCCCTTGAACCAAACGATGGTGATCTATCCACCATGTCAGAGAGTGTCGTACATTGGGATTCAAGGATATTAATTGTGATATCTTTGTATAATCCCTGCACCATTGATTCAGCATACAAAGCTGTAGAGGTCTCATGTGAAAACGAGCAAAGGGGATTGCGTCCGATGCTGCAGTCATGAGACCTAAAACTTCCATGCACATAGCTACTGAAGGGAATGACTGAGACTGAAGGAGCCGACATGCTGCAACTAATCTTAAATGTCTCTTGTCTGTTAGAGACAGAGTCATGGACACTGAATCTATCTGGAAGCTTAAAAAGGTGACCCTTGTCTGAGGAATCAAGAAACTTTTTGGTAAATTGATCCTCCAACCATGTTTCCGAAGAAACAACACTAGTTGATTTGTGTGAGATTCTGCAGTATGTAAAGACTGAGCTAGATACCAAGATATCGTCCAAATAAGGAAACACCGCAATACCCTGTTCTCTGATTACAGATAGTAGGGCACTCAGAATCTTTGAAAAGATTCTTGGAGCTGTTGCTAGGCCAAATGGAAGAGCAACAAATTGGTAATGCTTGTCTAGAAAAGAGAATCTCAGAAACTGATAGTGTTCTGGATGAATCGGAATATGAAGGTATGCATCCTGCAAGTCTATTGTGGACATATAATGTCCTTGCTGAACAAAAGGCAGAATAGTCCTTATAGTCACCATCTTGAAAGTTGGTACTCTTACATAACGATTGAAAATTTTCAGATCCAGAACTGGTCTGAACAAATTTTCTTTCTTTGGTACAATGAATAGGTTGAATAGGTTTGAATAAAACCCCAAACCTTGTTCCTGAGGAGGAACTGGCATGATTACCCCTGAAGACTCCAGGTCTGAAACACACTTAAGAAAAGCCTGAGCTTTTACTGGATTTACAAAAATGTGTGAGAAAAAATCTTCTCACACGAGGTCTTACTTTGAATCCTATTCGATACCCTTGAGAGACAATGCTCTGAATCCAATGATTTTGGACAGATTTTATCCAAAAATCCTTGTAAAACCTTATTCTGCCCCCTACCAGCTGAGCTGGAATGAGGGCCGCACCTTCATGCGGACTTAGGGGCAAACATTGGTTTCCTAAATGGCTTGGATTTATTCCAATTTGAGGAAGGCTTCCAACTGGAAGCAGATTCCTTGGGAGGAGGGTTGAGTGTTTGTTCCTTATTCTGACGAAAGGAACGAAAACGGTTAGAAGCCTTAGATTTACCCTTAGGTTTTTTTATCCTGAGGCAAAAAAACTCCTTTTCCTTCAGTGATAGTTGAAATAATAGAATCCAACTGAGAACCAAATAAATTATTACCTTGGAAAGAAAGAGATAGTAATCTAGATTTAGATGTCATATCAGCATTCCAAGATTTAAGCCACAAAGCTCGTCTAGCTAATACAGCTAAAGACATGGATCTAACATCAATTTTGATAATATCAAAAATGGCATCACAAATAAAATGATTAGCATGTTGCAGTAGGTGAACAATGCTAGATATGTCAGAATCCAATTCATGTTGCGCTAAATTTTCCAACCAGAAAGTTGATGCAGCCGCAACATCACCCAAAGAAATAGCAGGTCTGAGAAGATGACCTGAATATAAATAGGCCTTCCTTAAATAAGATTCAAGCTTCCTATCTAAAGGATCCTTAAAGGAAGTGCTATCTTCCATAGGAATATTGGTACGTTTAGCAAGAGTAGAAATAGCCCCATCAACTTTGGGGATTTTTTCCCAAAACTCTATAGATTTTGCTGGTAAAGGATACAATATCTCTTAAACCTTGAAGAAGGAATAAAGGAAGTACCTGGCTTATTCCATTCCCTAGAAATCATATCAGAAATAGCCTCAGGAATAGGAAAAACACCTGGAGAAACCACAGGAAGTTTAAAAACAGCATTTAAACGTTTATTAGACTGAATGTCAATAGGACTGGTTACCTCAATATCCAAAGTAATTAACACTTCTTTTAATAAAGAACGCATATACTCTATTTTAAATAAATAAGTAGATTTGTCAGTGTCAATATCTGAGGAAGGATCTTCTGTTTCAGATAGATCCTCATCAGAAGAGGATAAATTATTATGTTGTTGGTCATTTGAAATTTCATCAGCTAAATGAGAAGTTTTAAAAGACCTTTTACGTTTATTAGAAGGTGGAAATGCAGACAAAGCCTTCAGAATAGAATCAGAAACAAATTCTTTAAAATTTACAGGTATATCATGCACATTAGAAGTTGAAGGAACTGCAACTGGCAATGTACTATTACTGATAGAAACACTATCTGCATGTAAAAGTTTATCATGACAACTATTACAAATGACATTCGGTGGAATAATTTCTACAATTTTACAACAAATGCACTTAACTTTGGTAGAACCGATGTCAGGCAGCAATGTTCCAGCAGAAACTTCAGAGAAAGGATCAGATTGGGACATCTTGCTCAATGTAAGAGAAAAAACAACCTATAAAGCAAAATTATCTATTTCCTTAAATGACAGTTTCAGGAATGGGAAAAAATGCAAAAGCATAGGCCTCTTGACACAAAAGAAAGCAGGAGGCAAACAACAATGGGGTATTGAAATAATGAAGAAAAATTGGCGCCAAGTATGACGCACAACGTAACGAAAAACATAATTTATGTAAGAACTTACCTGATAAATTAATTTCTTTCATATTAGCAAGAGTCCATGAGCTAGTGACGTATGGGATATACATTCCTACCAGGAGGGGCAAAGTTTCCCAAACCTTAAAATGCCTATAAATACACCCCTCACCACACCCACAATTCAGTTTAACGAATAGCCAAGAAGTGGGGTGATAAGAAAAAAGTGCGAAAGCATATAAAATAAGGAATTGGAATAATTGTGCTTTATACAAAAAAATCATAACCACCACAGAAAAGGGCGGGCCTCATGGACTCTTGCTAATATGAAAGAAATGAATTTATCAGGTAAGTTCTTACATAAATTATGTTTTCTTTCATGTAATTAGCAAGAGTCCATGAGCTAGTGACGTATGGGATAATGACTACCCAAGATGTGGATCTTTCCACACAAGAGTCACTAGAGAGGGACTGATAAAATAAAGACAGCCAATTCCTGCTGAAAATAATCCACACCCAAAATAAAGTTTAATGAAAAACATAAGCAGAAGATTCAAACTGAAACCGCTGCCTGAAGTACTTTTCTACCAAAAACTGCTTCAGAAGAAGAAAATACATCAAAATGGTAGAATTTGGTAAAAGTATGCAAAGAGGACCAAGTTGCCGCTTTGCAAATCTGATCAACCGAAGCTTCATTCCTAAACGCCCAGGAAGTAGAAAATGACCTAGTAGAATGAGCTGTAATCCTCTGAGGCGGAGTTTTACCCGACTCAACATAGGCAAGATGAATTAAAGATTTCAACCAAGATGCCAAAGAAATGGCAGAAGTTTTCTGGCCTTTCTAGAACCGGAAAAGATAACAATTAAACTAGAAGTCTTTCGGAAAGACTTAGTAGCTTCAACATAATATTTCAAAGCTCTAACAATATCCAAAGAATGCAACGATTTCTCCTTAGAATTCTTAGGATTAGGACATAATGAAGGAACCACAATGTCTCTACTAATGTTGTTGGAATTCACAACTTAGGTAAAAATTCAAAAGAAGTTTGCAACACCGCCTTATCCTGATGAAAAATCAGAAAAGGAGACTCACAAGAAAGAGCAGATAATTCAGAAACTCTTCTGGCAGAAGAGATGGCCAAAAGGAACAAAACTTTCCAAGAAAGTAATTTAATGTCCAATGAATGCATAGGTCCAAATGGAGGAGCTTGAAGAGCCCCCAGAACCAAATTCAAACTCCAAGGAGGAGAAATTGACTTAATGACAGGCTTTATACGAACCAAAGCTTGTACAAAACAATGAATATCAGGAAGAATAGCAATCTTTCTGTGAAAAAGAACAGAAAGAGCAGAGATTTGTCCTTTCAAGGAACTTGCGGACAAACTCTTATCTAAACCATCCTGAAGAAACTGTAATATTCTCTGTATTCTAAAAGAATGCCAAGAAAAATGATGAGAAAGACACCAAGAAATATAAGTCTTCCAGACTCTATAATATATCTCTCTGGATACAGATTTACGAGCCTGAAACATAGTATTAATCACAGAGTCAGAGAAACCTCTTTGACCAAGAATCAAGCGTTCAATCTCCATACCTTTAAATTTAAGGATTTCAGATCCTGATGGAAAAAAGGACCTTGAGACAGAAGGTCTGGTCTTAACGGAAGAGTCCACGGTTGGCAAGAGGCCATCCGGACAAGATCCGCATACCAAAACCTGTGAGGCCATGCCGGAGCTACCAGCAGAACAAACGAGCATTCCTTCAGAATCTTGGAGATTACTCTTGGAAGAAGAACTAGAGGCGGAAAGATATAGGCAGGATGATACTTCCAAGGAAGTGATAATGCATCCACTGCCTCCGCCTGAGGATCCCGGGATCTGGACAGATACCTGGGAAGTTTCTTGTTTAGATGAGAAGCCATCAGATCTATTTCTGGAAGTTCCCACATTTGAATAATCTGAAGAAATACCTCTGGGTGAAGAGACCATTCGCCCGGATGCAACGTTTGGCGACTGAGATAATCCGCTTTCCAATTGCCTATACCTGGGATATGAACCGCAGAGATTAGACAGGAGCTGGATTCCGCCCAAACCAGAATTCGAGATACTTCTTTCATAGCCAGAGGACTGTGAGTCCCTCCTTGATGATTGATGTATGCCACAGTTGTGACATTGTCTATCTGAAAACAAATGAACAACTCTCTCTTCAGAAGAGGCCAAGACTGAAGAGCTCTGAAAATTGCACGGAGTTCCAAAATATTGATCGGAAATCTCACCTCCTGAGATTCCCAAACCCCTTGTGCCGTCAGATACCCCCACACAGCTCCCCAACCTGTAAGACTTGCATCTGTTGAGATTATAGTCCAGGTCGGAAGAACAAGAAGCCCCCTGAACTAAACGATGGTGATCTGTCCACCATGTCAGAGAGTGTCGTAAAATCGGTTTAAAGATATTAATTGAGATATCTTTGAGTAATCCCTGCACCATTGGTTCAGCATACAGAGCTGAAGAGGTCGTATGTGAAAACGAGCAAAGGAGATCGCATCTGATGCGGCAGTCCTAAGACCCAACATTTCCATGCATAAGGCTACCAAAGGGAATGATTGTGACTGAAGGTTTTGACAAGCTGATATCAATGTTAAACTTCTCTTGTCTGACAAGGACAGAGTCATAGACACTGAATCTATCTAGAAACCTAAAAAGGTTACCCTTGTCTGAGGAATCAATGAATTGATTGGTAAATTGATCCTCCAACCATGAACTTGAAGAAACAACACAAGTCGATTCGTATGAGATTCTTCGAAAATGAGAAGACTGAGCAAGTACCAAGATATCGTCCAAATAAGGAAATACCAAAACCCTGTTCTCTGATTACAGAAAGAAGGGCACCGAGAACCTTTGAAAAAAATTCTTGGAACTGAGGCTAGGCCAAACGGTAGAGCCAAAAAACTGGTAATGCTTGTCTAAAAAGAGAATCTCAGACACTAAAAGTGATCTGGATGAATCGGAATATGCAGATACACATCCTGTAAATCTATTGTAGACATATAATGCCCTTGCTAAACAAAAGGCAGGATAGTCCTACAGTAACCATCTTGAATGTTGGTATCCTAACATAACGATTCAATAATGATAGATCCGGAACTGGTCTGAAGGAATTGACCTTCTTTGGTACAATGAAGAGATAAAATAAAACCCCAGCCCCTGTTCCAGAACTGGAACTGGCATAAATACTCCAGCCAACTCTAGATCTGAAACACATTTCAGAAATGCTGAGCCTTTGCTGTGTTAACTGGGACACGGGAAAGAAAAAAATCTCTTAGCAGGAGGCCTTAACTTGAAGCCAATTCTGTACCTTTCTGAAACAATGTTCTGAAACCAGAGATTGAGAACGAAATTGATCCAAATTTCTTTGAAGAAAACGTAATCTGCCCCATACCAGCTGAGCTGGAATAAGGGCTGCACCTTCATAGGTAATTAGGAGCTGGCTATAGGTTTCTATAAGGCTTGGATATATTCCAAACTGGAAATAGTTTCCAAACTGATACCGCTCCTGAGGATGAAGGATCAGGCTTTTGTTCCATGTTGTGAGGAAAGGAACGAAAATGATTATTTACCCTGGAAAGAAAGGGAAAGCAAAGTTGACTTAGAAGACATATCAGCATTCCAAGTTTAATCCATAAAGCTTTTCTAGCTAAAATAGCTAGAGACATATACCTGACATCAACTCTAATGATATCAAAAGATGGTATCACCAATAAAATTATTAGCATGTTATAGAATAATAATAATGCTATAAAATTATGATCTGTTACTTGTTGCGCTAAAGCTTCTAACCAAAAAGTTGAAGCTGCAGCAACATCCGCTAAAAATATAGCAGGTCTAAGAAGATTACCTGAACATAAGTAAGCTTTTCTTAGAAAGGATTCAATTTTCCTATCTAAAGGATCCTTAAATGAAGTACTATCTGCCGTAGGAATAGTAGTACATTAGCAGGAGTAGAGACAGCCCCATAACCTTAGGGATTTTTGTCCCAAAAAACTCTAATCTGTCAGATGGCACAGGATATAATTGCTTAAACGTCTAGAAGGAGTAAATAAATTACCCAAATTATTCCATTCCCTGGAATTACTTCAGAAATAGCATCAGGGAGATAAAACACTTCTGGAATAACTACAGGAGATTTAAAAACCTTATTTAAACGTTTACATTTAGTATCAAGAGGACCAGAATCCTCTATTTCTAATGCAAATAATACTTCTTTAAGTAAAGAACGAATAAATTCCATCTTGAACAAATACAAAGATTTATCAGCATCAACCTCTGAGACAGAAACCTCTGAACCAGAAGAACCATTATCAGTATCAGAATGATGATGTTCATTTAAAAATTCATCTGAAAAAAGAGAAGTTTTAAAAGACTTTTATGTATACTAGAAGGAGAAATAACAGACATAGCCTTCTTAATGGATTTAAAAAATAAAATCTCTTATGTTATCAGGAACACTCTGAAAATTAGATGTTGACGGAACAGCAACAGGTAATGTAACAGTACTAAAGGAAATTTTATCTGCATTAATAAGTTTGACATGACATGCAATACAAACAACAGCTGGAGAAACAGATACCAAAAGTTTATAGCAGATACACTTAGCTTGGTAGCTCCAGCACTGGGCAGTGATTTTCCTGAAGTATCTTCTGACTCAGTTGCAACGTGGAACATCTTGCAATATGTAAAAGAAAAAAACAACATATAAAGCAAAATTGATCAAATTCCTTAAATGACAGTTTCAGGAATGGGAAAAAAATGCCAGTGAACAAGCTTCTAGCAACCAGAAGCAATAAATAATGTGACTTAAATAATGTGGAGACAAAAGTGACGCCCATATTTTTTAGCGCCAAAAAAGATGCCCACATTATTTGGCGCCTAAATGCTTTTGGCGCCAAAAATGACGCCACATCCGGAACGCCGACATTTTTGACGCAAAAAAACGTCAAAAAATGACGCAACTTCCAGAGACACGTATGACGCCGGAAACAGAAAAAACATAATTTATGCTTACCTGATAAATTTATTTCTCTTGTAGTGTATCCAGTCCACGGATCATCCATTACTTATGGGATATTAACTCCTCCCCAACAGGAAGTGCAAGAGGATTCACCCAGCAGAGCTGCTATATAGCTCCTCCCCTAACTGCCATTACCAGTCATTCGACCGAAAACATGCAGAGAAAGGAAAACCATAGGGTACAGTGGTGACTGTAGTTTAATGGAAAAATTACCTGCCTTAAAGTGACAGGGCGGGCCGTGGACTGGATACACTACAAGAGAAATAAATTTATCAGGTAAGCATAAATTATGTTTTCTCTTGTTAAGTGTATCCAGTCCACGGATCATCCATTACTTATGGGATACCAATACCAAAGCTAAAGTACACGGATGACGGGAGGGACAGGCAGGCTCTTTATACGGAAGGAACCACTGCCTGAAGAACCTTTCTCCCAAAAACAGCCTCCGAAGAAGCAAAAGTGTCAAATTTGTAAAATTTGGAAAAAGTATGAAGAGAAGACCAAGTTGCAGCCTTGCAAATCTGTTCAACAGAAGCCTCATTCTTAAAGGCCCAAGTGGAAGCCACAGCTCTAGTAGAATGTGCTGTAATTCTTTCAGGAGGCTGCTGTCCAGCAGTCTCATAGGCTAACCGTATTATGCTACGAAGCCAAAAGGAGAGAGAGGTAGCCGAAGCTTTTTGACCTCTCCTATGACCAGAATAAACGACAAACAGGGAAGACGTTTGTCGAAAATCCTTAGTTGCCTGTAGATAAAATTTCAGGGCACGGACTACATCTAGATTGTGTAGCAGACGTTCCTTTTTCGAAGAAGGATTAGGACACAAAGATGTAACCACAATCTCTTGATTGATATTCCTGTTAGTGACCACCTTAGGTAGGAACCCAGGTTTAGTACGCAGAACTACCTTGTCTGAATGAAAAATCAGATAAGGAGAATCACAATGTAAGGCAGATAACTCAGAGACTCTTCGAGCCGAGGAAATCGCCATTAAAAACAGAACTTTCCAAGATAACAACTTGATATCAATGGAATGAAGGGGTTCAAACGGAACCCCCTGTAAAACATTAAGAACTAAGTTCAAACTCCATGGTGGAGCAACAGTTTTAAACACAGGCTTGATCCTAGCTAAAGCCTGACAAAAAGCTTGAACGTCCGGAACTTCTGACAGACGTTTGTGTAAAAGAATGGACAGAGCTGAAATCTGTCCCTTTAAGGAACTAGCGGATAAACCCTTTTCTAAACCTTCTTGTAGAAAAGACAATATCCTCGGAATCCTAACCTTACTCCATGAGTAACTCTTGGATTCGCACCAATATAAGTATTTGCGCCATATCTTATGGTAAATCTTTCTGGTAACAGGCTTCCTAGCCTGTATTAAGGTATCAATAACCGACTCAGAAAAACCACGTTTTGATAAAATCAAGCGTTCAATTTCCAAGCAGTCAGCTTCAGAGAAATTAGATTTTGATGTTTGAAGGGACCCTGGATCAGAAGGTCCTGTTTCAGAGGTAGCGACCAAGGTGGACAGGATGACATGTCCACTAGATCTGCATACCAAGTCCTGCGTGGCCATGCAGGCGTTATTAGAATCACTGATGCTCTCTCCTGTTTGATTCTGGCAATCAATCGAGGAAGCATCGGGAAGGGTGGAAACACATAAGCCATCCCGAAGGTCCAAGGTGTTGTCAAAGCATCTATCAGAACCGCTCCCGGATCCCTGGATCTGGACCCGTAACGAGGAAGCTTGGCGTTCTGTCGAGACGCCATGAGATCTATCTCTGGTTTGCCCCAACGTCGAAGTATTTGGCCAAAGACCTCCGGATGAAGTTCCCACTCCCCCGGATGAAAAGTCTGACGACTTAAGAAATCCGCCTCCCAGTTCTCCACTCCCGGGATGTGGATTGCTGACAGGTGGCAAGAGTGAGACTCTACCCAGCGAATTATCTTTGATACTTCCATCATTGCTAGGGAGCTTCTTGTCCCTCCCTGATGGTTGATGTAAGCTACAGTCGTGATGTTGTCCGACTGAAACCTGATGAACCCCCGAGTTGTTAACTGGGGCCAAGCCAGAAGGGCATTGAGAACTGCTCTCAATTCCAGAATGTTTATTGGTAGGAGACTCTCCTCCTGATTCCATTGTCCCTGAGCCTTCAGAGAATTCCAGACAGCGCCCCAACCTAGTAGGCTGGCGTCTGTTGTTACAATTGTCCAGTCCGGCCTGCTGAATGGCATCCCCCTGGACAGATGTGGCCGAGAAAGCCACCATAGAAGAGAATTTCTGGTCTCTTGATCCAGATTCAGAGTAGGGGACAAGTCTGAGTAATCCCCATTCCACTGACTAAGCATGCACAATTGCAGCGGTCTGAGATGTAGACGTGCAAAGGGTACTATGTCCATTGCTGCTACCATTAAGCCGATCACCTCCATGCATTGAGCTACTGACGGGTGTTGAATGGAATGAAGGACACGGCATGCATTTTGAAGCTTTGTTAACCTGTCTTCTGTCAGGTAAATCTTCATTTCTACAGAATCTATAAGAGTCCCCAAGAAGGGAACTCTTGTGAGTGGAAAGAGAGAACTCTTCTTTTCGTTCACCTTCCATCCATGCGACCTTAGAAATGCCAGTACTAACTATGTATGAGACTTGGCAGTTTGAAAGCTTGAAGCTTGTATCAGAATGTCGTCTAGGTACGGAGCTACCGCAATTCCTTGCGGTCTTAGTACCGCCAGAAGAGCACACAGAACCTTTGTGAAGATTCTCGGAGCCGTAGCCAATCCGAATGGAAGAGCTACAAACTGGTAATGCGTGTCTAGAAAGGCAAACCTTAGATACCGGTAATGATCTTTGTGAATCGGTATGTGAAGGTAAGCATCCTTTAAATCCACTGTGGTCATGTACTGACCCTTTTGGATCATGGGTAAAATTGTCCGAATAGTTTCCATTTTGAACGATGGAACTCTTAGGAATTTGTTTAGGATCTTTAAATCCAAGATTGGCCTGAAAGTTCCCTCTTTTTTGGGAACCACAAACAGATTTGAGTAAAACCCTTGTCCTTGTTCCGACCGCGGAACCGGATGGATCACTCCCAATAATAAAAGATCTTGTACGCAGCGTAGAAACGCCTCTTTCTTTATTTGGTTTGTTGACAACCTTGACAGATGAAATCTCCCTCTTGGGGGAGAGAATTTGAAGTCTAGAAGGTATCCCTGAGATATGATCTCTAACGCCCAGGGATCCTGGACATCTCTTGCCCAAGCCTGGGCGAAGAGAGAAAGTCTGCCCCCCACTAGATCCGTTCCCGGATCGGGGGCCCTCGATTCATGCTGTCTTAGGGGCAGCAGCAGGTTTCCTGGCCTGCTTGCCCTTGTTCCAGGACTGGTTAGGTCTCCAGCCTTGTCTGTAGCGAGCAACAGCTCCTTCCTGTTTTGGTGCAGAGGAAGTTGATGCTGCTCCTGCTTTGAAATTACGAAAGGAACGAAAATTAGACTGTCTAGCCTTAGGTTTGGCTCTGTCTTGAGGCAGGGCATGGCCTTTACCTCCTGTAATGTCAGCGATAATTTCTTTCAACCCGGGCCCGAATAAGGTCTGCCCTTTGAAAGGTATATTAAGCAATTTAGATTTAGAAGTAACGTCAGCTGACCAGGATTTTAGCCACAGTGCTCTGCGTGCCTGAATGGCGAATCCGGAATTCTTAGCCGTAAGTTTAGTTAAATGTACTACGGCATCTGAAATAAATGAGTTAGCTAACTTAAGGGCTTTAAGCTTGTGTGTAATCTCATCTAATGGAGCTGATTCAAGTGTCTCTTCCAGAGACTCAAACCAAAATGCTGCTGCAGCCGTGACAGGCGCAATGCATGCAAGAGGTTGCAATATAAAACCTTGTTGAACAAACATTTTCTTAAGGTAACCCTCTAACTTTTTATCCATTGGATCTGAAAAGGCACAGCTATCCTCCACCGGGATAGTGGTACGCTTAGCTAAAGTAGAAACTGCTCCCTCCACCTTAGGGACCGTTTGCCATAAGTCCCGTGTGGTGGCGTCTATTGGAAACATCTTTCTAAATATCGGAGGGGGTGAGAACGGCACACCGGGTCTATCCCACTCCTTAGTAACAATTTCAGTAAGTCTCTTAGGTATAGGAAAAAAACGTCAGTACTCGCCGGTACCGCAAAATATTTATCCAACCTACACATTTTCTCTGGTATTGCAACTGTGTTACAATCATCCAGAGCCGCTAACACCTCCCCTAGTAATACACGGAGGTTTTCCAGCTTAAATTTAAAATTTGAAATATCTGAATTCAGTTTGTTTGGATCAGAACCGTCACCCGCAGAATGAAGCTCTCCGTCCTCATGTTCTGCAAATTGTGACGCAGTGTCTGACATGGCCCTAATATTATCAGCGCACTCTGTTCTCACCCCAGAGTGATCACGCTTACCTCTTAGTTCTGGTAATTTAGCCAAAACTTCAGTCATAACAGTAGCCATATCCTGTAATGTGATTTGTAATGGCCGCCCAGATGTACTCGGCGCTACAATATCACGCACCTCCCGAGCGGGAGATGCAGGTACTGACACGTGAGGCGAGTTAGTCGGCATAACTCTCCCCTCGTTGTTTGGTGAAATATGTTCAATTTGTACAGATTGACTTTTATTTAAAGTAGCATCAATACAGTTAGTACATAAATTTCTATTGGGCTCCACTTTGGCTTTAGCACATATAGCACAGATATCTTCCTCTGAATCAGACATGTTTAACACACTAGCAAATAAACTAGCAACTTGGAAATACTTTTCAAGTAATTTACTATAATATGAAAACGTACTGTGCCTATAAGAAGCACAGAAAAAGTTATGACAGTTGAAAATTAATAAACTGAAAAGTTATAGCATCAAATCTTTGTAAAAAAACACAATTTTAGCAAAGGATTGCTCCCATTAGCAAAGGATAACTAACCCTGATAGCAGAAAAAAAAAAAAAAAAAAATACAGAAATAAACTTTTTTTTTTTATCACAGTCAACTACAATCTCACAGCTCTGCTGTGAGTGATTACCTCCCTCAAAACAAGTTTTGAAGACCCCTGAGTTCTGTAGAGATGAACCGCATCATGCAGGGAAGACAATAAACTTCTGACTGAATTTTTTTGATGCGTAGCAAAAGCACCAAAAAAGGTCCCTCCCCCTCACACATAACAGTGAGAGAGATCAGTAAACTGTCATAAATTAAATAAAACGACTGCCAAGTGGAAAAAAATAGTGCCCAAAACATTTTTTCACCCAGTACCTCAGAAAATTAAACGATTTTACATGCCAGCAAAAAACGTTTAACATTAATAAATTGAGTGTTATTAAAAAGCCTGTTGCTAGTCCCTGCAAATTAGGCTAAAGTTTTATGCATACAGTATAATTCCAGTGAAGTGCCATTCCCCAGAATACTGAAGTGTAAAATATACATACATGACAGCCTGATACCAGTTGCTGCTACTGCATTTAAGGCTGAGTTTACATTATATCGGTATGGCAGAATTTTCTCATCAATTCCATTGTCAGAAAATAATAAGCTGCTACATACCTCTTTGCAGATTAATCTGCCCGCTGTCCCCTGATCTGAAGTTTACCTCTCCTCAGATGGCCGAGAAACAGCAATATGATCTTAACTACTCCGGCTAAAATCATAGAAAAACTCAGGTAGATTCTTCTTCAAATTCTACTAGAGAAGGAATAACACACTCCGGTGCTATTATAAAATAACAAACTTTTGATTGAAGGTATGAAACTAAGTATAATCACCACAGTCCTCTCACACATCCTATCTATTCATTGGGTGCAAGAGAATGACTGGTAATGGCAGTTAGGGGAGGAGCTATATAGCAGCTCTGCTGGGTGAATCCTCTTGCACTTCCTGTTGGGGAGGAGTTAATATCCCATAAGTAATGGATGATCCGTGGACTGGATACACTTAACAAGAGAAAAATGTTTGCGCCAAAAAAGTCCGCGCCAAGAATGACGCAATAAAATGAAGCATTTTCTGCCCCCGCGAGCCTAACAGCCCACAGGGAAAAAGTCAAATTTTTTAAGGTAAGAAAAAATGATTGAAACAAATGCATTTATCCCAAATATGAAACTGACTGTCTGAAAAATAAGGAATGTTGAACATTCTGAGTCAAGGCAAATAAATGTTTGAATACATATATTTAGAACTTTATAAACAAAGTACCCAACCATAGCTTAGAGTGTCACAGAAAATAAGATTTACTTACCCCAGGACACTCATCTACATGTTTGTAGAAAGCCAAACCAGTACTGAAACGAGAATCAGCAGAGGTAATGGTATATATAAGAGTATATCGTCGATCTGAAAAGGGAGGTAAGACATGATTCTCTACGACCGATAACAGAGAACCTATGAAATAGACCCCGTAGAAGGAGATCACTGCATTCAAATAGGCAATACTCTCCTCACATCCCTCTGACATTCACTGCACGCTGAGAGGAAAACCGGGCTCCAACTTGCTGCGGAGCGCATATCAACGTAGAATCTAGCACAAACTTACTTCACCACCTCCATCGGAGGCAAAGTTTGTAAAACTGAATTGTGGGTGTGGTGAGGGGTGTATTTATAGGCATTTTAAGGTTTGGGAAACTTTGCCCCTCCTGGTAGGAATGTATATCCCATACGTCACTAGCTCATGGACTCTTGCTAATTACATGAAACTTTTTTGGTGCCAAAAATGACCGAAAATGACACACTTGCGTCACTAATGACGCCGCCGTGTGAAAGGTCTTGACGTCACGTATGACGCCGGAAATGACAAAGTTGCGTCAAAAACGTAATTTCCCGCGCCAAAAAAGTTTGCGCCAAAAATGATGCAATAAAGTCTAACATTTGACGCACCCGCGGGCCTAATACCCACAAATGCAAAAGTAGTCAAATTTAAAAAGACTAAACCCCAGGTAAGAAACAAATTTCTTAAAGTGTTTATATTCCCAAATATGAAACTGACAGTCTGCAGAAGGAAATACATGAACCTGACTCATGGCAAATATAAGTACAATACATATATTTAGAACTTTATATAATTTGCATAAAGTGCCAAACCATAGCTGAGATTGTCTTAAGTAAATGAAAACATACTTACCAAAAGACACCCATCCACATATAGCAGATAGCCAAACCTGTACTAAAACAGTTCTTTAGTAGAGGTAATGGTAAATTTGAGAGTATATCGTCGACCTGAAAAGGGAGGTAGGAGATGAATCTCTACGACCAATAACAGAGAACCCATGAAAAAGACCCCGTTAGGAAAATCATTGTATTCAATAGGTGATACTCCCTTCACGTCCCTCTGACATTCGCTGTACTCTGAGAGGAATCAGGCTTCAACAATGCTGAGAAGCGCATATCAACGTAGAAATCTTAGCACAAACTTACTTCACCACCTCCATAGGAGGCAAAGTTTGTAAAACTGAATTGTGGGTGTGGTGAGGGGTGTATTTATAGGCATTTTGAGGTTTGGGAAACTTTGCCCCTCCTGGTAGGATTGTATATCCCATATGTCACTAGCTCATGGACTCTTGCCAATTACATGAAAGAAACCTGTACGTTCCAACATCTGCCTGATCATCTCACACATGTTGCAGTATAATCATAATAAAATAAAATTATGAGATGAATCCCCCCTGTTCAATAATCCCCCTCCAGAGATATTAACCCTTCATTCCATACAGTTAAAAGGAGTCACACTGTGACCCCGTCTTCTTGCGTTATCATTTTTGTATAAAAAACAATTAACAGAAACACAGCCTCTCAAGTTTGACAGTCTTGTAGCATCACTCCTGACATGGACTTGAATGATGGAAGCAGGCAGTGAAACTCGTCCACACTGATTGCTTAGGAGCTGTTAATAAGAGTCTGGATGGATTCGCAGAAAGACTCTCCCTGCATCTCCAGACTCTAACATTTGTCAATGGTCTCACTGAGAGGCTGACAAGACTACTTAAAACTCCAGTCCCATTTCGAAGGGTAGATACCCTCCATAAGGAACTACTCCATATCTTCTGACACTTCTCTGCCAAACTCCTGTGACGAAAGACAAAGAATGACTGGGATATGAGGGAAGTATTTAAACCTTTGGCTGGGGTGACTTTGCCTCCTCCTGGTGGCCAGGTTCAGTATTTCCCAACAGTAAGGAATGATGCCGTGGACCCTCCTCATATTAAGAAACTTATAACAGAAGCCTCATTTTTGAAAGCTCAGGTAGTGGAAATTGATCTAGTAGAGTGGCCTCTAATGCATTTTAGAGAAGACGTTCCTGCATCCAAGTAAGCCTTGTGAATTTACAATTCTAGTTAGGAAGCAAAAGTAACAACTGTGGCCTTCTGACCTTTTCATGGACCATAGAAATGAATAAACAAATTCGAGGATTGTATAAAATCCTTGGAAGCGTGTCAGTAGAATTGCAATGCTCTCACTACATCTAAATTATGTAGGAGTCTTTCTTTTGAATTTTTGGATTAGGACAAAGGGATGGAACCACAATCTCCTAATTGATAGTCAGAAGAAACCACTTTAGGTAAGAAATTAAATTTAGTCCTTAACCACCTTATCAAAAAATAAAGAGGCTTGCAAAATAGAACAGACATTCAAGAAACTGCTCTGGCAGAAGATATTGCTAAAAGAAACAAAACCTTCCGAGACCAAATCTGAATGTCTGAACTGTGCATAGGTTCAAAAGGAAAGACCTGCAAAACTCTAACAGATTAAGGTTCCAAGGAGGAGGAAATTGGTTTAATCACTGGTTTAAACCTGAACAAAGTGTTGAATCTAAGGACATTTAGCAATTTTCTTGTGGTATAAAACCAAAAGAGCCAAAATATGACCCTTTAAAAGGGAGAGTAAATTCAAAATTAAACTTAACTTGATTAGATAGAGCATGAAAATTCATTTTTTTTTTTCAATTTACTTCTATTATCAATTGTGCTTAGTTCTCTTAGTATCCTTTGTTAAAGAGTAAATCCTAGGTGAGCTCAGGAGTGTTCAGGTATCTTAAGCTATTTGCCAGCAGTGTTTGTAACTATTAATAACATTGGTATAAACAATGTGGCAAACACTGCTGCCATAGAGTGCTAAAGTCGTGCACACTAAGTACATATCAGCCACTTTGTTGGTTTAGTCTCCAACAAAGAATAAAGCAAATTGGATTATAGATAATAGTAGTAAAATTGGAAAGTGATTTAAAATGGCATGCTCTATCTGAATCATGAACGTTAAATTTTGACTATACTACACCTTTAAAGAGCTGGCAGATAAACCTTTATCTAAACTATCAGAAGTCTAAAGAGGTAGAAAGCCCTGTATAAATCCCTTCTCTTCCAGCTCGGGTTTGTCTACACACAGCCTAGCAAGAACCTTTTTAGAGAAAAGCTTTCACCTAGAAAACTACTTACAAAGGACAGAAATTAAATTGTATAAAGCAAGGTGGTTTAATATCCTAGCAGTACGGATAGGTCAGTACCAAACCTAGTAAGGCAAGGCACAGACTTAATTTGTAGAATTTAGTTAAAGCATACAGTGAAGATTAAAGTGTTGTTAAATCCTAGTGTTTTTCCAGTGCTATAAATAAAGGGGACTTTCAGTCATGAAGTATAAAAAAAAAAACTTTATGCTGAAAGTACCTTTATTTACAGCGAGCTTATGCCAAGACGAGCGCCTCCGTCCGCCCAGGTGGAATCATCACCTAATGAAAAAATAGCATTTTGCTGTGGGCAGCCGTAAGCGCTTAGCTCAGCATAAACTGGCTGTACATAAAGGTACTTTCAGCATGAATTTTGTTTTAATACTTAATAACTAAAGGTCCCCCTAATAGCACTGGTAAATCCTAGCGTTTCAAAAATGCTAGGATTTACCATTCCTTTAAGTGGCAGACATAAAACTGTTCCAGTGCAGCTTCATGAGGAAAAGCCAGAGATGCTGCAAAAATGATATGGATTTACCTCACAGATCTTTGTTTGTTGCACACTTTAACACTAAAATATCTGGTGCCAAATGCTGATACACGTGGCCATAACAAATTTTGAACATACCTAAAAAAAACTGTGATAGTATTCCCCTGTAAATTCACACCATATAACACCAATCTCCCTTCCATCTTAAAGAAAAGATCTTTAAAAATGCAGTATTTTACTGTGGTTACTATACCAATCAACCAGTGAGCAATGCATAGCTAGGTATGTAACCAATTTCTCTCGTCCTAGATTCAACAGGTTTTACTAAATATTTAAAAAACAGAAAAAAAAATTGTAACATAACATGACAATATTTTCAGGAGTGCAAAATGTCCCCTTTAATCTCAACCAAAGTAATCATCATAAAACTTTGCTACGTTACACAACTTGTTAGTAAACATAATCCAAAAGTTATGAATCATTACCTCATCTTCATTATCAAAGTTAATACTATGAACTTCTGGTTCTATCACATGGTCTTCTTCAAAAAAGTTCTCAGCTTCCAAAGAACTGGATTCACCTGGAGAATCTATTTTGGGGTTCTTTTCTGCAAAATACAGATTTATTTATATTAAAAAAATCACATAGGACTGGAAATAAACACATTTAATGGATGGACAAATAATGTGAGCTCTGTAGCCATGGCTCCTAATAAATTATTATGAAATGTATTATGCTAGAATGAACACTTTCCGAACGTTTTTATTTTAAAACTGTATCTATACATAAACAGAATTATTATATGCCAGTATATCCTGTATATAAAAATTAGCAGTAATCATCCACACACCCCCTCTGCAGTGGTGCACTACCTGGCTTATTTTACGGACCACACGGCTAAAATTTTAGCCAATATTAAGCTAAAATAAGCTAATATAAAAACTGCTCAATTTATATTACACAAATTATCATTAAATAAATTTATGTTAAATTATGCAATTTTTTTGTGCTTTGGATAGCAGAAAATTATATAATATTAGAAAATATTACACTGCCCCCCAGTGGTATTTCCCTGCAAACACTAGATTTCTTACCAACCTTCACAGCAAAGGACATACACACAATTTCTTAATCATTTACCCTCTACTGCAATTATAGCTGTTGTGATGTATAGGCTGTTGCTAGTTATAGCTGATACACTTCCTTGTTTGGTTCCCTACTTCCTGCTACTTCCTAGTTAGTTCCTCACTTCCTGTTTCCTGTTGTTGGAATGTTCCTGAGGTTAAAAAGGCTGCTGAAGCAAACAGTGTGTAATGAGGCAGCAATGTGAGAAACCTGTTGCATCTTGATTAATAACTACTTGTTCACACAGAATTTAACTGGCCGTTATATACATGTCAGAACTGTAACATCAGGAACTGAGGTAAATACACTATACATCACAGTGGCGACAAGGCTGTAGAACCCAGCAGGCATGGCAGTTTGGCACTGTAAGGGACTTTGATCCAGACTCTGATTTTTGGACATCCTGGGTTGAAAGACTTGAACAATATCTCACAGCTAATGATATACCTGACAACAAGATGGTTGCTGTTAGGGATGCAATGAAATTTCGGCCGCAGAAAGTTTTGGCCGAAAATGGCATTTTTTGTTATTTCGGTTTTCGTTTTTTTTTTTTTTTTTGCCTTTTATTATGGGTAAAATTATTGTGTAGCATATTTCAAATTTAATGCCAGCCTAGAGCTGCTGTTTGAGTTCATTACTTGACTTACAGTTTTGCACATAATAATAGTTTTCTAGGACTATAATTTATTTTGATAATTGGTAACAAAACAAAAAACGGTTAAATCTGATTCTGTTACGCAGAACTAAATAAAGAATAATACTAGCGATGCACCAAAATTTGGGCCGTTGAAAATGTGCAATTCCAATTTCGGCACAAAGAGAAACAAAATGGCTAAAAATGTACAGCCCTCCCCTGTTCTATTGAGTTACATGTCTATCCTTAGCATAAGGTGAGCAGCACAGCACTGGCATGGTACACAGAGCACACACATAAGTACCATTAGATGATATTTGAAACCAGCAGAACCCTTTTTTTTTTTTTTTTAGAAGAAAACCAAAGTTCTGAATAATGAATACAGTAATCAAAGGAGGATCAGTAACATGTTTATAAATACTTGATATTATCAGACACAGCCCTAAGCACACACAGTGAATATCTATAAGCCTTATATACAGTGCTCATACATCAGCCTCTTGTGCATAGACATTCTATTCGCCTGAGGCAAATATGCGTGCACACTATATATGCATAAGCCCCAAGCTCGCACAGAGTTGGTACAAATTAACACCCACCAGACAGTGTATACAAAAAAACACATTAACATTCTATAACCACCTTGCACATAAGATTGTAGCTAAGTCTGGTGGTACTGGTGATAGGCAGACTCCATTTGGGGCTCCGGACATATAATCTGACGGGTCAGTGTGAGACCCAAATCTGGAACTAGGCGGAGATGCAATGAGAAACGATTAGGTGCAGCCACGCCCATCGCAAGGCTAACTACACCCAAAAACAAAAACACATGTCCACCTCATATTGTTGTCTGGCTATAACCACGCTCTCCCTTATAGAGCTCCAGTTTCACTGCAGATCACAACCTACGGTACAAGTGACCACGTCCATTTGTTGGAGCTTTCCCGCCTAAAAAAAAAAATTACAATTTCGGTTTTGTTTCGGTTTTCGGCCAGGGGCATCCTGAATTTTTGGTATATGTTTCGGTCCAGAATTTTCATTTCGGTGCATCCCTAGTTGCTGTATTTTTAACTGCTATTGGAGCCAGAATATATGAAACACTAAGAAACCTACTAGTAAGCCATTGGCAAGCTTAATAGCTCTGTTAAGTGACTATTTCCAGCCCAAACCACTAGAGATAGCAGAGAGATTTAAATTCTATAAGCGTAGGCAAGAGGCTGGTGAATCAGTTTCTGCATATGCCATTGCATTACGTAAACTTGCAAGCACCTGCTCTTTTGGGGATTACTTGCCCACTGCATTGCGATACCAGTTTGTTATGGGAATTGCAAGTGAAACATTGTTAAAGAAGCTACTCAAAGAAGATTTAACATTTAAAAGTGCTATGGACATTGTAAGCATTATAGAACAAGCCTCTAAAGATGCTGATGTGTTGCACAGCAGAATAAACAACACCGGGGAGGCAGAGCTGGACGTTTTTGAATTAGATTCTAGATCACGCTATAGAGAAGCACAGAGTAAAATACAGCGAAAGAGACATTCAAAGCAAGAACAATCACATTACAAATGCTATCGCTGTGGAGCTGCTACACTAGATGCAACTGCTTGCAAATTCAAGGATGCCATGCTTGTGGTAAAAACTTAAATTATGCTTACCTGATAATTTTCTTTTCTTCAGATGGAAAGAGTCCACAGTTGCATTCATTACTTTTGGGAATTTAGAACCTGGCCACCAGGAGGAGGCAAAGATAGCCCCGCCAAAAGGCTTAAATACTCCTCACACTTCCCTCATCCCCCAGTCATTCTGCCGAGGAACAAGGAACAGTAGAAGAAACATTAGGGTAAAAAGGTGCCAGAAGAAGAGAAATAGCGGACGGGGAGCTGTGGACTCTTTCCATCTGAAGAAAAGAAAACTATCAGGTAAGCATAATTTAAGTTTTTCTTCATAAATGGGTGGAGTCCACAGCTGCATTCATTACTTTTGGGAAAACAATACCCAAGCTATAGAGGACACTGAATGCTAAAACGGGAGGGTACAGTCTGAGGGCACCAGGCCTACAATCCCTACCCACAAAAACCCTGCTTCGTCCGAAGCTGAGGAAACTTTTGACAAAAAGGAAAAGGCCCCAAGAACACTGACCCGCAGATAGTCCCTAAGTTTTGCTAGAGACCACAGAAAAGACACAACTGAACCAACATGCCTCCAGGAGACACCGTCACCCAGCAGTTGGTCCCCAACAACACACCCTTTACCAAAGAGGGATCAACTACCGTAAACTCCCAAAAAGGGAGAAAACATGGAAGAAAAAAAATCAAGGATTCCCGAAGCGACCCCAAATAGGGAGCAACAATTTCCAAATAAAAATAAGGAACCCCTTAGAACTGAGCCAAGCTCACAGAGACCTTAACCGGTCTTGAGAAACAAGGAAGGCAACGCCCAGACCCCAGATTGTACATAAACCGCAAAGTTAAGACCAGAAACTGAAACAGAGAAGAAAACCTCTTCAAAATACAGTGCAACCGCACCCTAAAGACAACCGAAGACGGAGTCCTCAAGTCGCAAGATAATTCAGAATATCGAAATATTCAGAATCGAAACACGTGCAGCAAACCAGAGAGGCAAACACCTGAGTCAACACCCCACGTCACAGTCACACTAGGATGACTCTGAAAAATGGAATACTTGCAAACAAATAAAGAGCAGCTGAAGATAGATATCAAACACTAACCGCCAGACTGCTAAACATCCATTAAGTAGTGGGCACAGCACAGGCTATCCAAAAGCCCCCAGTCCTTCTTACATAGCTTGAACAGGGAGAAAGTACAGAACCTCAAAGAGGCTACGACCGGCAGGTCTGAAAAACAGGGGAACAGAAAATACCCCAATCAGCAGCCCCCAGGGAATGACGGAAATGGGGTGAACTCGGCCACCCCAACAGAGCTCGGAAGCCAACTCAAAAAGCTCCTTCAAACAGGTACTCTCAAGAACCCTATAGGAGATGAACATAGAAAAAAGCAGTAGATCCCTACAAAGACCTAGCACACTCTATGACAGTCTCAACATGGAGACTTCAAGCTCCACAGATGGAACAGAACAAACCAGAAGAGCAGTCTGCTCTCCTTCACAGGATAACAATACCTGTTCCAACCTCCTGCACAGAGGACAGGACATTGACCCTCCAGAGAGAGGAAAACGTCTCCTCCATAGGAGGACAAACTACCCACCCAAAGGGAAGAGCATATATAAGGACAGCGCACATGCTCACAAGACATGAGCCTTAGTCTGAGGAAAACAAAAACCGAATAAAATCATCCAGACGTCCTGAGAAACACAGAAGACAAGAAGAAGAATACATCGTTCAAAGGACAAGGCAAGCCATAAGGAGCATATCCAAAAGTGCACAAAAATCCTGGCCAAACTGCTAACAGGCTCAACAAGCCAGTCCTTAGGCCCTAGCCTATGTCCCCCGGAAAAACTAGATCGCTCCGAACCAGCCACAGGATCTAAGGCTGCAGACATCCCGGAAAGATCCCAGAATTGTTTAAAACAAAACACCCCAGGAACACAAATACCCCGTCTGAAAGAATCAGACCTCACAGGGGAATAACCAGGAACAAGACTCACTCATAAGTCCCAACACAAAGGGAAGAGAACACCCCTTGCAGGAGTCTGACACTCCAAAAGGAGATAGGGCACGACAGAAGCGCTCGAAGACTCTAGAAACCAAGGGAGAACATTGAGGACAAAGTCACCAGATAAGCGAGTAGACAAAGGCTAGTCTCCATATCTTCCTCAGGGAACATAACCAGAGGACCAAACCCAAGGGAAAAGAATGCAGAACATCCCAAACCCGGGTAGAAAAAAACCCTAAGCGAAGCTTGGAGAAGGAGACAACACAGCCTAACGTCCCTAATGAGGAAACAACCAACTCCCTAAGGAGGAAAAAGCCACGTGGCCCTCATAAGGTAGTCAAAACCGCTAAGGAGAAACGGACAAAGTACAGAAATCTTGACCCAGAGGAATGACATTCCAAAGTGCCTCTGAAGGGCAAAACCACCAGGAACCGGCAGCAAGGAGGCCCTAAGACCTCCAAACCTCCAACCCACATGGAGAAGGAAACACTAATTTCCACTGAAATATCGGAAAACAACTGAGTGTGTCGCAGCGGAACCTCGCTGAGTTCCAATTGACCAGTCTGAAATCCCCCATGACTCAGTGACCCTCAGGTCCTATTAGAATGCTTAGCTAAAACTTGTAAAATAAAAACAAGAAATAACACAAATAATAATGTGAAGCACTCGGCGCCCTACCCGGACCAGCTGGCAGAACAGGCGCCCCTTGTTTGAAAAAGGCCGCATGACAGAAGGATCTGAACCCAATCAGAATCAGCCTGAAACCAAGGGTCATCACTGTCAAGTCCGCATATAGTCACCCCCCGAGATGCAGAGATAAATGACAGACAAACATGGGACTAAACATGTCCACACACCAGAACAAAACTTTTGTAGAAGTAAATAGTGCGATCAAAATCACGAGTATCGATTCCAGACAAAAAATTCCTGAAGGAAATACATAATAAACCTGAGCTCAAACCAAATAAAAAATCATCCTAACCGGATTAAAACCGGATTAAAATAAAGGGTAAGGCAACCTGTAGGCTATCGTCCAAGAAGAACAGACACACCCGCAGGACTAGCCCAACAAGGATCCTGTTCATTTAAGCTCAGAATTGGAGAGAGATACTCAAGAAAACAAAACTATAAGAAGATTACATCATCCCCTTATATCTAATTCTGTAAGCCATTCGAAGGAGAATTCCCAAGTCCATCAAGGATGGGATCCTCCAACAATGCCAAAACTTGCCTCAGTAGGACACGAAGGCGTGCCAGTCTATAACGAAAGGCACAGCCTCAGGGACAGTCGTTCCCCCAGAGAGCTGAACAGGACCAGGCCATCCCATGCCTGAGGAGCCCCGGTTAACAGAACACGTACAATATCGTAAGAACACTTCTGGGAGTTGCAGATTTTCTTGCGCCATAATTATGGACATGCGGAACCATGCCATAACCTCCGGAGGAAACAAGCTACCTTTCAGAGAAGGATAAGCAAAATCTGGGTTACCTGCATGCGTAGTAAAAGATGGTGGTAGGGAACTCGCCAGTTGAGAGACACTCGGCCCCTTGATTCCCCGATCCAGAGGAGTTGAGCACTCTAAAACGGCATTCAGAACATAACTGATAGGCCTGTATCATCTGGGCCAATTTGTTACAAGAAGCAGAATCTGAACTAGAGACTTCCGTCTCAACAATACCAGAATCCTCCATAACCGGATATTGGATAAAAAAAACGGACCAAATTAGAAAAACAGAATTTATGTTTACCTGATAAATTTCTTTCTCCTACGGTGTGTCCGGTCCACGGCTTCATCCTTACTTGTGGGATATTCTTATTCCCTACAGGAAATGGCAAAGAGAGCACACAGCAAAGCTGTCCATATAGCCCCCCTCTGGCTCCGCCCCCCAGTCATTCGACCGACGGTTAGGAGAAAAAGGAGAAACTATAAGGTGCCGTGGTGACTGTAGTGTACAGAAAAATAAAAAATGTTTAAACCTGACTAAAAGCCAGGGCGGGCCGTGGACCGGACACACCGTAGGAGAAAGAAATTTATCAGGTAAACATAAATTCTGTTTTCTCCTACATTGGTGTGTCCGGTCTACGGCTTCATCCTTACTTGTGGGAATCAATACCAAAGCTTTAGGACACGGATGAAGGGAGGGAACAAGTCAGGTAACCTAAACGGAAGGCACCACAGCTTGCAAAACCTCTCTCCCAAAAATAGCCTCCGAAGAAGCATAAGTATCGAATTTGTAAAATTTGGCAAATGTATGCAGAGAAGACCAAGTCGCTGCCTTACAGATCTGTTCAACAGAAGCGTCATTCTTGAAGGCCCATGTGGAAGCCACAGCTCTAGTAGAGTGAGCTGTAATTCGTTCAGGAGGCTGCCGTCCGGCAGTCTCATAAGCTAATCGGATGATGCTTTTTAGCCAAAAGGAAAGAGAGCTAGCAGTAGCTTTCTGACCTCTCCTCTTACCAGAATAGACGACAAACAAGGAAGATGTCTGTCTGAAATCCTTTGTTGCTTCTAAATAGAATTTTAAAGCACGAACCACATCTAGGTTATGTAACAAACGTTCCTTCTTCGAAAGTGGATTCGGACACAGAGAAGGAACAACTATTTCCTGGTTAATATTCCTGTTGGAAACCACCTTTGGTGCTACTTGTTCAGAGCGGCAAAGAGAATGACTGGGGGGCGGAGCCAGAGGGGGGGGCTATATGGACAGCTTTGCTGTGTGCTCTCTTTGCCATTTCCTGTAGGGAATGAGAATATCCCACAAGGATGAAGCCGTGGACTGGACACACCAATGTAGGAGAAATGTAAACGGCACCTGACACCCCCAATGGCTGGGGCACTCACCACCTCCTATGAACCAGACACCAGCGGACCAGAATTTTTTCGTCACCACACCGTAATTAATGCGGAAATGGAGAGCCAAAACGTAACCACACCCTTCACCAGATGAACTGCACAGTCCAGAAAAAGCGCGCCCGATCGTAAAGGCTGCGTCATTTCCCAAGGCTGTTATGAGCCATGAGCCTAAGTAACACTACACATAAGCAGGTCGAATCACATAACATGATTAAAAAAAACCCTGTTCAATAACCCCCCTCAGGAGATATTAACCCTCGAATTCCAAGACACAAAGGAGCCTCACTAAGACCCTGAGTTACAGTTAGTCCCGAAAGGTGGTAACCTCTCAGGAAAATATTAGTATTACATTATAATCATGACAAAAGTAAAATCAGAGAACAATCGAAAATTCTGACACTTCTCTGCCAACCTCCTGGGATGAAAGGCAAAGAATGACTGTGGACTCTTTCCATTTATGAAGAAAATGGGCCACCTACAAAGAGTCTGAAAGAGGCAGTAATCGTCTGTAATCGTCTGAGGGACAGAGCAAATAATAGGACAGGAGTCTGAGGATTTAGATGAACAGTTTCCTATACAGAATTTAAAAATATACAAGATGAACTCTAATCTTGCTGCATTAACAGTTCGGGTTCTTATGAATGACCAAGAACTGCCTATGGTTTTAGATACAGGTGCTGCTGTATCTGTGATTACTTTAGCAGAATGGAAACGCCTTAACATACAGAGGCCAATAAAGCAAACAGTCAGACTGCAGACATACTCTAAAGAGCTGTTAGTACCAGTGGGATGTGCGACGGTTGAACAAGTGTAACAAAGAACTACCTCTATATATCTTAGAGCATGGCGATCCCAAACTTTTTGGAAGTGAGTGGATAAAGGCTCTTGTTATGTCTGATATTCATAAATACCCATGTCATGTGCTAAATGAAAACCAAACTAGACTCGACTGGATTAGGGAGTGAAAAGAAAAATTTGCACTGGTGTTTGATGGCCAGTTGGGAACTGTAAAGGGACGCCAGGTTTCTTTGAAATTAAAAGCAGGAGCAACACCAAAAATGTTTAAAGCAAAAAGTGTTACGTTTGCTCTAAGAGAAGGAGTAGAGACTGAATTAAAGTGACTAGAGGAGCAGAATATTATTTAAGAGTTCACAGAAGTGAGTGGGCTTCACCCATTGTTCCTGTCAGGAAAAGAAATGGTGAGATACGGATTTGTTGGGACTTCCGCATGGCTCTTAACACACAGCATGCAATAGATAAGTATCCGCTTCACAGAATAGATGATCTTTTTGCATTACTGGCAGGTGGCAAGCAATTCTAAAAAATAGATTTGAAAAATGCATATCTGCAGCTACCTGTACACCTGGATTCTCGACCACTACTTACCATTAATACTCACCGGGGGCTATTCAGGTATAATCGTATGGTTTTTGGCATTGCACCTGCACCAGCTGTCTGGCAACGTACGATAGATAAGCTCTTGGCTGGAATTCCTTGGACATAGTGTCTGTTAGATGACATGCTGGTGACAGGCAGATCAGAGGAAGAACACATGCAAAATGTAGACAACATGGAATTATGGAAAATGGATTGAAGGTGAATTTGGATAAATGCCAATTCATGCAGGATCACCTTGAAATTTGTGCTCATGTGATTGACAAACATGGACTGCATACCACAGATGAGAAGGTCAAGGCCTTCCCGGATGCTCCAACTCCACAAACTGTGACACAACTGAGATCCTATCTTGGTCTGTTAAATTACTACTATCGTTTTTTGCCCAATTTAGCTCACATGCTTTATCCTTTACATTGTCTTCTGGAAAGTAAACGTCCATGGCACTGGACAGTAGAATGTGCAACATCTTTCAAAAGAACTAGTCTGTAGTTCTCGTCTTCTAGTAAATTACGACTTAGAAAAACCCCTTTCCATTGCATGTGACGCTTCACCTTATGGACTGGGGGCAGATGGAACAGACAGACTAGTGGCTTTTGCCTCCAGATCACTTACAGCTGCAGAGAACATCTATTCACTGATATATAAAGAGGCTCTGTAATCATATGGGCAGTAAAAAAAACATAATTTATGCTTACGTGATAAATGTATTTCTATTGTGGTGTATCCAGACCACGGATCATCCATTACTTGTGGGATATTCTCCTTCCCTATGCAAAACAGAATGAGAAGCAGTCTGCCAGGAACGAACAGCAGCATCAATAGCTTGTTCTATGGCCCGGTTGCCACCTGGTAGTAGCTTCTTTCTGCCCAATTGTGCTTTTCACAGAGGAAAACTTTCCTGTAGTATATCAGTCTGATCCCGCCTACATGGTCAGTCCAGCACCGAAATACCAGGCAATTCTCCTCTGAACAAGGAACATGACAACCCCAGACGATCGTTTCGGCCTCCTTTGGGCCTCGTCAGTGAGGTGCAGCCATATCCCTCTAAGCACATTGGGCAAGGAGTCCACGTCTGGTTTCCCCCATCACCCTTAGGGAGACTATCCCCAGGGTCATATTTACATATGCAAAACAGAATGAGAAGCAGTCTGCCAGGAATGAAAAGCAGCATCAATAGCTTGTTCTATGGCCCGGTTGCCACCTGGTAGTAGCTTCTTTCTGCCCAATTGTGCTTTTCACAGAGGAAAACTTTCCTGTAGTATATCAGTCTAATCCCGCCTACATGGTCAGTCCAGCACCGAAATACCAGGCAATTCTCCTCTGAACAAGGAACATGACAACCCCAGACGATCGTTTCGGCCTCCTTTGGGCCTCGTCAGTGAGGTGCAGCCATATCCCTCTAAGCACATTGGGCAAGGAGTCCACGTCTGGTTTCCCCCATCACCCTTAGGGAGACTATCCCCAGGGTCATATTTACATATGCAAAACAGAATGAGAAGCAGTCTGCCAGGAACGAACAGCAGCATCAATAGCTTGTTCTATGGCCCGGTTGCCACCTGGTAGTAGCTTCTTTCTGCCCAATTGTGCTTTTCACAGAGGAAAACTTTCCTGTAGTATATCAGTCTGATCCCGCCTACATGGTCAGTCTAGCACCGAAATACCAGGCAATTCTCCTCTGAACAAGGAGCATGACAACCCCAGACGATCGTTCCGGCCTCCTTTGGGCCTCGTCAGTGAGGTGCAGCCATATCCCTCTAAGCACATTGGGCAAGGAGTCCACGTCTGGTTTCCCCCATCACCCTTAGGGAGACTATCCCCAGGGTCATATTTACATATGTAAAACAGAATGAGAAGCAGTCTGCCAGGAACGAACAGCAGCATCAATAGCTTGTTCTATGGCCCGGTTGCCACCTGGTAGTAGCTTCTTTCTGCCCAATTGTGCTTTTCACAGAGGAAAACTTTCCTGTAGTACATCAGTCTGATCCCGCCTACATGGTCAGTCCAGCACCGAAATACCAGGCAATTCTCCTCTGAACAAGGAACATGACAACCCCAAACGATCGTTTCGGCCTCCTTTGGGCCTCGTCAGTGAGGTGCAGCCATATCTCTCTAAGCACATTGGGCAAAGAGTCCACGTCTGGTTTCCCCCATCACCCTTAGGGAGACTATCCCCAGGGTCATATTTACATATGTAAAACAGAATGAGAAGCAGTCTGCCAGGAACGAACAGCAGCATCAATAGCTTGTTCTATGGCCCGGTTGCCACCTGGTAGTAGCTTCTTTCTGCCCAATTGTGCTTTTCACAGAGGAAAACTTTCCTGTAGTACATCAGTCTGATCCCGCCTACATGGTCAGTCCAGCACCGAAATACCAGGCAATTCTCCTCTGAACAAGGAACATGACAACCCCAGACGATCGTTTCGGCCTCCTTTGGGCCTCGTCAGTGAGGTGCAGCCATATCCCTCTAAGCACATTGGGCAAGGAGTCCACGTCTGGTTTCCCCCATCACCCTTAGGGAGACTATCCCCAGGGTCATATTTACATATGCAAAACAGAATGAGAAGCAGTCTGCCAGGAACGAACAGACTGCTTCTCATTCTGTTTTGCATATGTAAATATGACCCTGGGGATAGTCTCCCTAAGGGTGATGGGGGAAACCAGACGTGGACTCCTTGCCCAATGTGCTTAGAGGGATATGGCTGCACCTCACTGACGAGGCCCAAAGGAGGCCGAAACGATCGTCTGGGGTTGTCATGTTCCTTGTTCAGAGGAGAATTGCCTGGTATTTCGGTGCTGGACTGACCATGTAGGCGGGATCAGACTGATATACTACAGGAAAGTTTTCCTCTGTGAAAAGCACAATTGGGCAGAAAGAAGCTACTACCAGGTGGCAACCGGGCCATAGATCGTCTGGGGTTGTCATGTTCCTTGTTCAGAGGAGAATTGCCTGGTATTTCAGGGCTGGACTGACCATGTCGGCGGGATCAGACTGATATACTACAGGAAAGTTTTCCTCTGTGAAAAGCACAATTGGGCAGAAAGAAGCTACTACCAGGTGGCAACCGGGCCATAGAACAAGCTATTGATGCTGCTGTTCGTTCCTGGCAGACTGCTTCTCATTCTGTTTTGCATATGTAAATATGACCCTGGGGATAGTCTCCCTAAGGGTGATGGGGGAAACCAGACGTGGACTCCTTGCCCAATGTGCTTAGAGGGATATGGCTGCACCTCACTGACGAGGCCCAAAGGAGGCCGAAACGATCGTCTGGGGTTGTCATGTTCCTTGTTCAGAGGAGAATTGCCTGGTATTTCGGGGCTGGACTGACCATGTCGGCGGGATCAGACTGATATACTACAGGAAAGTTTTCCTCTGTGAAAAGCACAATTGGGCAGAAAGAAGCTACTACCAGGTGGTAACCGGGCCATAGAACAAGCTATTGATGCTGCTGTTCGTTCCTGGCAGACTGCTTCTCATTCTGTTTTGCATATGTAAATATGACCCTGGGGATAGTCTCCCTAAGGGTGATGGGGGAAACCAGACGTGGACTCCTTGCCCAATGTGCTTAGAGGGATATGGCTGCACCTCATTGACGAGGCCCAAAGGAGGCCGAAACGATCGTCTGGGGTTGTCATGTTCCTTGTTCAGAGGAGAATTGCCTGGTATTTTGGGGCTGGACTGACCATGTCGGCGGGATCAGACTGATATACTACAGGAAAGTTTTCCTCTGTGAAAAGCACAATTGGGCAGAAAGAAGCTACTACCAGGTGGTAACCGGGCCATAGAACAAGCTATTGATGCTGCTGTTCGTTCCTGGCAGACTGCTTCTCATTCTGTTTTGCATATGTAAATATGACCCTGGGGATAGTCTCCCTAAGGGTGATGGGGGAAACCAGACGTGGACTCCTTGCCCAATGTGCTTAGAGGGATATGGCTGCACCTCACTGACGAGGCCCAAAGGAGGCCGAAACGATCGTCTGGGGTTGTCATGTTCCTTGTTCAGAGGAGAATTGCCTGGTATTTTGGGGCTGGACTGACCATGTCGGCGGGATCAGACTGATATACTACAGGAAAGTTTTCCTCTGTGAAAAGCACAATTGGGCAGAAAGAAGCTACTACCAGGTGGTAACCGGGCCATAGAACAAGCTATTGATGCTGCTGTTCGTTCCTGGCAGACTGCTTCTCATTCTGTTTTGCATATATTTTCCTTCCCAACAGGAAGTTGCAAGAGGATCACCCACAGCAGAGCTGCTATATAGCTCCTCTCCTAACTGCCATATCCAGTCATTCGACCGAAACTAGCCGAGAAAGGAGAAACCATAGGGTGCAGTGGTGACTGTAGTTTAAAATTTAGACCTGCCTTAAAAGGACAGGGCGGGCCGTGGACTGGATACATCACAAGAGAAATAAATTTGTCAGGTAAGCATAAATTATGTTTTCTCTTGTTAGGTGTATCCAGTCCACGGATCATCCATTACTTGTGGGATACCAATACCAAAGCTAAAGTACACGGATGAAGGGAGGGACAAGGCAGGTACTTAAACGGAAGGGAACACTGCCTGTAGAACCTTTCTCCCAAAAATAGCCTCCGAAGAAGCAAAAGTATCAAATTTGTAAAATTTTGAAAAGGTATGAAGCGAAGACCAAGTCGCCGCTTTGCAAATCTGTTCAACAGAAGCCTCATTTTTAAAGGCCCAGGTGGAAGCCACAGCTCTAGTAGAATGAGCTGTAATCCTTTCAGGGGGCTGCTGTCCAGCAGTCTAATAGGCTAAGCGTATTACGCTCCGAAGCCAAAAAGAAAGAGAGGTTGCCGAAGCCTTTTGACCTCTCCTCTGTCCAGAGTAAACAACAAACAGGGAAGATGTTTGACGAAAATCTTTAGTCGCTTGTAAGTAAAACTTTAAAGCACGGACTACTTCCAAATTATGTAAAAGACATTCCTTCTTTGAAGAAGGATTAGGACACAATGATGGAACAACAATCTCTTGATTGATATTCTTGTTGGAAACTACCTTAGGTAAAAACCCAGGTTTTGTACGCAGAACTACTTTATCTGTATGGAAAATCAGATAAGGAGAATCACATTGTAAAGCTGATAACTCAGAGCCGAGGAAATAGCCATCAAAAACAGAACTTTCCAAGATAAAAGTTTGATATCAATGGAATGAAGGGGTTCAAACGGAACTCCTTGAAGAACCTTAAGAACCAAGTTTAAGCTCCATGGAGGAGCAACAGGTTTAAACACAGGCTTAATTCTAACCAAAGCCTGACAAAATGCCTGGACGTCTGGAACCTGAGCCAGACGCTTGTGCAAAAGGATAGACAGAGCAAAAATCTGTCCCTTTAAAGAACTAGCTGATAATCCTTTATCCAAACCCTCTTGGAGAAAGGACAATATCCTAGGAATCCTAACCTTACTCCATGAGTAATTCTTGGATTCACACTAATGAAGATATTTGCGCCATATCTTATGGTAGATTTTCCTGGTTACAGGCTTTCGTCCCTGTATTAAGGTATCAATTACTGACTCGGAAAAGCCACGCCTTGATAAAATCAAGCGTTCAATCTCCAGGCAGTCAGTCTCAGAGAAATTAGATTTGGATGATTGAAAGGACCTTGTAGTAGAAGGTCTTGTCTCAGAGGCAGAGGCCAAGGTGGAAAGGATGACATGTCCACCAGGTCTGCATACCAGGTCCTGCGTGGCCACGCAGGCGCGATCAAGATCACCGATGCTCTCTCCTGTTTGATTTTGGCAATCAGTCGAGGGAGCAGAGGAAACGGTGGAAACACATAAGCCAGGTTGAAGATCCAATTCTGGTGTGCCCCAACGATGAACCAATTGAGCAAACACCTCCGGATGGAGTTCCCACTCCCCCGGATGAAAAGTCTGATGACTTAGAAAATCCGCCTCCCAGTTCTCTACACCTGGGATATGGATTGCTGATAGATGGCAAGAGTGTCTCTGCCCAGCTAATTATCTTGGAGACTTCTAACATCGCTAGGGAGCTCCTGGTCCCCCCTTAATGGTTGATGTAAGCCACAGTCGTGATGTTGTCCGACTGAAATCTGATGAACCTCAGGGTTGCTGAGGCCAAGCTAGAAGAGCACTGAATATTGCTCTTAACTCCAGAATATTTATTGGGAGGAGTTTCTCCTTTTGAGTCCACGATCCCTGAGCCTTCAGGGAATTCCAGACTGCACCCCAACCTAGAAGGCTGGCATCTGTTGTTACAATTGTCCAATCTGGCCTGCGAAAGGTCATACCTTTGGACAGATGGACCCGAGATAGCCACCAGAGAAGAGAATCTCTGGTGTCTTGATCCAGATTTAGCAGAGGGGACAAATCTGTGTAATCCCCATTCCACTGACTGAGCATGCATAATTGCAGCGGTCTGAGATGTAGGCGCGCAAATGGCACTATGTCCATCGCCGCTACCATTAAGCCGATCATTTCCATGCACTGAGCCACCGAAGGGCGCGGAATGTAGTGAAGAACACGGCAGGAATTTAGAAGCTTTGATAACCTGGACTCAGTCAGGTAAATTTTCATTTCTACAGAATCTATCAGAGTTCCTAGGAAGGAAACCCTTGTGAGGGGTGATAGAGAACTCTTTCCCTCGTTCACTTTCCACCCATGCAACCTCAGAAATGTCAACACTATGTCCGTATGAGATTTGGCAATTTGGAAGTTTGACGCCTGTATCAGGATGTCGTCTAGATAAGGGGCCACTGCTATACCCCGTGGTCTTAGGACCGCCAGAAGAGACCCCAGAACCTTTGTAAAAATTCTTGGGGCTGTAGCTAACCCGAAGGGAAGAGCCACACACTGGTAATGCCTGTCTAGAAAGGCAAACCTTAGGAACCGATGATGATCTTTGTGAATCGGTATGTGAAGGTAAGCATCCTTCAAATCCACTGTGGTCATGTACTGACCCTCCTGGATCATAGGTAGGATTGTCCAAATAGTTTCCATTTTGAACGATGGAACTCTGAGGAATTTGTTTAAGATCTTTAGATCCAAAATTGGTCTGAAGGTTCCCTCTTTTTTGGGAACCACAAACAGATTTGAATAAAATCCCTGTCCTTGTTCCATCTGTGGAACTGGATGGATCACTCCCATTATTAGGAGGTCTTGCACACAGCGTAAGAATGCCTCTTTCTTTATCTGGTTTACAGATAATCTCGAAAGGTAGATTTCACCTTTCGAGATTATCTGTAAACCAGATAAAGAAAGAGGCATTCTTACGCTGTGTGCAAGACCTCCTAATAATGGGAGTGATCCATCCAGTTCCACAGATGGAACAAGGACAGGGATTTTATTCAAATCTGTTTGTGGGGGGGAAGCTTTGAAGTCCAGAAGATATCCCTGAGATATGATCTCCAACGCCCAGGGATCCTGAACATCTCTTGCCCACGCCTGGGCGAAGAGAGAAAATCTGCCCCCTACTAGATCCGTTGCCGGATAGGGGGCCATTCCTTCATGCTGTCTTAGAGACAGCAGCAGGCTTTCTGGCCTGCTTGCCTTTGCTCCAGGCCTGGTTAGATTTCCAGGCCGGCTTGTATTGCGCAAAAGTTCCCTCTTGTTTTGTAGCAGAGGAAGTTGATGCTGCACCTGCCTTGAAGTTTCGAAAGGCATGAAAATTAGACTGTTTGGCCCTTGATTTGGCCCTGTCCTGAGGAAGGGTATGACCCTTACCTCCAGTAATATCAGCAATAATTTCCTTCAAACCAGGCCCGAATAGGGTCTGCCCCTTGAAGGGAATGTTAAGTAATTTAGACTTTGAAGTCACGTCAGCTGACCAAGATTTAAGCCATAGCGCCCTACGCGCCTGGATGGCGAATCCAGAATTCTTAGCCGTCAGTTTAGTCAAATGAACAATGGCATCAGAAACCAAAGAATTAGCTAGCTTAAGTGTTCTAAGCTTGTCAAGTATTTCAGTCAATGGAGTAGCTGTCTGAAAGGCCTCTTCCAGAGACTCAAACCAGAACGCCGCAGCAGCAGTGACAGGAGCAATGCATGCAAGGGGCTGCAGGATAAAACCTTGTTGAATAAACATTTTCTTAAGGTAACCTTCTAATTTTTTATCCATTGGATCTGAAAAAGCACAACTGTCCTCGACACGGATAGTGGTACGCTTTGCTAAAGTAGAAACTGCTCCCTCCACCTTAGGGACCGTCTGCCATAAGTCCCGTGTGATGGCGTCTATTGGAAACATTTTTCTAAAAATAGGAGGGGGGGAAAACGGCACATCGGGTCTGTCCCACTCCTTAGTAATAATTTCTGTAAACCTTTTAGGTATTGGAAAAATGTCCGTACACACCGGCACCGCGTAGTATTTATCCAGTCTACACAATTTCTCTGGCACTGCAATTGTGTCACAGTCATTCAGAGCAGCTAAAACCTCTCCAAGCAACACCCGGAGGTTCTCAAGCTTAACTTTAAAAGTAGACATATCTGAGTCAGGTTTCCCCCGAGTCAGAGACGTCACCCACAGACTGAAGCTCTTCCTCAGCTTCTGCATATTGTGATGCAGTATCAGACATGGGCCTTAAAACATCTGCGCGCTCTGTATTACGTCTAACCCCAGAGCTATCGCGCTTTCCTCTGAATTCAGGCAGTCTGGCTAATACCGCTGACAGGGTATTATCCATGATTGCCGCCATGTCCTGCAAAGTAATCGCTATGGGCGTCTGATGTACTTGGCGCCATTTTAGCGTGAGTACCTTGAGCGGGAGTCAAAGGGTCCGACACTTGGGGAGAGTTAGTCGGCATAACTTCCCCCTCATCAGAATCCTCTGGTGATAATTCTTTTAAAGATAACAGCTGAACTTTATTGTTTAAAGTGAAATCAATACATTTAGTACACATTCTCCTATGGGGTTCCACCATGGCTTTTAAACATAATGAACAAGGAGTTTCCTCTATGTCAGACATGTTTATACAGACTAGCAATGAGACTAGCAAGCTTGGAAAACACTTTAAATCAAGTTAACAAGCAATATAAAAAAACGTTACTGTGCCTTTAAGAGAAACAAATTTTGCCAAAATTTGAAATAACAGTGAAAAAAGGCAGTTAAACTAACGAAATTTTTACAGTGTATGTAACAAGTTAGCAGAGCATTCCACCCACTTGCAAATGGATGATTAACCCCTTAATTAAAAAAACAGATTAACAAAACGAAAAATATGTTTTTTAAACAGTCATAACAACTGCCACAGCTCCTACTTTTGAAGCCTTTTGAGCCCTTCAGAGATGTCCTATAGCATGCAGGGGACTGCTGAGGGAAGCTGAATGTCACAGTTTGTAATTTTAACTGCACCAACTGTAACTTTTATACTATAACAGTGGAAAGCCTCAGGAAACTGTTTCTAGGCAAAAATAAAGCCAGCCATGTGGAAAAAACTAGGCCCCAATAAGTTTTATCACCAAAGCATATATAAAAACGGTTAAACATGCCAGCAAACGTTTTATATTGCACATTAATCAGAGTATATACCTCTGATAGCAATCCTGATACTAGTCGCTATTAAATCACTGTATTTAGGCTTTAACTTACATTAATCCGGTATCAGCAGCATTTTCTAGCAAACTCCATCCCTAGAAAAACTTAACTGCACATACCTTATTGCAGGATACCCTGCACGCCATTCTCCCTCTGAAGTTACCTCACTCCTCAGACATATGTGAGAACGGCAGTGGATCTTAGTTACTTCTGCTAAGATCATAGAAAAACGCAGGCAGATTCTTCTTCTAAATGCTGCCTGAGATACAACAGTACACTCCGGTACCATTTAAAAACAATAAACTTTTGATTGAAGAAAAAACTAACTATATTTTACCACTTTCCTCTAACTACCTCCAGCTATGTTGAGAGCTTGCAAGAGAATGACTGGGTATGGCAGTTAGGGGAGGAGCTATATAGCAGCTCTGCTGTGGGTGATCCTCTTGCAACTTCCTGTTGGGAAGGAGAATATCCCACAAGTAATGGATGATCCGTGGACTGGATACACCTAACAAGAGAAAAATCTTTATATTTATGGTCGATCTTTCACGCTGCTTACGGATCATAAACCCTTAATGACAATTTTTAACCCACAAAAAGGTATCTCAACCACAACAGCAGCAAGGCTTCAGAGATATGCCTCAACTGGGCGCCTACCAGTATCATATACAATATCATCAAAATGGATTACATGCTAATGCAGATGCCTTCTGTAGGCTTCCATTGAAAATGGATTCAGAATTTATTACCACAAAAATATAAAATATTTATTTCTGTGAAGTGATAGCAAACAAAATTGTACAGGAGACAGCCAAATATTCTGTGCTGAGGGAGGTACTTGCTTATGTACGCAAAGGTTGGACAGTAAAGACTCCAATACATCAAAGATTCTGTGCTGAGGGAGGTACTTGCTTATGTACGCAAAGGTTGGAAAGTAAAGACTCCAATACATCAAAGATTCTGTGCTGAGGGAGGTACTTGCTTATGTACGCAAAGGTTGGACAGTAAAGACTCCAATACATCTCAAGTCATTTCAAAACAGGGCTCTGGAGTTATCACTTTGGGATGGCTGTTTGGTCTGGGGAGAAAGGGTCGTTATTCCTTTTGTGTTACAACAACAGATTCTTGAAATTCTTCATGAAGGTCATCCTGGCATAATCCGCATGAAACAGAAAGCAAGGGGTCACATGTGGTGGACAACCCTTGATGATGATATTGCCTGTTATGTTTCAGCATGCACTGGATGTGCCCAAGCACAGCGTGATATTCCACATGGGTCACTACAACCTTGGAACTGGCCTCTATCACCATGGCAGAGAATCCACATATATTATGCTGCACCAGTGGAAAATAAAATGTATCTGATTGTGGTAGACGCACATTCTAATTGGCCAGAGGTTTCTATCATGTCACAGACTACTGCAGAAGCTACAATTGCTGCATTAAAGAAACTGTTTGCAACGTTAGGCTTTCCCAGAGAGCTTGTTTCAGATAATGGACTCCAGTTTGTTTATAGGCAAATTCAAGCATTTCTCAAAGAAAATGGTATTTGTCATCATCAAACAGTACCATATTATCTTGCCACTAATGGTAAAGAAGAACGTTTTGTGCTAACGCTTAAAGGTTTTCAGAAAAGCTTAAAAGCAGAGGAAAAGAGACCTGAAAAACATATCTGTGTTCCTCCAGCAGTATAGAAATACACCTCATCCAACCACAGGACAATCTCATGCATGCTTTATGTTAGGTTGAGTGCTTAGAACAAAATTGGACCTATTAAAACCTGAGATTAGACATAGTCATCCAGCAACAATTGAAGATACAAGGCGGGAAAACAGGTTGTTGTTACCAGACAGGGGATTCTGTTTGGATGCGTGTATATCAGGATAATCACTGGTAAGCAGCAGTAATTTAAAAAGTTCTGGGGTCAGCACACTATGAAGTTTTAACCTCTGATGGACATTGCACACAGGGGCATACAAATCAGCTTCGACCACATATAACAGACAAGCAGACAAAGCCATCTGGGCCAATCATGCAGCCGGACATTGATACCTGGCATGGAGTCTGGCAAAATGACTCTTCAAATGTATGCAATATACCTGTTCTTGAGGCTCAAGATGAAAATAATCTTCAAGATAACATGGGAGAAGAACTAGCAAACTAATTGTAAAAAAGTTTACAATTGAGTAAAAGTAGTTCAGGTCTGCGTTAAAGGTAATGACTCTGCTAAATCAGATATATGTTACAGAATACTATTCCATTACATTCACACTGGTTATCTTTATTAGAAAAATTATGTGTCACAAAAAGGAATAATCATTCATACAGATAGCTTAAGCTAGAATTAAAAACACTTAAACTAGGAGGGATTAAAAGTATTCCCTGTTGAGATAATACACAGAGTATAATAATATTTATCACCCAGCAGTGTGTTATTAAGATAAGCTAAGCCTTTACAATCCGAGGGCTAATTTTAAGATTATTCTTATACAGTATTATTACGAACGGCTAGGCGGAAATATGTATCAGTAAATATAAGGGAAACTTCTATTAAACCATGGTGAGCAATTAAAAAACAAGGAGAGACGAGGCTACTCCTAAGAACCCCTGACGCGTGTTTCACAAAAAACGCTTCCTCAGTGTAAACATTTTTTGTGAAACACGCGTCAGGGGTCCTTAGGAGAAGCCTTGTCTATTACTCCCCCGGATGTAAAGTCTGGCGGCTGAGATAATCCGCTTCCCAATTGTCTACACCTGTGATATGAATCGCAGAAATTAGACAAGAGTTAGATTCCGCCCAAGAAAGTATCTGTGATACTTCTTACATTGCTAAAGGACTGTGAGTCCCTCCCTGATGATTGACATATGCCACAGTTGTGATATTGTCTGTCTGAAAGCGAATGAAAAGTTCTCTCTTTAATAGAGGCCAAGCCTGAAGAGCCCTGAAATTAGCACGGAATTCTAAGATATTGATTGGTAACCTGGCCTCTAGAGGATTCCAAACCCCTTGTGCTGTCAGAGACCCCCAGGCAGCTCTCCAACCAGAAAGACTTGCATCTATTGAGACTACAGTCCAGGAAGGACGAACAAAAGAGGCTCCTTGAATAATACGATGATGGTCAAACCACCAAGTCAAAGAGAGTAGAATGCTGGGATTTAAGAATATCAATTGTGATATCTGAATATAATCCCTGCACCATTGATTCAGCATGCAAAGCTGCAGAGGTCTCATATGAAAACGAGCAAAGGGGATCGCGTCCGATGCTGCAGTCATGAGAGCTAAAACTTCCATGCACATAGCCACTGAAGGGAATGATCGAGACTGAAGATTTCGACAGGCTGAAACTAATTTCATTTGTCTCTTGTCTGTTAAAGACAGAGTCATGGACACTGAATCTATCTGGAAACCTAAAAAGGTGACCCTTGTCTGAGGAATCCAGAAGCTCTTTGGTAAATTTATCCTCCAACCATGTCTTTAAAGAAACAACACTAGTTGATTTGTGTGAGATTTTAAATGAAAAGATTGAGCCAATACCAAGATATCGTCCAAATAAGGAAACACCGCATCTGATTACAGATAGAAGGGCACCGAGAACCTTCGAAAAGATTCTTGGAGCTATCGCTAGGCCAAATGGAAGAGCTACAAATTGGTAATGCTTGTCTAGAAAAGAGAATCTCAGAAACAGATAGTGATCTGGATGAATCAGAATGTGAAGATAAGCGTCGTGTAAGTCTATTGCGGACATGTAATGACCTTGCTGAACAAAAGGCAGAATAGTCCTTATAGTCACCATCTTGAATGTTGGGGCCCTTACAAAACAATTAAATAACTTCAGATCCAGAACTGGTCTGAATGAATTTTCTTTCTTTGGAACAATGAATAGATTTGAATAAAACCCCAGACCCTGTTACTGAAACGGAACTGGTATAGTCACCCCTGAAAGCTCCAGATCTGAAACACACTTCAGAAAAGCCTGATCTTTCACAGGATTTGTTGGAACATAAGAGAGAAAGAATCTTCTCACAGGAGGTCTTATTCTGAAACCTATTCAAAACCCTTGAGAGACAATGCTCTGAATCCACTGATTCTGAACAGAATCTGCCAAAAATGTTGAAATAATTTCAATCTGCCCCCCACCAGTTGAACTGGATTGAGGGGACGCACCTTCATGCAGTCTTGGGGGCTGGCTTTGGCTTCTTATAAGGCTTGGATTTATTACAACGTGAAAATGGCTTCCAATTGGAAACAGAGTCCTTAGAGGAAGGAGTGGTTTTCTGTTCTCTATTCTGACGAAAGGAACAAAACCGATTAGAAGCGTTATATTTACCCTTAGACTTTTTATCTTGAGGCAAAAAAACGCCCTTCCCCCAATGATAGTGGAAATAATAGAATTCAACTGAACCAAATAAATTATTACCCTGGAAATATAGAGATAGTAATAGAGATAGTAATCAAGATTTAGATACCATGTCAGCATTCCATGATTTAAGCCATAAAGCTCTTCTAGCTAAAATAGCTAAAGACGTACGGCTAGATTACGAGTTGGTCGCACGTGCACGATTTCCCCATAGAAATCAATGGGGAGAGCCGGCTGAGAAAAAGTCTAACACCTGCAATAAAGCAGCGTAAAGCTCAGTAACGCAGCCCCATTGATTCCTATGGGGAAACACATTTTATGTTTACACCTAACACCCTAACATGAATAGATAGGGTAATTTGAACAATCTAAATCACTCCAGATATAGCCTCCTTCACCCTAACATGAACCCTGAGTCTAAACACCCCTAATCTTACACTTATTAACCCCTAATCTGCCGCCCCCGACATCGCAGACACAGACATTATACTTATTAACCCTTAATCTGCCGCTCCGGACATCACCGCCACCTACATTATACTTATGAACCCCTAAGCTGCTGCCCCCAACATCGCTGACACCTACATTATTTTTATTAACCCCTAATCTGCCGCCCCCAATGTCACCACAACATACTTACACTTATTAACCCCTAATCTGCCGCCCCCAACATCGCCGCCACTATATTAAATTTATTAACCCCTAAACCTAAGTCTAACCCTAACACCCGGTAATTGAAATATAATTTAAATACATCTAAATAAAATTACTATCATTAACTACATTATTCCTATTTAAAACTAAAAACTTACATGTAAAATAAACCCTAAGCTAGCTACAATATAACTAATAATTACAATGTAGCTATCTTACGGTTTATTTTTATTTTACAGGCAAGTTTGTATTTATTTTAACTAGGTAGAATGGTTATTAAATAGTTATTAACTATTTAATAACTACCTAGCTAAAATAAATACAAATTTACCTGTAAAATAAAACCTAACCTAAGTTACACTAACACCTAACACTACACTACAATTAAATAAATTACCTACATTAAATACAATTAAATAAATTAAATTAGCTAAATCACAAAAAATACACACACTAAATTACAGAAAATAAACAAATTAAAAGATATTTAAACTAATTACACCTAATCTAATAGCCCTATCAAAATAAAAAAGCCCCCCCCCCCCCAAATAAAATAAAAACCCTAGCCTAAACTACCAATAGCCCATAAAAGGGCCTTTTGCGAGGCATTGCCCCAAAGTAATCAGCTCTTTTACCTGTAAAAAAATACAAACAACCCCCCCCCAACAGTAAAACCCACTACCCACACAACCAACCCCCCAAATAAAATACTAACTAAAAAAACCTAAGCTCCCCATTGCCCTGAAAAGGGCATTTGGATGGGCATTGCCCTTAAAATGGCATTTAGCTCTTTTGCAGGCCGAAAGCCCTAACCTAAAAAATAAACCCACCCAATACACCCTTAAAAAAAAATCCTAACACCACCGAAGATTCACTTACCGGGAGAAGTCTTCATCCAAGCGGCAAGATGTCCTCAATGAAGCCGGCAGAAGTGGTCCTCCAGACGGGCAGAAGTCTTCATCCAGATGGCATCTTCTATCTTCATCCTTCTGGCGCGGAGCGGGTCCATCTTCAAGACATCCGACGCGGAGCATCCTCTTCAAACGACGTCTTCTTGCTGAATGAATATCTCTTTAAGTGACGTCATCCAAGATGGCGTCTCTTAGATTCCGATTGGCTGATAGAATTCTATCAGTCAATCGGAATTAAGGCAGAAAAAATCCTATTGGCTGATTGGATCAGCCAATAGGATTGAGCTTGCATTCCATTGGCTGATTGGAGCAGCCAATAGAATGTGAGCTCAATCCTATTGGCTGATTGGATCAGCCAATAGGATTGAAGTTCAATCCTATTGGCTGATCCAATCAGCCAATAGGATTTTTGCTACCTTAATTCCAATTGGCTGATAGAATTCCCATAGAAAAAAAGGTTTATGAAGTTTACGCAAGTCGTTTTGCGGTAAGGCCAAAAAAGTGTGAGGGGCCCCTAAACCTGCAAGACTCGCAATAGCAGTGGTAGTGAAAAAGCAGCGTTAGTACCTGTTAACGCTGCTTTTTTAGCTTACCGCAAAACTCATAATCTAGCTGGTAGATTTAACATCAATCTTAATGATAGCAAAAATAGCATCACAGATAAAATGATTAGCATGTTGAAGCAAATTAACAATGCTAGACAAATCAGAATCTGTTTCCTGATGTGCTAAGCTATCCATCCAAAAAGTTGATGCAGTCCCAAGATCAGCCATAGAAATGGCATGCCTGAGAATATAGCCAGAATGTAAATAAGCTTTCCTTAGATAAGATTTTATCTTCCTATTTAAAGGATCCTTAAAAGAAGTACTATCTTCCATAGGAATAGTAGTACGTTTGGCAAGAGTAGAAATAGCCCCATCAACCTTAGGGACTTTTTCCAAAAACTCCAAATTAGCCACTGGTAAAGGATATAACTTCTTAAACCTAGAAGGAGCATTAAAAGAAGCACCAGGCTTACACCATTCCTTAGCAATCACATCAGAAACCGCATCTGGAACAGGAAAAATCTCAGGAGTAATCACAGGAGGTTTAAAAACAGAATTTAAACGTTTACTGGTTTTGTTATCAAGAGGATCAGACTCCTCAATACCCAAAGTAACCAATACTTCTTTAAACAAAGACCAAATATATTCAATCTTAAAAAGATAAGAAGATGTATCAATTTCAATGTCTGAAGTAGGATCTTCTGAACCAGAGAGATCCTCTTCAGAGAAGGATATTTCAGTATGTTGTCGGTCATTACAAATTTCATCAGTTTTATGAGTTTTAAAAGACCTTTTACATTTAATAGAAGTTGGAATAGCAGACATAGCCTTCTGTATTGCATCAGCAATATAATTTTTCATATCAACAGGGATATCATGTACATTAGATGTTGAGGGAACAACAGACGCTGTACTAGTACTAATAGAAACATAATCGGCATGCAAAAGCTTATCATGACAACTGTTACATAATATAGCCAGATATATAATCTCAGCTTGCTTACAACATATACACTTAGCTTTAGTAAAACTGTGTTCAGGAAGCATGGTTCCTACAGTAGCTTCTGAGACAGGATCAGACTGAGACATCTTTCAAAATGTAAAAGAAAAAATAACATTTAAACAAAATATCCAATTTCCTCATATAGCAGTTTCAGGAATGGGAAAAATGCATATGCTAAATAGGCAGAAAAGCAAACAGCATAGCCCTCTAGAATATAAAGAGAACAGGAAGCATAAAGCAAGTGGGATAATATAACCAAAAAAACATTTGGCGCCAAGTATGACGCACAACGCAAAGTGATATTTTTTTTGCGCCAACCAACATCTGGAAATGACACAACTCGTGTCATAACAAGCGCGACTTCGCACCAAAACAAACTAACGTCAATAAAGACGCAGGAAATAATGAAACTTGCAACACTATAAATGCAAATTTGTGGCATAAATTTTTCTCGACAAAAATAACGCAATAAATAAGAGCATACTGCGCCCTCGCAAGCCTAAATTTGCCTGCGAAATTTAAGGAAAAACAGATCAAATTGGAAAAAAAGACTAAACCCCAGGTAAGAAAATATTAAAAAATAACTTCCTAAAACATGGGAAATACATATAGACCTGACTCGTGGCAAATATAAGTAAATACATATATTTAAAACTTTATATTAATACATAAAGCACCAAACATAGCTGAGTGTCTTAAACAATGATACATACTTATCGAAAGACACCCATCCACATATAGCAGACATCCAAACCAGTACTGAAAACTATCAGCAGAGTTAATGGTATAAGAGTATATAGTCGATCTGAAAAGGGAGGTAGGAGATAAATCCCTACGACAGATAACAGAGAACCCTTGAAAAGATTTCCCATGAGTGAAACCATAAAAATGAACACTCTCTTCACATCCCTCTGACAAACACTGTACTCTAAGAGGAATTGGGCTTCAGAATGCTTAGAAGTGCTTATCATAGAATAAATTATAAAAATCAAGCACAAACTTCCTTCACCACCTCCATAGGAGGCAAAGTTTGTAAAACTGAAGTATGTGTGTGGTGGGAGGTGTATTTTTAGGCATTTTGAGGTTTTGGAAACTTTGCCCCCTCCTGGTAGGAATGTATATCCCATACGTGAGTAGATCATGGACTCTTGCCATTTACATGAAATAAATTAACAGCAGCCAATCAGCATCAGCAGTGCTGAGGTCATGAACTTTTACTGTGATCTCATGATCTCATGAGATTTCACTTAACTCTCATGAGATTACATAGTAAACTTCCTTAAACTGAATAGTGAAATAACATGAGTGTGCACAAGGCTCACTCCCTTGCCTGTCCCGGGACAGGCATACTGATTTGCTGCTTAAAGTCCTTTACAATGGGGTGTGAATACATTTTGAGGTAAAATAGCTTTCTTTTTTACAAAGAGATGTTAAGGTGATATTTTCTAGTCAGCTTTTTACAGCTATGTTGCATCACTTTCAAGAGTTTCAACATTTGGGTATCATGGCCCTTTAATAAAGTATGAATCAACACTCATGCCAAACAATATAAATCAACACTTACCTGATGAAGTGCTTGTAGTAGCAGGAAAAGCATCGGAGGCAGCTCCTGTGTGCTGAGGTTCTTTCTGTGTGTGTGTGCCGTTAGATTTCTTCACTGCAAATTGGAGTAAAGATGTGATTTTAACTTTTACCTCCTATGGTGTCGCCTACAACTCCTTTCTCTTTCAATGGCTTTCTATATTAATAAGTATACTTGTGAAAGTTAGCTATCTTATTTCCTATGATGTGATTTTAATTTGCGCTAGCGGTATACAGCTTGGCCCAATGGCAAATAAGTAATTTTAACCCTTTCACTACCGGGACTTTCAGACAAAAGAATTTTTAGCATTTTTGCTAACACTCCATAGGTTTTTATTTTTTTATTTACTTGTCAAAACTATATATATATATAAATAAAAGTAACACAGTCAAATGCACTCTCAGGTCTTTTCAATTGCTTCTTTAATGGAACGTTTTCGGGGTTCACAACCCCTTCATCAGCATGCTCATGAAGGGGTTGTGAACCCCGAAAACGTTCCATTAAAGAATCAATTGAAAAGACCTGAGAGTGCATTTGACTGTGTTACTTATATTGCTTATATTTGCCTCTTGGTGGGCTGAGCTGGAAATTGTTTGAATTTATATATATATATATATATATATATATATATATATATATATATATATATACAATTGATCTAGGCCCATTTTGGTATATTTCATGCCACCATTTCACCTCCAAATGCAATCAAATAAAAAAAATTAAAAAAAACATAATTTATGCTTACCTGATAAATTCCTTTCTTCTGTTGTGTGATCAGTCCACGGGTCATCATTACTTCTGGGATATAACTCCTCCCCAACAGGAAATGCAAGAGGATTCACCCAGCAGAGCTGCATATAGCTCCTCCCCTCTACGTCACTCCCAGTCATTCGACCAAGAATCAACGAGAAAGGAGAAACCAAGGGTGAAGTGGTGACTGGAGTATAATTTAAAAGATATTTACCTGCCTTAAAACAGGGCGGGCCGTGGACTGATCACACAACAGAAGAAAGGAATTTATCAGGTAAGCATAAATTATGTTTTCTTCTGTTATGTGTGATCAGTCCACGGGTCATCATTACTTCTGGGATACCAATATCAAAGCAAAAGTACACGGATGACGGGAGGGATAGGCAGGCTCATTATACAGAAGGAACCACTGCCTGAAGAACCTTTCTCCCAAAAATAGCCTCCGAAGAAGCAAAAGTGTCAAATTTGTAAAATTTGGAAAAAGTATGAAGCGAAGACCAAGTTGCAGCCTTGCAAATCTGTTCAACAGAGGCCTCATTCTTAAAGGCCCAAGTGGAAGCTACAGCTCTAGTGGAATGAGCTGTAATTCTTTCAGGAGGCTGCTGTCCAGCAGTCTCATAGGCTAAACGTATTATGCTACGAAGCCAAAAGGAGAGAGAGGTAGCAGAAGCTTTTTGACCTCTCCTCTGTCCAGAATAAACGACAAACAGGGAAGAAGTTTGGCGAAAATCTTTAGTTGCCTGCAAGTAGAACTTGAGGGCACGAACTACATCCAGATTGTGTAGAAGACGTTCCTTCTTTGAAGAAGGATTTGGACACAAGGATGGAACAACAATCTCTTGATTGATATTCCTGTTAGTGACTACCTTAGGTAAGAACCCAGGTTTAGTACGCAGAACTACCTTGTCTGAGTGAAAGATCAGATAAGGAGAATCACAATGTAAGGCTGATAACTCAGAGACTCTTCGAGCCGAGGAAATAGCCATTAAAAACAGAACTTTCCAAGATAACAATTTTATATCAATGGAATGAAGGGGTTCAAACGGAACACCCTGTAAAACGTTAAGAACTAAGTTTAAACTCCATGGCGGAGCAACAGCTTTAAACACAGGCTTGATCCTAGTTAAAGCCTGACAAAAGGCCTGGACGTCTGGATTTTCTGACAGACGTTTGTGTAACAGAATGGACAGAGCTGAGATCTGTCCCTTTAATGAACTAGCGGATAAACCCTTTTCTAAACCTTCTTGTAGAAAAGACAATATCCTAGGAATCCTAACCTTACTCCAGGAGTAACCTTTGGATTCGCACCAGTATAGGTATTTACGCCATATCTTATGGTAAATCCTTCTGGTAACAGGCTTCCTAGCCTGTATCAGGGTATCAATAACCGACTCAGAAAAACCACGTTTTGATAAAATCAAGCGTTCAATTTCCAAGTAGTCAGCTTCAGAGAAGTTAGATTTTGATGTTTGAATGGACCCTGAATCAGAAGGTCCTGTCTTAGAGGTAGAGACCAAGGTGGACAGGATGACATGTCCACTAGATCTGCATACCAAGTCCTGCGTGGCCATGCAGGCGCTATTAGAATCACTGATGCTCTCTCCTGTTTGATTCTGGCAATCAATCGAGGAAGCAGCGGGAAGGGTGGAAACACATAAGCCATCCCGAAGTTCCAAGGTGCTGTCAAAGCATCTATCAGAACCGCTCCCGGATCCCTGGATCTGGACCCGTAGTGAGGAAGTTTGGCGTTCTGGCGAGACGCCATGAGATCTATCTCTGGTTTGCCCCAACGTCGAAGTATTTGGGCAAAGACCTCCGGATGAAGTTCCCACTCCCCCGGATGAAAAGTCTGGCGACTCAAGAAATCCGCCTCCCAGTTCTCCACTCCCGGGATGTGGATTGCTGACAGGTGGCAAGAGTGAGACTCTGCCCAGCGAATTATCTTTGATACTTCCATCATTGCTAGGGAGCTTCTTGTCCCTCCTTGATGGTTGATGTAAGCTACCGTCGTGATGTTGTCCGACTGAAACCTGATGAACCCCCGAGTTTTTAACTGGGGCCAAGTCAGAAGGGCATGGAGAACTGCTCTCAATTCCAGAATGTTTATTGGCAGGAGACTTTCCTCCTGATTCCATTGTCCCTGAGCCTTCAGAGAATTCCAGACAGCGCCCCAACCTAGTAGGCTGGCGTCTGTTGTTACAATTGTCCAGTCCGGCCTGCTGAATGGCATCCCCCTGGACAGATGTGGCCGAGAAAGCCACCATAGAAGAGAGTTTCTGGTCTCTTGATCCAGATTCAGAGTAGGGGACAAGTCTGAGTAATCCCCATTCCACTGACTCAGCATGCACAATTGCAGCGGTCTGAGATGTAGACGTGCAAAGGGAACTATGTCCATTGCTGCTACCATTAAGCCGATCACCTCCATGCATTGAGCTACTGACGGGAGTTGAATGGAATGAAGGACACGGCATGCATTTAGAAGCTTTGTTAATCTGTCTTCTGTCAGATAAATCTTCATTTCTACAGAATCTATAAGAGTCCCCAAGAATGGAACTCTTGTGAGAGGAAAAAGAGAACTCTTCTTTTCGTTCACTTTCCATCCATGCGACCTTAGAAATGCCAGAACTAACTCTGTATGAGACTTGGCAGTTTGAAAGCTTGAAGCTTGTATCAGAATGTCGTCTAGGTACGGAGCTACCGAAATTCCTCGCGGTCTTAGTACCGCCAGAAGGGCACCCAGAACCTTTGTGAAGATTCTTGGAGCCGTAGCCAATCCGAATGGAAGAGCTACAAACTGGTAATGCCTGTCTAAGAAGGCAAACCTTAGATACCGGTAATGATCTTTGTGAATCGGTATGTGAAGGTAAGCATCCTTTAAATCCACTGTGGTCATGTACTGACCCTTTTGGATCATGGGTAAGATTGTCCGAATAGTTTCCATTTTGAACGATGGAACTCTTAGGAATTTGTTTAGGATCTTTAAATCCAAGATTGGCCTGAAAGTTCCCTCTTTTTTGGGAACCACAAACAGGTTTGAGTAAAACCCTTGTCCTTGTTCCGACCGCGGAACCGGATGGATCACTCCCATTAATAACAGATCTTGTACACAGCGTAGAAACGCTTCTTTCTTTATCTGGTTTGTTGACAACCTTGACAGATGAAATCTCCCTCTTGGGGGAGAGAATTTGAAGTCTAGAAGGTATCCCTGAGATATGATCTCTAGCGCCCAGGGATCCTGAACATCTCTTGCCCAAGCCTGGGCGAAGAGAGAGAGTCTGCCCCCCACTAGACCCGGTCCCGGATCGGGGGCCCTCGGTTCATGCTGTCTTTGGGGCAGCAGCAGGTTTCCTGGCCTGCTTGCCCTTGTTCCAGGACTGGTTAGGTTTCCAGCCTTGTCTGTAACGAGCAACAGCTCCTTCCTGTTTTGGTGCAGTGGAAGTTGATGCTGCTCCTGTTTTGAAATTCCGAAAGGGACGAAAATTAGACTGTCTAGCCTTAGCTTTGGCTTTGTCTTGAGGCAGGGCGTGGCCCTTACCTCCTGTAATGTCAGCGATAATTTCTTTCAAACCGGGCCCAAATAAAGTTTGCCCCTTGAAAGGAATATTAAGTAATTTGGACTTAGAAGTTACATCAGCTGACCAGGATTTTAGCCACAGCGCTCTACGTGCCTGAATGGCGAATCCTGAGTTCTTAGCCGTAAGTTTGGTTAAATGTACTACGGCCTCCGAAATGAATGAATTAGCTAGTTTAAGGACTCTAAGCCTGTCCGTAATGTCGTCCAGCGTAGATGAACTAAGGTTCTCTTCCAGAGACTCAATCCAAAATGCTGCCGCAGCCGTAATCGGCGCGATGCATGCAAGGGGTTGCAATATAAAACCTTGTTGAACAAACATTTTCTTAAGGTAACCCTCTAACTTTTTATCCATTGGATCTGAAAAAGCACAGCTATCCTCCACCGGGATAGTGGTACGCTTAGCTAAAGTAGAAACTGCTCCCTCCACCTTAGGGACCGTTTGCCATAAGTCCCGTGTGGTGGCGTCTATTGGAAACATCTTTCTAAATATTGGAGGGGGTGAGAACGGCACACCGGGTCTATCCCACTCCTTAGTAACGATTTCAGTTAGTCTCTTAGGTATAGGAAAAACGTCAGTACTCGCCGGTACCGCAAAGTATTTATCCAACCTACACAATTTCTCTGGTATTGCAACAGTGTTACAATCATTAAGAGCCGCTAAAACCTCCCCTAGTAATACACGGAGGTTTTCCAATTTAAATTTAAAATTTGAAATATCTGAATCCAATCTGTTTGGATCAGAACCGTCACCCACAGAATGAAGCTCTCCGTCCTCATGCTCTGCAAGCTGTGACGCAGTATCAGACATGGCCCTAGTATTATCAGCGCACTCTGTTCTCACCCCAGAGTGATCACGCTTGCCTCTTAGTTCTGGTAATTTAGCCAAAACTTCAGTCATAACAGTAGCCATATCTTGTAATGTTATCTGTAATGGCCGCCCAGATGTACTAGGCGCCATAATATCACGCACCTCCCGGGCGGGAGATGCAGGTACTGCCACGTGAGGCGAGTTAGTCGGCATAACTCTCCCCTCGTTGTTTGGTGAAATTTGTTCAAATTGTACAGATTGGCTTTTATTTAAGGTAGCATCAATACAGTTAGTACATAAATTTCTATTGGGCTCCACCTTGGCATTGGAACAAATGACACAGGTATCTTCCTCTGAGTCAGACATGTTTAACACACTAGCAATAAACTTGCAACTGGTTACAATCTTATTTAACAAAAACGTACTGTGCCTTCAAGAAGCACTAAACGATTAAATGACAGTTGAAATAATGAACTGAAAAACAGTTATAGTCTCAATCCTTAAAAACAACACAACTTTTAGCAAAGGTTTGTTCCCATTAGTAAATTAACAATAATTAAATTTGAAAATAAAAATTACAGAGTAACGTTTTTTAATCACAGTCAATATATAAGTCTCACAGCTCTGCTGAGAGAATCTACCTCCCTCCAAAGAAGTTTGAAGACCCCTGAGTTCTGTTAGAGATGAACCGGATCATGCAGGAAATACAAGAGTAACTGACTGGAAATTTTAGATGCGTAGCAAAAGAGCGCCAAAAACGGCCCCTCCCCCTCACACACAGCAGTGAGAGAGAAACGAAACTGTCACAATTAAAACAAGTAACTGCCAAGTGGAAAAATAATGCCCAAATATTTATTCACTCAGTACCTCAGAAATGCAAACGATTCTACATTCCAGCAAAAACGTTTAACATGATAAATACCTATTAAAAGGTTTAGTGTACTTTTAACAGAGTAATTCCGGTGAAATACCATCCCCAGAATACTGAAGTGTAGAGTATACATACATGTCATTATAACGGTATGGCAGGATTTTCTCATCAATTCCATTCAGAAAATAAAAACTGCTACATACCTCAATGCAGATTCATCTGCCCGCTGTCCCCTGATCTGAAGCTTTTACCTCCCTCAGATGGCCGAGAAACAGCAATATGATCTTAACTACTCCGGTTAAAATCATAGTAAAAACTCTGGTAGATTCTTCTTCAAACTCTGCCAGAGAGGCAACAACACGCTCCGGTGCTATTGTAAAATAACAAACTTTTGATTGAAGTTATAAAAACTAAGTATAATCACCATAGTCCTCTCACACATCCTATCTAGTCGTTGGGTGCAAGAGAATGACTGGGAGTGACGTAGAGGGGAGGAGCTATATGCAGCTCTGCTGGGTGAATCCTCTTGCATTTCCTGTTGGGGAGGAGTTATATCCCAGAAGTAATGATGACCCGTGGACTGATCACACATAACAGAAGAAAAATAGTACTTTTTTCACAAACTTTTGGTTTCTCACAGAAATTATTTACATACTGCTTGTGCAATCATGGCACAAATGTTTAAGTGTTTCTCTGGGATTCCCTTTGTTCAGAAATAGCAGACATATATGGCTTTGCCATTGCTTTTTGGTAATTGAAAGGCACCTAATTGCAGCTGCGCACCACACTTTTATTATTATTCCCGGCATTGAAGGGGTTAATAAGGTAGCTTAAAAGGTTCATTTTAGCTTTAGTGTAGAGATTAGCATCCTACCTGACACTTCCTACCCCCTGATGGTTAAAAAAAAGGAAGGGCGACTCCTAGTGCAAATCAATGAGGTATTCTTAACCCGTATAGGAAACCCAACGTATAAGGGTACTCACATTTAGCATATATATAAATCCCTAATATCCTTTAGGGAAGGTGGGAAGGATGTAGGTAATATACCAAAAGACCCCCCAAGGACAAACCTATGTATCAAAGGGAGGTAGTGCCTAATGCCAAGTATATAAGTTTTAAGTAAAAAAAGAGAGAGAGAACAGAAGCATTATTGGGCACACTTTAGAGGTGTATTACCAAAGTACAATTGGGTGGAGTGTGTATGTAAATGTGTTATGATTCAATTAAAACATAGTGTTTATTAAATAATATTAAAAGGTATTGTGGACCATGCCACCATTAAACTAGAATAGGACACAAATATTAAAATCGAAAAATAAAAATAAAAGAGATTTTGTACACTGCAGAATCTCCAAATCGGGGAAGGACCCCAAAGTACCAATTATTCAATATCTATAAATTGGCAAATTATATAGTATGGTGAATATAAGATAATCCACGGTTATATAAACCGTCAAAATCAGAGCAGTCTTAAACAAAAATGCTTAACGGCATAGCTGAAATAAGCATAAAGTAATACACATTGATTCGCCCGTATTTTACTATTAAGCTAATACCGCCACAAAATTCCCAAAAGACCGTTAACAAGTCCGGATTAAATTAAATTCTATTGCCAAAGATAGGCCAACAATTAATAAGTCACCAACTATTTTTTTTTTTTTTTAAAAAACACAACAGATTTTAAGGAGAGAAGCAGTGCTAACGCCTAACGTGCGTTTCGCATCTGCTTTTTCAAAGGCAACCCGATATCCCACCGGAGCTCCCTTAAAAAGGCCTACAGACCAATCATGTGTATGTAGAAGATGACGTCAGTAAGAATACAGCCAATCGCGTGTCTCATCCCGCGAATGGACAAGCAGAGAGTGTGTATCTTCAACCTAATAGCGTGTGAGCTTGTCATGGCGTGTAACTAGCACGCCCACCTGTCAGATAGCCCATTGTTTACCAAAGTAAAATCAGTACTGAGTTGATCGTAATTGTGAGAGGGAAATTACTCAGAATGGAATCCTACCATCATGGTTCACATATGTATCGTCATTTATAGATTTGAAGATGTATATTTATTATAGGAGTATTGAATTTCCGTATTAATTGTTTATATTCTGTCAGAAAAAAGGAAATTTATGCTTACCTGATAAATTGATTTCTTCTACGATACGACGAGTCCACGGATTTCATCCTTACTTGTGGGATATTATCCTCCTGCTAACAGGAAGTGGCAAAGAGCACCAAAGCAGAGTTGTATATATAGCTCCTCCCTTCCCCTCCACCTCCAGTCATTCGACCAAAGGTTATAGGAAGAGAAAGGAAAAGCTAAAAGGTGAAGAGGTGACTGAAGTTGTAAATAATAAAAAAATTGACAGGGAGGGCCGTGGACTCGTATCATAGAAGAAATCAATATATCAGGTAAGCATAAATTTCCGTTTCTTCTACAAGATACGAGTCCACGGATTTCATCCTTACTTGTGGGATACAATACCAAAGCAACAGGACACGGATGAAAGGGAGGCACAAGACAGAGACCTAAACGGAAGGCACCACAGCTTGAAGAACTTTCCTCCCAAAAGCAGCCTCAGAAGAAGCAAAAGTATCAAATTTGGAAAACGTATGAAGGGACGACCAAGTCGCAGCCTTACAAATCTGTTCAACAGATGCATCGTTTTTAAAAGCCCATGTGGAAGCCACAGCCCTAGTAGAATGAGCCGTAATTCTTTCAGGAGGCTGCTGTCCAGCAGTCTCATATGCCAGGCGGATGATACTTCTCAGACAAAAAGAAAGAGAGGTAGCCGTAGCTTTCTGACCCCTACGCTTTCTAGAAACAACAATGAATAAAGAAGATGACTGACAGAAATCCTTAGTTCAATATAGAGAATGGTGTGCACGACAGCACACCCACACCCTCTTCAAGCAGAAGAAATAGCAACTAAAAACAGAACTTTCCAAGATAACAATTTAATATCTATGGAATGCATAGGTTCAAACAGAACCCTTTTGAAGAACACGAAGAACTAAATTCAAACTCCAGGGAGGAGTAATAGGTCTAAATACAAGCTTAATTCTGGATAGAGCCTGACAAAAAGACTGAACATCTGGAACATCTGCCAAACGTTTGTGAAACAAAATAGACAAAGCAGAAATTTGTCCCTTTAAGGAACTCGCTGATAACCCTTTCTCCAATCCTTCTTGGAGAAAAGACAGAATTCTAGGAATCCTAACTTTACTCCATGAGTAACCCTTGGATTCACACCAATAAAGATATTTACGCCATATCTTATGATTGATTTTTCTAGTGACAGGCTTTCTAGCCTGTATCAAAGTATTGATGACCGAATTAGAGAATCCTCACTTCGATAAAATCAAGCGTTCAATCTCCACGCAGTCAGCTGCAGAGGAATTAGATTTGGATGTTGGAAAGGATCTTCAATGAGAAGGTCCTGTCTCAAAGGAAGTTTCCACAGTGGCAGAGAGGACATGTCCACTAGATCCGCATACCAAGTCCTGCAAGGCCACGCAGGTGCTATCAGGATTACTGAAGCACTCTCCTGTTTGACTCGAGCAATCACGCGTGGAAGGAGAGGAAATGGTGGAAACACATAAGCTAGGCTGAATGACCAAGGCACTGCAAAGGCATCTATCAGTTCGGCCTGAAGATCCCTCGACCTGGATCCGTATCTTGGAAGTTTGGTATTCTATCGAGATGCCATCAGATCCAATTCCGGTCTGCCCCATCTGAGAATCATCCCCCGGATGAAAGGTCTGTCGACTTAGAAAATCCGCTTCCCAGTTCTCTACTCCTGGGATGTAAATTGCAGACAGATAACAAGAGTGAGCCTTCGCCCATCGAATTATCTTGGATACTTCTATCATAGCTAACGAAATCCTTGTTCCCCCCTGATGATTGATATATGCCACAGTCGTGATGTTTTCCGACTGGAATCTGATGAATTTGTTCAAAGCCAACTGAGGCCATGCCTGAAGCGCATTGAATATTGCTCTCAGTTCCAGAATATTGATTGGAAGTAGAGTCCAAACACCCTGAGCCTTCAGGGAATTCCAGACTGCAGCCCAGCCCAGAAGGCTGGCGTCCGTTGTCACTATCACCCACGAGGGTCTGCGTAAACAAGTCCCCTGGGACAGATGATCCGGCGACAACCACCAAAGAAGAGAGTCTCTGGTCTCCTGATCTAGATTTATCTGAGGAGAAAAAAACTGCATAATCCCCATTCCACTGACCGAGCATGCACAGCTGCAGTGGTCTGAGATGAAAGCGAGCAAACTGAATGATATCCATTGCCGCTACCATTAATCCAATTACCTCCATACACTAAGCCACTGATGGCCGAGGAATGGACTTAAGTGCTCGGCAACTATTTAGAATCCTTGATTTCCTGACCTCCGTCAGGGATATTTTCATGTCTACCGAGTCTATTAGAGTTCCCAAGAAGGGAACCCTTGTCTGTGGAACTAGGGAACTCTTCTCTATGTTCACCTTCCAACCGTGAGTTCTCAGAAAAGACAACACTGTGTTCATGTGAGATTTTGTCAGTTGACAAGTTGACGCCTGGATCAGAATATCGTCCAGGTAAGGTGCAACTGCTATGCCTTGCGGTCTGAGATCCACCAGAAGCGACCCTAGAACCTTTGTGAAGATTCTGGGTGCTGTGGCCAACCCAAAGTGAAGAGCCACAAACTGATAATGTTCGTCCAGGAAGGCAAACCTTAGAAACTGATGATGATCCTTGTGAATAGGAATATGAAGGTAAGCATCCTTCAAATCCACGGTAGTCATATATTGACCCTCCTGGATCATTGGTAAGATTGTTCGTATAGTCTCCATCTTGAACGATGGGACTCTGAGAAACTTGTTTAGACACTTGAGATCTAAAATGGGTCTGAAAGTTCCCTCTTTTTTGGGAACCACGAAAAGATTTGAGTAAAACCCCTGTCCCTGTTCCGGTTTTGGAACGGGACAAATTACTCCCATGGTATAGAGGTCTTTACACAGCGTAATAACGCCTCTCTTTTTATCTGGTCTACAGATAATCTTGAAAGATGAAATCTCCCTCTTGGGAGAAAGTCCTTGAATTCCAGTTGATACCCGTGGGTCACGATTTCCAGCGCCCAGGGGTCCTGAACATCTCTTGCCCAAGCCTGAAAAGAAAGAAAGTCTGCCCCCCACTAGATCCGGTCTCGGATCGGGAGCCGCCCCTTCATGCTGTCTTTGTAGCAGCAGCGGGCTTCTTGGATTGTTTACCTTTATTCCAAGTCTGGTTGGGTCTCCAGACTGACTTAGATTGGGCAAAATTCCCTTCCTGCTTTGTGGAGGAAGAGGAAGCAGAGGGTCCTCCTTTATAATTCCGAAAGGAGCGAAAATTATTTTGTTTACCCCTCATCTTGACAGACTTATGCTGAGGTAGGGTATGGCCTTTGCCTCCAGTAATGTCAGAAATTATTTCCTTCAATTCAGGCCCGAAAAGGGTCTTACCTTTAAAGGAAATAACTAAAAGCTTAGTTTTTGATGACACATCAGCAGACCAAGATTTGGGCCATACCGCTCTACGCGCTAGAATAGCAAATCCTGCATTTTTCGCCGCTAATTTAGCAATTTGAAAAGCAGCATCAGTAATAAAAGAATTAGCTAGCATAGAAGCCTTAATTCTATCCAAAATGTCATCTAACGGAGTCTCAACCTTTAGAGACTTTTCCAGAGCCTCAAACCAAAAAGCTGCTGCAGTAGTTACTGGAACAATGCAGGCCGTAGGTTGCAAAAGAAAACCCTGATTAATAAATAATTTCTTTAAAAGACCCTTTAACTTTTTATCCATAGGGTCTTTAAAAGCACAACTGTCCTCGATGGGTATAGTCGTACGCTTAGCCAGGGTAGATATAGCTCCCTCTACCTTAGGGACCGTTTGCCACAAGTCCCGAATGGTGTCTGATATGAGAAACATTTTCTTAAAATTAGGAGGGGGAGAAAACGGTATACCTGGTCTATCCCATTCCTTTCTAATAATTTCCGAAATTCTTTTGGGAACCGGAAAAACATCAGTGTAAGTAGGCACCTCTAGATATTTGTCCATCTTACACAATTTCTCTGGTGGTATCACAATAGGGTCACAATCATCCAGAGTCGCTAAAACCTCCCGTAGTAACAGGCGGAGGTGTTCAAGCTTAAATTTAAAGGACGTAACGTCCGAATCTGTCTGGAGGTAACACATTACCTGAGTCTGAAAGCTCTCCCTCAGACAGCAATTCCCTGACCCCCAACTCAGAACACTGTGAGGGTACATCGGAAATAGCTAATAAAGCATCAGAGGATTCAGTATTCACATTAATACCTGACCTACTGCGTTTACCCTGTAACACTGGTAATTTAGATGATACCTCCGTGAGGGTAGTTGACATAACTGCAGCCATCTCCTGCAGAGTAAAGGAATTAGACGCACTAGAGGTACTTGGCGTTGCTTGAGTGGGCGTTAAAGGTTGTGACACTTGGGGAGAATTGGATGGCATATCCTGATTCTCTTCAGACTGAGAATCATCCTTAGGCACACTATCTTGACCTAAAATATGGTCTTTAAAATGTAAGGCCCTTTCAGTACAAGAGGTACACAATGTAAGAGGGGCTTCCACAATAGCTTCTAAACACATAGAACAATGAGATTCCTCAATGGCAGACATGTTGAACAGACTAGTAATAACCGCAGAAGTCGTTTAAACACTTTATTGCTTTAAATACATTTTTTAAAAACGTGCACTGCGCCTTTAAGAAATAAAAAGTGAACAATTTTTCCAAAACTGCTTAAATAACGTTAATTTGTAACACTGGTAATTTAGATGATACCTCCGTGAGGGTAGTTGACATAACTGCAGCCATCTCCTGCAGAGTAAAGGAATTAGACGCACTAGAGGTACTTGGCGTTGCTTGAGTGGGCGTTAAAGGTTGTGACACTTGGGGAGAATTGGATGGCATATCCTGATTCTCTTCAGACTGAGAATCATCCTTAGGCACACTATCTTGACCTAAAATATGGTCTTTAAAATGTAAGGCCCTTTCAGTACAAGAGGTACACAATGTAAGAGGGGCTTCCACAATAGCTTCTAAACACATAGAACAATGAGATTCCTCAATGGCAGACATGTTGAACAGACTAGTAATAACCGCAGAAGTCGTTTAAACACTTTATTGCTTTAAATACATTTTTTAAAAACGTGCACTGCGCCTTTAAGAAATAAAAAGTGAACAATTTTTCCAAAACTGCTTAAATAACGTTAATTTGTCTCAAAAATTAACTTAAACTTATTGTTTTATCCAAAAATTACTGCACCCCAGGAGTAAGGGGAGAAATAAGCTCTAAAGTAACTTAGATCACAAAAAAGTCAGTTTACACAAAAAATACCCCCTGCACCTCGCCACAGCTCTGCTGTGGCGCCTACCTGCCCCCAGGGTACTTCGAAATGACTTGCCAACACTCCGGACCAGAGAATCACTGTCCAGGAGCAACCGGAGTTACTGCTTGCTGCTTCTTAGTCAGAAGGAAGTGCGCATCTGAGCGCACAAAAACAAGCCCCGTCCCTTATGGCCGATACCGGAGTAGGCCCAAAAACAACCGCATGATGAAGCGGTTTTGCACAAAAAACATAATTTATGTAAGAACTTACCTGATAAATTCATTTCTTTCATATTAGCAAGAGTCCATGAGCTAGTGACGTATGGGATATACATTCCTACCAGGAGGGGCAAAGTTTCCCAAACCTCAAAATGCCTATAAATACACCCCTCACCACACCCACAATTCAGTTTAACGAATAGCCAAGAAGTGGGGTGATAAAAAAGTGCGAAAGCATATAAAATAAGGAATTGGAATAATTGTGCTTTATACAAAATCATAACCACCACAAAAAAAGGGCGGGCCTCATGGACTCTTGCTAATATGAAAGAAATGAATTTATCAGGTAAGTTCTTACATAAATTATGTTTTCTTTCATGTAATTAGCAAGAGTCCATGAGCTAGTGACGTATGGGATAATGATTACCCAAGATGTGGATCTTTCCACACAAGAGTCACTAGAGAGGGAGGGATAAAATAAAGACAGCCAATTCCTGCTGAAAATAATCCACACCCAAAATAAAGTTTAACGAAAAACATAAGCAGAAGATTCAAACTGAAACCGCTGCCTGAAGTACTTTTCTACCAAAAACTGCTTCAGAAGAAGAAAATACATCAAAATGGTAGAATTTAGTAAAAGTATGCAAAGAGGACCAAGTTGCTGCTTTGCAAATCTGATCAACCGAAGCTTCATTCCTAAACGCCCAGGAAGTAGAAACTGACCTAATAGAATGAGCTGTAATTCTCTGAGGCGGAGTTTTACCCGACTCAACATAGGCAAGATGAATTAAGATTTCAACCAAGATGCCAAAGAAATGGCAGAAGCTTTCTGGCCTTTTCTAGAACCGGAAAAGATAACAAATAGACTAGAAGTCTTTCGGAAAGATTTAGTAGCTTCAACATAATATTTCAAAGCTCTAACAACATCCAAAGAATGCAACGATTTTTCCTTAGAATTCTTAGGATTAGGACATAATGAAGGAACCACAATTTCTCTACTAATGTTGTTAGAATTCACAACTTTAGGTAAAAATTCAAAAGAAGTTCGCAACACCGCCTTATCCTGATGAAAAATCAGAAAAGGAGACTCACAAGAAAGAGCAGATAATTCAGAAACTCTTCTGGCAGAAGAGATGGCCAAAAGGAACAAAACTTTCCAAGAAAGTAATTTAATGTCCAATGAATGCATAGGTTCAAACGGAGGAGCTTGAAGAGCCCCCAGAACCAAATTCAAACTCCAAGGAGGAGAAATTGACTTAATGACAGGTTTTATACGAACCAAAGCTTGTACAAAACAATGAATATCAGGAAGAATAGCAATCTTTCTGTGAAAAAGAACAGAAAGAGCAGAGATTTGTCCTTTCAAGGAACTTGCGGACAAACCTTTATCTAAACCATCCTGAAGAAACTGTAAAATTCTCGGAATTCTAAAAGAATGCCAAGAAAAATGATGAGAAATACACCAAGAAATATAAGTCTTCCAGACTCTATAATATATCTCTCTAGATACAGATTTACGAGCCTGTAACATAGTATTAATCACAGAGTCAGAGAAACCTCTTTGACCAAGAATCAAGCGTTCAATCTCCATACCTTTAAATTTAAGGATTTCAGATCCTGATGGAAAAAAGGACCTTGTGACAGAAGGTCTGGTCTTAACGGAAGAGTCCACGGTTGGCAAGAGGCCATCCGGACAAGATCCGCATACCAAAACCTGTGAGGCCATGCCGGAGCTACCAGCAGAACAAACGAGCATTCCTTCAGAATCTTGGAGATTACTCTTGGAAGAAGAACTAGAGGCGGAAAGATATAGGCAGGATGATACTTCCAAGGAAGTGATAATGCATCCACTGCCTCCGCCTGAGGATCCCGGGATCTGGACAGATACCTGGGAAGTTTCTTGTTTAGATGGGACGCCATCAAATCTATTTCTGGAAGTTCCCACATTTGAATGATCTGAAGAAATACCTCTGGGTGAAGAGACCATTCGCCCGGATGCAACGTTTGGCGACTGAGATAATCCGCTTCCCAATTGTCTACACCTGGGATATGAACCGCAGAGATTAGACAGGAGCTGGATTCCGCCCAAACCAAAATTCGAGATACTTCTTTCATAGCCAGAGGACTGTGAGTTCCTCCTTGATGATTGATGTATGCCACAGTTGTGACATTGTCTGTCTGAAAACAAATGAACGATTCTCTCTTCAGAAGAGGCCAAAACTGAAGAGCTCTGAAAATTGCACGGAGTTCCAAAATATTGATCGGTAATCTCACCTCCTGAGATTCCCAAACTCCTTGTGCCGTCAGAGATCCCCACACAGCTCCCCAACCTGTGAGACTTGCATCTGTTGAAATTACAGTCCAGGTCGGAAGCACAAAAGAAGCCCCCTGAATTAAACGATGGTGATCTGTCCACCACGTTAGAGAGTGTCGAACAATCGGCCCCAGGACACTCATCTACATGTTTGTAGAAAGCCAAACCAGTACTGAAACGAGAATCAGCAGAGGTAATGGTATATATAAGAGTATATCGTCGATCTGAAAAGGGAGGTAAGAGATGAATCTCTATGACCGATAACAGAGAACCTATGAAATAGACCCCGTAGAAGGAGATCACTGCATTCAAATAGGCAATACTCTCCTCACATCCCTCTGACATTCACTGCACGCTGAGAGGAAAACCGGGCTCCAACTTGCTGCGGAGCGCATATCAACGTAGAATCTAGCACAAACTTACTTCACCACCTCCATCGGAGGCAAAGTTTGTAAAACTGAATTGTGGGTGTGGTGAGGGGTGTATTTATAGGCATTTTGAGGTTTGGGAAACTTTGCCCCTCCTGGTAGGAATGTATATCCCATACGTCACTAGCTCATGGACTCTTGCTAATTACATGAAAGAAAAAGCTAAATGGAACAATAAACACCCCAAACACATCCCAGCAAGTCATACTGGTTATCTGACAAAAAATAAAAAAACTCTATCAACCGGTTTTTGCCTCTTCCAGAGTGTCATATAATGCCCTTATAATGTCAACTTAGAAAAATAAAAACAAGGGACTCCAGTAACACCCCTCTGTATAACAGGTCTACTGCTTACCCCATTCTCTTACGGGGAAATAAATGCCAGCCAGTTCTGATATATCAAGTCTCCTCAGAAATAAAGGGCTGCACATACCTTAATGCTGCTTGTAGCATGAAACCGTTCTCCACACTGAAGATGTCTCTTGTGTTACCTTCAGAAGTCTTGTGGGAACCAACGTGGATCTTGGTTACAGCTGCTAAGATCATCAACCTCAGGACAGACATTTTCTTCCATAACCCCCTGAGGAAAAACAGAATTTATGTTTACCTGATAAATTACTTTCTCCAACGGTGTGTCCGGTCCACGGCGTCATCCTTACTTGTGGGATATTCTCTTCCCCAACAGGAAATGGCAAAGAGCCCAGCAAAGCTGGTCACATGATCCCTCCTAGGCTCCGCCTACCCCAGTCATTCGACCGACGTTAAGGAGGAATATTTGCATAGGAGAAACCATATGATACCGTGGTGACTGTAGTTAAAGAAAATAAATTATCAGACCTGATTAAAAAACCAGGGCGGGCCGTGGACCGGACACACCGTTGGAGAAAGTAATTTATCAGGTAAACATAAATTCTGTTTTCTCCAACATAGGTGTGTCCGGTCCACGGCGTCATCCTTACTTGTGGGAACCAATACCAAAGCTTTAGGACACGGATGAAGGGAGGGAGCAAATCAGGTCACCTAAATGGAAGGCACCACGGCTTGCAAAACCTTTCTCCCAAAAATAGCCTCAGAAGAAGCAAAAGTATCAAACTTGTAAAATTTGGTAAAAGTGTGCAGTGAAGACCAAGTCGCTGCCCTACATATCTGATCAACAGAAGCCTCGTTCTTGAAGGCCCATGTGGAAGCCACAGCCCTAGTGGAATGAGCTGTGATTCTTTCAGGAGGCTGCCGTCCGGCAGTCACATAAGCCAATCTGATGATGCTTTTAATCCAAAAAGAGAGAGAGGTAGAAGTTGCTTTTTGACCTCTCCTTTTACCAGAATAAACAACAAACAAGGAAGATGTTTGTCTAAAATCCTTTGTAGCATCTAAATAGAATTTTAGAGCGCGGACAACATCCAAATTGTGCAACAAACGTTCCTTCTTCGAAACTGGTTTCGGACACAAAGAAGGTACGACTATCTCCTGGTTAATGTTTTTGTTAGAAACAACTTTTGGAAGAAAACCAGGTTTAGTACGTAAAACCACCTTATCTGCATGGAACACCAGATAAGGAGGAGAACACTGCAGAGCAGATAATTCTGAAACTCTTCTAGCAGAAGAAATTGCAACCAAAAACAAAACTTTCCAAGATAATAACTTAATATCAACGGAATGTAAGGGTTCAAACGGAACCCCCTGAAGAACTGAAAGAACTAAGTTGATTGAATAAAAAAAACTACAGTTAAACACTAAAAAACTCTAAGCCATCTCCGTGGAGATGTTGCCTGTACAACGGCAAAGAGAATGACTGGGGTAGGCGGAGCCTAGGAGGGATCATGTGACCAGCTTTGCTGGGCTCTTTGCCATTTCCTGTTGGGGAAGAGAATATCCCACAAGTAAGGATGACGCCGTGGACCGGACACACCTATGTTGGAGAAATAGTACACACCGGTACCATTTAAAATAAAAAAACTTCTTGATTGAAGAAAATAAAATGAACACCTCACTTTACCTCTTCCTAGTATAACACAAGCAAAGAGAATGACTGGAGGTAGAGGGGAAGGGAGGGGTTATATATACAGCTCTGCTGTGGTGCTCTTTGCCACTTCCTGTTAGCAGGAGGATAATATCCCACAAGTAAGGATGAAATCCGTGGACTCGTCATATCTTGTAGAAGAAATGGAAAACAGAATTTATGCTTACCTGATAAATTTCTTTCTCCTACGGTGTGTCCGGTCCACGGCTTCATCCTTACTTGTGGGAATATTCTCTTCCCTAACAGGAAATGGCAAAGAGAGCACAGCAAAAGCTGCCCATATAGCACCCCCTCTGGCTCCGCCCCCCAGTCATTCGACCGACGGTTAGGAGAAAAAGGAGAAACCATAGGGTGCCGTGGTGACTGTAGTGTATATAAAGAAAAAAATTGAAACCTGACTAAAAAGCCAGGGCGGGCCGTGGACCGGACACACTGTAGGAGAAAGAAATTTATCAGGTAAGCATAAATTCTGTTTTCTCCTACATTGGTGTGTCCGGTCCACGGCTTCATCCTTACTTGTGGGAACCAATATCAAAGCTTTAGGACACGGATGAAGGGAGGGAACAAGTCAGGTTACCTAAACGGAAGGCACCACGGCTTGCAAAACCTTTCTCCCAAAAATAGCCTCCGAAGAAGCATAAGTATCGAATTTGTAAAATTTGGCAAAAGTGTGCAGAGAAGACCAAGTCGCTGCCTTACATATCTGATCAACAGAAGCCTCGTTCTTGAAGGCCCATGTGGAAGCCACAGCTCTAGTAGAGTGAGCTGTAATTCGTTCAGGAGGCTGCCTTCTGGCAGTCTCATAAGCCAATCGGATGATGCTTTTCAGTCAAAAAGAAAGAGAGGTAGCAGTAGCTTTCTGTCCTCTCCTCTTACCAGAATAAACGACAAACAACAATGAAGTCTGTCTGAAATCCTTTGTTGCATCTAAGTAGAATTTAAAAGCACGGACCGCATCTAAGTTGTGTAACAAACGTTCCTTCTTCGAAACTGGATTCGGACACAGAGAAGGAACAACTATTTCCTGGTTAATATTCCTGTTGGAAACCACTTTTGGAAGAAAACCAGGTTTGGTACACAAAACAACCTTATCTGCATGGAATACCAGATAGGGTGGATCACACTGCAAAGCAGATAATTCAGAAACTCTTCTAGCAGAAGAAATAGCAACCAAAAACAGAACTTTCCAAGATAGTAACTTAATATCTATGGAATGTAAAGGTTCAAACGGAACCCCTTGAAGAACTGAAAGAACTAAATTTATACTCCATGGAGGAGTCATGGGTCTGTAAACAGGCTTGATTCTGACTAAAGCCTGTACAAAAGCTTGTACATCTGGCACTGCTGCCAGGCGTTTGTGTAACAAAACAGACAAAGCAGATATCTGTCCTTTTAGAGAACTCGCTGACAACCCTTTATCCAAACCCTCTTGGAGAAAGGAAAGAATCCTAGGAATTTTAATTTTACTCCAAGAAAATCCCTTGGATTCACACCAACAGATATATTTTTTCCATATTTTATGGTAAATTTTCCTAGTCACAGGTTTTCTGGCTTGGACCAGAGTATCTATAACTGAATCTGAAAACCCACGCTTAGATAAAATCAAGCGTTCAATTTCCAAGCAGTCAGCTGCAGAGAGACTAGATTTTGATGTTCGAATGGACCTTGTACTAGAAGATCCTGTCTCAAAGGTAGCTTCCATGGTGGAGCCGATGACATATTCACCAGGTCTGCATACCAAGTCCTGCGTGGCCACGCAGGAGCTATCAGAATCACCGAGGCCTTCTCCTGTTTGATCCTGGCTACGAGCCTGGGAAGGAGAGGAAACGGTGGAAACACATAAGCTAGGTTGAACTACCAAGGCGCCACTAATGCATCCACTAGTGTCGCCTTGGGATCCCTGGATCTGGACCCGTAGCAAGAAACCTTGAAGTTCTGACGAGACGCCATCAGATCCATGTCTGGAATGCCCCATAATTGAGTTAACTGGGCAAAGACCTCCGGGTGGAGTTCCCACTCCCCCGGATGGAAAGTCTGAGGACTCAAATAATCCGCCTCCCAGTTGTCTACTCCTGGGATGTGAATTGCAGATAGATGGCAGGAGTTATCCTCCGCCCATTTGATGATCTTGGATACCTCTCTCATCGCCAAGGAACTCTTTGTTCCTCCCTGATGATTGATGTAAGCTACAGTCGTCATGTTGTCCGACTGAAATCTTATGAATCCGGCCTTCGCTAGTTGAGGCCAAGCCCGAAGTGCATTGAATATCGCTCTCAGTTCCAAGATGTTTATCGGGAGAAGAGACTCTTCCCGAGACCATAGACCCTGAGCTTTCAGGGAGTCCCAGACCGCGCCCCAGCCTAATAGACTGGCGTCGGTCGTGACAATGACCCACTCTGGTCTGCGGAAACTCATTCCCTGAGACAGGTGATCCTGAGTCAACCACCAACGGAGTGAGTCTCTGGTTAACTGGGCTACTTGAATCTGGGGAGACAAGTCTGCATAATCCCCATTCCACTGTCTGAGCATGCACAGTTGCAATGGTCTTAGATGAATTCGAGCAAAAGGAACTACGTCCATTGCTGCAACCATTAGACCTATTACGTCCATGCACTGAGCTATGGAAGGCTGAGGAATAGATTGAAGAGCTTGACAAGTCTTTAGAAGCTTTGATTTTCTGACCTCTGTCAGAAAAATCTTCATTTCTACAGAATCTATAATTGTTCCCAGAAAAGGAACTCTTGTAGCCGGGGACAGGGAACTCTTTTCCACAATCACCTTCCACCCGTGAGACCTGAGAAAAGCTAATACAATGTCTGTATGAGCCCTTGATCTGGAAAGGGACGACGCTTGGATCAGGATGTCGTCTAGGTAAGGTGCCACTGCAATGCCCCTCAGTCTTAGAACCGCTAGAAGGGACCCAAGCACCTTTGTGAAAATTCTGGGAGCAGTGGCTAAACCGAACGGAAGAGCCACGAACTGGTAATGTTTGTCCAGAAAGGCGAACCTTAGGAACTGATGATGATCTTTGTGGATAGGAATATGTAGGTACGCATCCTTTAAATCCACGGTAGTCATGTATTGACCCTCCTGGATTGTTGGTAAAATCATTCGAATGGATTCCATTTTGAACGATGTAACTCTGAGGAATTTGTTTAGAATTTTTAAATCCAGAATTGGTCTGAAAGTTCCCTCTTTTTTGGGAACTACAAACAGGTTTGAGTAAAACCCCTGACCTTGTTCCACTGTTGGAATTGGGTGTATCACTCCAATCTTTAATAGATCTCCTATGCAATGTAAGAATGCCTGTCTCTTTATCTGGTCTGAAGATAAGCGAGACATGTGAAACCTTCCCCTTGGAGGAAGTTCCTTGAATTCTAGAAGATAACCCTGAGAGACTATTTCTAGTGCCCAGGGATCCTGAACATCTCTTGCCCAAGCCTGAGCAAAGAGAGAAAGTCTGCCCCCTACTAGATCAGGTCTCGGATCGGGGGCTACCCCTTCATGCTGTCTTGGTAGCAGCAGCAGCAGGCTTCTTGGCCTGTTTACCCTTGTTCCAGCCTTGCATTGGTTTCCATGCTGGCTTAGGCTGGGAAGCGTTACCCTCTTGTCTAGTGGCTGCAGAGTTAGGAGACGGTCCGTTCCTGAAGTTGCGAAAGGAACGAAAATTAGATTTATTCTTAGCCTCGAAGGGCCTATCCTGTGGGAGGGCATGGCCCTTTCCCCAGTGATGTCTGAAATAATCTCCTTCAATTCTGGCCCAAAAAGGGTCTTACCTTTGAAAGGAATATCAAGCAATTTTGTCTTGGAAGACACATCCGCCGACCAAGACTTTAGCCAGAGTGCTCTGCGCGCCACAATTGCAAAACCTGAATTTTTCGCCGCTAACTTCGCCAATTGCAAAGCGGCATCTAAAATAAAGGAATTAGCTAACTTTAGTGCGTGAATTCTGTCCTCATATGGAGTCTCCTTATTGAGCGAGTTTTCTAGTTCTTCGAACCAAAAACACGCCGCCGTTGTGACAGGAATAATGCACAAAATTGGTTGGAGGAGGAAACCTTGCTGAACAAATATCTTTTTAAGCAAACCCTCCAATTTTTTATCCACAGGATCTTTGAAAGCACAACTGTCCTCAATGGGAATAGTCGTGCGTTTGGCCAACGTAGAAACTGCCCCCTCAACCGTAGGGACCGTTTGCCATGCGTCCCTCCTTGGGTCGACAATGGGGAACATTTTCTTAAATATAAGAGTTGGGACAAAAGGTATGCCTGGTTTCTCCCACTCCTTAGTCACTATGTCCGCCACCCTTTTGGGTATCGGAAAGGCATCAGGGTGCACAGGGACCTCTAGGAATTTGTCCATTTTGCACAATTTTTCTGGAATGACCAAAGAGTCACAATCGTCCAGAGTAGTTAGCACCTCCTTAAGCAGGGCGCGGAGATGTTCTAACTTAAATTTAAACGTCACAATATCAGGTTCTGCCTGTTGAGAAACTTTTCCTGAATCAGAAATTTCTCCCTCCGACAGACCCTCCCTCACTGCCAATTCTGACTGGTGTGAGGGTATGACAAATAAATTATCGTCAGCGCACCCTTGCTCATCCTCTGTATTTAAAACTGAGCAATCACGCTTTCTTTGAAATGCTGGCATTTTGGATAAAAACAGAATTTATGTTTACCTGATAAATTACTTTCTCCAACGGTGTGTCCGGTCCACGGCGTCATCCTTACTTGTGGGATATTCTCTTCCCCAACAGGAAATGGCAAAGAGCCCAGCAAAGCTGGTCACATGATCCCTCCTAGGCTCCGCCTACCCCAGTCATTCGACCGACGTTAAGGAGGAATATTTGCATAGGAGAAACCATATGTTACCGTGGTGACTGTAGTTAAAGAAAATAAATTATCAGACCTGATTAAAAAAACCAGGGCGGGCCGTGGACCGGACACACCGTTGGAGAAAGTAATTTATCAGGTAAACATAAATTCTGTTTTCTCCAACATAGGTGTGTCCGGTCCACGGCGTCATCCTTACTTGTGGGAACCAATACCAAAGCTTTAGGACACGGATGAAGGGAGGGAGCAAATCAGGTCACCTAAATGGAAGGCACCACGGCTTGCAAAACCTTTCTCCCAAAAATAGCCTCAGAAGAAGCAAAAGTATCAAATTTGTAAAATTTAGAAAAAGTGTGCAGTGAAGACCAAGTCGCTGCCTTACATATCTGATCAACAGAAGCCTCGTTCTTGAAGGCCCATGTGGAAGCCACAGCCCTAGTGGAGTGAGCTGTGATTCTTTCAGGAGGCTGCCGTCCGGCAGTCTCATAAGCCAATCGGATAATGCTTTTAATCCAGAAGGAGAGAGAGGTAGAAGTTGCTTTTTGACCTCTCCGTTTACCAGAATAAACAACAAACAAAGACAAAGTTTGTCTGAAATCCTTAGTAGCTGCTAAGTAAAATTTGAGAGCACGAACTACATCCAAGTTGTGCAACAAACGTTCCTTCTTTGAAACTGGATTAGGACACAAAGAAGGCACAACTATCTCCTGGTTAATGTTTTTGTTAGAAACAACTTTTGGAAGAAAACCAGGTTTAGTACGCAAAACCACCTTATCTGCATGGAACACCAGATAAGGAGAAGAACACTGCAGAGCAGATAATTCTGAAACTCTTCTAGCAGAAGAAATTGCAACCAAAAACAAAACTTTCCAAGATAATAACTTAATATCAACGGAATGTAAGGGTTCAAACGGAACCCCCTGAAGAACTGAAAGAACTAGGTTGAGACTCCAAGGAGGAGTCAAAATTTTGTAAACAGGCTTGATTCTAACCAGAGCCTGAACAAAGGCTAGAACATCTGGCACAGCTGCCAGCTTTTTGTGAAGTAACACAGACAAGGCAGAAATCTGTCCCATCAAGGAACTTGCAGATAATCCTTTTTCCAATCCTTCTCGAAGGAAGGATAGACTCTTAGGAATCTTAACCTTGTCCCAAGGGAATCCTGCAGATTCACACCAACAGATATACCAAATTATGTGGTAATTTTTCTGGTTACAGGCTTTCAGGCCTGAACAAGAGTATTAATAACAGAATCTGAGAACCCTCGCTTTGATAAGATCAAGCGTTCAATCTCCAAGCAGTCAGCTGGAGTGGGTCGAACGGACCTAGAACAAGAAGGTCTCTCAAAGGTAGCTTCCATGGTGGAGCCGATGACATATTCACCAGATCTGCATACCAAGTCCTGCGTGGCCACGCAGGAGCTATCAAAATCACCGACGCCCTCTCCTGATTGATCCTGGCTACCAGCCTGGGGATGAGAGGAAACGGCGGGAACACATAAGCTAGTTTGAAGGTCCAAGGTGCTACTAGTGCATCCACTAGAGCCGCCTTGGGATCCCTGGATCTGTACCCGTAGTAAGGAACTCTGAAGTTCTGACGAGAGGCCATCAGATCCATGTCTGGAATGCCCCACGGTTGAGTGACTTGGGCAAAGATTTCCGGATGGAGTTCCCACTCCCCCGGATGCAATGTCTGACGACTCAGAAAATCCGCTTCCAGATTTTCCACTCCTGGGATGTGGATAGCAGACAGGTGGCAGGAGTGAGACTCCGCCCATAGAATGATTTTGGTCACTTCTTCCATCGCTAGGGAACTCCTTGTTCCCCCCTGATGGTTGATGTATGAACTTGGCCCTCGCTAGCTGAGGCCAAGCTTTGAGAGCATTGAATATCGCTCTCAGTTCCAGAATATTTATCGGTAGAAGAGATTCTACCCGAGACCAAAGACCCTGAGCTTTCAGGGATCCCCAGACCGCGCCCCAGCCCATCAGACTGGCGTCGGTCGTGACAATGACCCACTCTGGTCTGCGGAAGGTCATCCCTTGTGACAGGTTGTCCAGGGACAGCCACCAACGGAATGAGTCTCTGGTCCTCTGATTTACTTGTATCTTCGGAGACAAGTCTGAATAGTCCCCATTCCACTGACTGAGCATGAACAGTTGTAATGGTCTTAGATGAATGCGCACAAAAGGAACTATGTCCATTGCCGCTACCATCAAACCTATCACTTCCATGCACTGCGCTATGGAAGGAAGAGGAACGGAATGAAGTATCCGACAAGAGTCTAGAAGTTTTGTTTTTCTGGCTTCTGTCAGAAAAATCCTCATTTCTAAGGAGTCTATTATAGTTCCCAAGAAGGGAACCCTCGTTGACGGAGATAGAGAACTCTTTTCCACGTTCACTTTCCATCCGTGAGATCTGAGAAAGGCCAGGACAATGTCCGTGTGAGCCTTTACTTGAGGAAGGGACGACGGTCGAATCAGAATGTCGTCCAAGTAAGGTACTACAGCAATGCCCCTTGGTCTTAGCACCGCCAGAAGGGACCCTAGTACCTATGAGAAAATCCTAGGAGCAGTGGCTAATCCGAAAGAAAACGCCACGAACTGGAAATGCTTGACCAGGAATGCAACCCTTAGGAACCGATGATGTTCCTTGTGGATAGGAATATGTAGATACGCATCCTTGAAATCCACCTTGGTCATGAATTGACCTTCCTGGATGGAAGGAAGAAGTGTTCGAATGGTTTCCATCTTGAACGATGGAACCTTGAGAAACTTGTTCAAGATCTTGAGGTCTAAGATTGGTCTGAACGTTCCCTCTTTTTTGGGAACTATGAACAGATTGGAGTAGAACCCCATCCCTTGTTCTCCTAATGGAACAGGATGAATCACTCCCATTTTTAGCAGGTCTTCTACCCAATGTAAGAATGCCTGTCTTCTTATGTGGTCTGAAGACAACTGAGACCTGTGGAACCTCCCCCTTGGAGGAAGCCCCTTGAACTCCAGAGAATAACCTTGGGAGACTGTTTCTAGCGCCCAAGGATCCAGAACATCTCTTGCCCAAGCCTGAGCGAAGAGAGAGAGTCTGCCCCCCACCAGATCCGGTCCCGGATCGGGGGCCCGCATTTCATGCTGTCTTGGTAGCAGTGGCAGGTTTCCTGGCCTGCTTTCCTTTGTTCCAGCCTTGCATAGGTCTCCAGGCTGGATTGGCTTGAGAAGTATTACCTTCCTGCTTAGAGGACGTAGCCCTTGGGGCTGATCCGTTTCTGCGAAAGGGACGAAACTTAGGTTTATTTTTGGTCTTGAAAAGACCTATCCTGAGGAAGGGCGTGGCCCTTGCCCCCAGTGATATCAGAGATAATCTCTTTCAAGTCAGGGCCAAAGAGTGTTTTCCCCTTGAAAGGAATGTCAAGCAATTTGTTCTTGGAAGACGCATCCGCTGCCCAAGATTTTAACCAAAGCGCTCTGCGCCACAATAGCAAACCCAGAATTTTTTCGCCGCTAACCTAGCCAATTGCAAGGTGGCGTCTAGGGTGAAAGAATTAGCCAATTTAAGAGCACGAATTCTGTCCATAATCTCCTCATAAGAAGAAGAATTACTAATAATCGCCTTTCCTAGCTCATCAAACTAGAAACACGCGGCTGCAGTGACAGGGACAATGCATGCAATTGGTTGTAGAAGGGAACCTTGCTGAACAAACATCTTTAGCAGACCTTCTAATTTTTTATCCATAGGATCTTGGAAAGCACAACTATCTTCTATGGGTATAGTGGCGCGCTTGTGTAGAGTAGAAACCGCCCCCTCGACCTTGGGGACTGTCTGCCATCAGTCCTTTCTGGGGTCGACTATAGGAAAACAATTTTATAAATATGGGGGGAGGTACTAAAGGTATACCGGGCCTGTCCCATTCTTTACTAACAATGTACGCCACCCGCTTGGATATAGGAAAAGCTTCGGGGGGCCCCGGGGCCTCTAAGAACTTTTCCATTTTACATAGTGGTTCTGGAATGACCAGATAATCACAATCATCCAAATTGGATAACACCTCCTTAAGCAGAGCGCGGAGATGTTCCAACTTAAATTTAAAAGTAATCACATCAGGTTCAGCTTGTTGAGAAATGTTTCCTGAATCTGAAATTTCTCCCTCAGACAAAACCTCCCTGGCCCCCTCAGACTGGTGTAGGGGCCCTTCAGAAACCATATCATCAGCGTTCTCATGCTCTACAGAATTTTCTAAAACAGAGCAGTCGCGCTTTCGCTGATAAGTGGGCATATTGGCTAAAATGTTTTTGATAGAATTATCCATTACAGCCGTTAAATGTTGCATAGTAAGGAGTATTGGCGCACTAGATGTACTAGGGGCCTCCTGTATGGGCAAGACTGGTGTAGACGAAGGAGGGGATGATGCAGTACCATGCTTACTCCCCTCACTTGAGGAATCATCTTGGGCATCATTTTTACTAAATTTTTTTATGACATAAAATACATATAGTTAAATGAGAAGGAACCTTGGTTTCCCCACAGTCAGAACACAATCTATCTGGTAGTTCAGACATGTTAAACTAAACACACTTTATTACTGCAATTGCGAAAAAGTATGAAGGAATTGTTCAAAATTCACCAAAATTTCACCACAGTGTCTTAAAGCCTTAAAAGTATTGCACACCAAATTTGGAAGCTTTAACCCTTAAAATAACGGAACCGGAGCCGTTTTTATATTTAACCCCTTTACAGTCCCTGGAATCTGCTTTGCTGAGACCCAACCAAGCCCAAAGGGGAATACGATACCAAATGATGCCTTCAGAAAGACTTTTCTATGTATCAGAGCTCCACACACATGCAGCTGCATGCCATGCTGTCCTCAAAAACAAGTGCGCCTTACCGGCGCGAAAATGAGGCTCTGACTATGATTAGGGAAAGCCCCTAAAGAATAAGGTGTCTAAAACAGTGCCTGCCGATATAATCATATCAAAATACCCAGAATAAATGATTCCTCAAGGCTAAATATGTGTTAATAATGAATCGATTTAGCCCAGAAAAAGTCTACAGTCTTAATAAGCCCTTGTGAAGCCCTTATTTACTATCTTAATAAACATGGCTTACCGGATCCCATAGGGAAAATGACAGCTTCCAGCATTACATCGTCTTGTTAGAATGTGTCATACCTCAAGCAGTAAGAGACTGCACACTGTTCCCCCAACTGAAGTTAATTGCTCTCAACAGTCCTGTGTGGAACAGCCATGGATTTTAGTTACGGTGCTAAAATCATTTTCCTCATACAAACAGAAATCTTCATCTCTTTTCTGTTTCTGAGTAAATAGTACATACCAGCACTATTTTAAAATAACAAACTCTTGATTGAATAATAAAAACTACAGTTAAACACTAAAAAACTCTAAGCCATCTCCGTGGAGATGTTGCCTGTACAACGGCAAAGAGAATGACTGGGGTAGGCGGAGCCTAGGAGGGATCATGTGACCAGCTTTGCTGGGCTCTTTGCCATTTCCTGTTGGGGAAGAGAATATCCCACAAGTAAGGATGACGCCGTGGACCGGACACACCTATGTTGGAGAAATATTAGCTATAGAATTATCCATTACTGCCGTTAATTGTTGCATAGTAACAAGCATTGGCGCGCTAGATGTACTAGGTGTCGCCTGCGCGGGCATAACTGGTGTTGACACAGAAGGAGAGGATGATGAACTATCCCCACTACCTTCATTTGAGGAATCATCTTGGGCAACCTTATTAAATGTGACAGTACTGTCCTTACTTTGTTTGGATGCCATTGCACAATTCTCACATACATTTAAAGGGGGGACCACCTTGGCCTCCATACATACAGAACATGTTCTATCTGAAGGTACAGACATGTTAGACAGGCTTATACAGGCTATTAATGCAATAAAACCGTTTTTAAACCAAACCGTTACTGTCTCTTTAAATGTTAAACAGAGCACACTTTATTTCTGAATGTGTGAAAAACTATGAAGGAAATATCCGATCCTTACCAAATTTGCACCCTAGTGTCTTAATGCTTTGAAAGTATTGCACACCAAATTACAAAGTTTGTAACCCCTTAAATGAGCAAACCGGAGCTATTTGTTCAATTTAACAAATTAAACCTACTACAGTCCCAGCCAAAGCCTTTGCTGTGGCTTTACCTTTCCTGGGGGGTTATTCGCCACAGAAATAAGCCTTCCAGAATCGTTTTTATGGCCACAGGACCCTCTCAAATGAAGCTGCATGCACTGCTTCCAGAAGTAACTGCGCAATTAAGGCGCGAAAATTAGGCCTCCTCCCTCTGCATACTAGAGTGAAAGGCCCTTCCTGACTAGAATAGGTGTCTAAACGACTGCCAGGCGAATAAAAAACGTTCCCAAAGTGTTTTCAAGTTCCAAAAAACTCCAAAAGTCAGATAAATATTGTATAAATCAATCGATTTAGCCCACAAAAGTGTCAACCAGTATATAGCCCATTAATAAGCTTGCATTCTGTTATGAGTCTAAGAAAAATGGCTTAGCGATCACAAAAAGGGAAAATGACAGTCTTCTAGCATTACTATGTCTTGTTAGAAAAACGACTAGTCATACCTTGAGCAGAAAAGTCTGCAAACTCTTCCCCCCAACTGAAGTTCTCTGGTTTCAACAGTCCTGCGTGGGAACAGTAATGGATTTTAGTTACTGCTGCTAAAATCATACTCTTCTTTAAACAGAACTCTTCATCACTTTCTGTTGTAGAGTAAATAGTACAAACCGGCACTATTTTAAAATAAACTCTTGATAGAAGAATAAAAAACTACAACTAACACCACATACTCTTTACCATCCCCGTGGAGATGCTACTTGTTCAGAGCGGCAAAGAGAATGACTGGGAGGCGGAGCCAGAGGGGGGGCTATATGGGCAGCTTTTGCTGTGCTCTCTTTGCCATTTCCTGTTAGGGAAGAGAATATTCCCACAAGTAAGGATGAAGCCGTGGACCGGACACAACAATGTAGGAGAAATTACTCATATTAATGCCTAGACCATATCTAATGTTAAATATTTCTTGCAAAAATATCTGAATAACAGAGCCTCATTGCCCACATTATAGCAGACAATAGTGTTTTGTGAATTGTATATACACACATAATAGACATGATATTGATTATATTAGTGATCCAAAAAGGTATAGAATAACCAATATTCAAGAACAAATTATCTCTCTTTTTAACAGTGCTCTTATTGCGCTTTTACAGTGTATCCTTTTATATCTTTGCTCACTAGTTTATTTAGAGTATCTAAATAACATGGGATATCCATATTGTAACCAACACTCATTATCCCATAGGGAATATTTATCGATTACTTAAACATTATTTACATTCTATCACAAAAATGGGAATAACACACATTTGTGTCTATACCATATCAGATGTTAAATGTTTCTAGCAAAGGGATCTGAATAACACAGCCTTATTGCCCACATTGTAGCAGACATTAGATGTTTCGTAAATTGTAATCACATACATAATAAACATGATATCTATTATATAGTATAGAGAAGCCAGTATTCAGGGACAATATATCTCTCTCTTGTTAACAGTGCACTTTTTGCGCTTTTGCAGTGTATCCTTTTGTATCTTTGATCACTAGTTTGTTTACAGAATCCAAATAACATGGGATGCCCATATTATAATAAACACTCATTGTCCCATAATGATTGTTTACAGACTAGTTGAAACATGAAGTCCAGAACATACGAGTGGCCATAGGACATAAAGAGTGAATGGCTAATTTTGAGGGTTTGTTATCTCTAACCCAAAAGATATGTACATATTGTGCTCCCACGTTATACCCTTTTATATAGGTCACCAATATTAGATTCTCCAATTAACATAGGATATCTACACTGATTTTGTTATGCCTTCATAGAGATTATATAAATATAAAGTCTTAAATAAGTGCTCCATCATCTTGCTATTCTAGGAACGCACTATAAGTTATCAATTCATTAAGACCTAATGGATTCATACTTTGGAGTCTGAAAACCCACTTTGTTTCTGCTTTTAGGAGGGAATTCTCGATATTACCTCCTCTTATTCCAAGGGAAACTTTCTTTTCACTTTGACGGTTTATATAACCGTGGATTATCTTATATTCACCATACTATATAATTTGCTAAATTATAGATATTGAATAATTGGTACTTTGGGATCCTTCTCCGATTTGGAGAGTCTGCAGTGTGCAAAATCTCTTATTTTTATTTTTCGATTTTAATATTTGTGTCCTATTCTAGTTTAATGGTGGCATGGTCCACAATACCTTTTAATATTTAATAAATGCTATGTTTTAATTCAATCATAACACATTTACATACACACTCCACCCAAATGTACTTTGGTAATACACCTCTAAAGTGTGCCCAATAATGCTTCTGTTCTCTCTCTATTTTTTTACTTAATACTCACATTTAGCAGCACACATTACAGTGGCCCAGTGCACATATCCATTAGAATCCAGGGTGTATGGGCTCCAAGTATTTTTTAGCAGGCAACCGTATCAGAGAGACTCAAAAACAGAATTTATGTTTACCTGATAAATTACTTTCTCCAACGGTGTGTCCGGTCCACGGCGTCATCCTTACTTGTGGGATATTCTCCTCCCCAACAGGAAATGGCAAAGAGCCCAGCAAAGCTGGTCACATGATCCCTCCTAGGCTCCGCCTACCCCAGTCATTCGACCGACGTTAAGGAGGAATATTTGCATAGGAGAAACCATATGGTACCGTGGTGACTGTAGTTAAAGAAAATAAATTATCAGACCTGATTAAAAAAACCAGGGCGGGCCGTGGACCGGACACACCGTTGGAGAAAGTAATTTATCAGGTAAACATAAATTCTGTTTTCTCCAACATAGGTGTGTCCGGTCCACGGCGTCATCCTTACTTGTGGGAACCAATACCAAAGCTTTAGGACACGGATGAAGGGAGGGAGCAAATCAGGTCACCTAAATGGAAGGCACCACGGCTTGCAAAACCTTTCTCCCAAAAATAGCCTCAGAAGAAGCAAAAGTATCAAACTTGTAAAATTTGGTAAAAGTGTGCAGTGAAGACCAAGTCGCTGCCCTACATATCTGATCAACAGAAGCCTCGTTCTTGAAGGCCCATGTGGAAGCCACAGCCCTAGTGGAATGAGCTGTGATTCTTTCGGGAGGCTGCCGTCCGGCAGTCTCGTAAGCCAATCTGATGATGCTTTTAATCCAAAAAGAGAGAGAGGTAGAAGTTGCTTTTTGCCCTCTCCTTTTACCGGAATAAACAACAAACAAGGAAGATGTTTGTCTAAAATCCTTTGTAGCATCTAAATAGAATTTTAGAGCGTGAACAACATCCAAATTGTGCAACAAACGTTCCTTCTTTGAAACTGGTTTCGGACACAGAGAAGGTACGATAATCTCCTGGTTAATGTTTTTATTAGAAACAACTTTTGGAAGAAAACCAGGTTTAGTACGTAAAACCACCTTATCTGCATGGAACACCAGATAAGGAGGAGAACACTGCAGAGCAGATAATTCTGAAACTCTTCTAGCAGAAGAAATTGCAACTAAAAACAAAACTTTCCAAGATAATATCTTAATATCAACGGAATGCAAGGGTTCAAACGGAACCCCCTGAAGAACTGAAAGAACTAAATTGAGACTCCAAGGAGGAGTCAAAGGTTTGTAAACAGGCTTAATTCTAACCAGAGCCTGAACAAAGGCTTGAACATCTGGCACAGCGGCCAGCTTTTTGTGAAGTAACACAGACAAGGCAGAAATCTGTCCCTTCAGGGAACTTGCAGATAGTCCTTTGTCCAATCCTTCTTGAAGGAAGGATAGAATCCTAGGAATCTTAACCTTGTCCCAAGGGAATCCTTTAGATTCACACCAACAGATATATTTTTTCCAAATTTTGTGGTAAATCTTTCTAGTTACAGGCTTTCTGGCCTGAACAAGAGTATCGATAACAGAATCTGAGAACCCTCGCTTCGATAAGATCAAGCGTTCAATCTCCAAGCAGTCAGCTGGAGTGAAACCAGATTCGGATGTTCGAACGGACCCTGAACAAGAAGGTCTCGTCTCAAAGGTAGCTTCCAAGGTGGAGCCGATGACATATTCACCAGATCTGCATACCAAGTCCTGCGTGGCCACGCAGGAGCTATCAAGATCACCGACGCCCTCTCCTGATTGATCCTGGCTACCAGCCTGGGGATGAGAGGAAACGGCGGGAACACATAAGCTAGTTTGAAGGTCCAAGGTGCTACTAGTGCATCCACTAGAGCCGCCTTGGGATCCCTGGATCTGGACCCGTAGCAAGGAACTTTGAAGTTCTGACGAGAGGCCATCAGATCCATGTCTGGAATGCCCCACAGCTGAGTGACTTGGGCAAAGATTTCCGGATGGAGTTCCCACTCCCCCGGATGCAATGTCTGACGACTCAGAAAATCCGCTTCCCAATTTTCCACTCCTGGGATGTGGATAGCAGACAGGTGGCAGGAGTGAGACTCCGCCCATAGAATGATTTTGGTCACTTCTTCCATCGCCAGGGAACTCCTTGTTCCCCCCTGATGGTTGATGTACGCAACAGTTGTCATGTTGTCTGATTGAAACCGTATGAACTTGGCCCTCGCTAGCTGAGGCCAAGCCTTGAGAGCATTGAATATCGCTCTCAGTTCCAGAATATTTATCGGTAACAGAGATTCTTCCCGAGACCAAAGACCCTGAGCCTTCAGGGATCCCCAGACCGCGCCCCAGCCCATCAGACTGGCGTCGGTCGTGACAATGACCCACTCTGGTCTGCGGAATGTCATCCCTCGTGACAGGTTGTCCAGGGACAGCCACCAACGGAGTGAGTCTCTGGTCCTCTGATTTACTTGTATCTTCGGAGACAAGTCTGTATAGTCCCCATTCCACTGACTGAGCATGCACAGTTGTAATGGTCTTAGATGAATGCGCGCAAAAGGAACTATGTCCATTGCCGCTACCATCAACCCGATCACTTCCATGCACTGAGCTATGGAAGGAAGAGGAACGGAATGAAGTATCCGACAAGAGTCTAGAAGCTTTGTTTTTCTGGCCTCTGTCAGAAAAATCCTCATTTCTAAGGAGTCTATTATTGTTCCCAAGAAGGGAACCCTTGTTGACGGAGATAGAGAACTCTTTTCCACGTTCACTTTCCATCCGTGAGATCTGAGAAAGGCCAGGACAATGTCCGTGTGAGCCTTTGCTTGAGGAAGGGACGACGCTTGAATTAGAATGTCGTCCAAGTAAGGTACTACAGCAATGCCCCTTGGTCTTAGCACAGCTAGAAGGGACCCTAGTACCTTTGTGAAAATCCTTGGAGCAGTGGCTAATCCGAAAGGAAGCGCCACGAACTGGTAATGTTTGTCCAGGAATGCGAACCTCAGGAACCGATGATGTTCCTTGTGGATAGGAATATGTAGATACGCATCCTTTAAATCCACCGTGGTCATGAATTGACCTTCCTGGATGGAAGGAAGAATAGTTCGAATGGTTTCCATCTTGAACGATGGAACCTTGAGAAACTTGTTTAAGATCTTGAGATCTAAGATTGGTCTGAACGTTCCCTCTTTTTTGGGAACTATGAACAGATTGGAGTAGAACCCTATCCCTTGTTCTCTTAATGGAACAGGATGAATCACTCCCATTTTTAACAGGTCTTCTACACAATGTAAGAATGCCTGTCTTTTTATATGGTCTGAAGACAACTGAGACCTGTGGAACCTCCCCCTTGGGGGAAGTCCCTTGAATTCCAGAAGATAACCTTGGGAGACTATTTCTAGCGCCCAAGGATCCAGAACATCTCTTGCCCAAGCCTGAGCGAAGAGAGAGAGTCTGCCCCCCACCAGATCCGGTCCCGGATCGGGGGCTAACATTTCATGCTGTCTTGGTAGCAGTGGCAGGTTTCTTGGCCTGCTTACCCTTGTTCCAGCCTTGCATTGGTCTCCAAGCTGGCTTGGCTTGAGAAGTATTACCCTCTTGCTTAGAGGACGTAGCACTTTGGGCTGGTCCGTTTCTACGAAAGGGACGAAAATTAGGTTTATTTTTTGCCTTGAAAGGCCGATCCTGAGGAAGGGCGTGGCCCTTACCCCCAGTGATATCAGAGATAATCTCTTTCAAGTCAGGGCCAAACAGCGTTTTCCCCTTGAAAGGAATGTTAAGTAGCTTGTTCTTGGAAGACGCATCAGCCGACCAAGATTTCAACCAAAGCGCTCTGCGCGCCACAATAGCAAACCCAGAATTCTTAGCCGCTAACCTAGCCAATTGCAAAGTGGCGTCTAGGGTGAAAGAATTAGCCAATTTGAGAGCATTGATTCTGTCCATAATCTCCTCATAAGGAGGAGAATCACTATCGACCGCCTTTATCAGCTCATCGAACCAGAAACATGCGGCTGTAGCGACAGGGACAATGCATGAAATTGGTTGTAGAAGGTAACCCTGCTGAACAAACATCTTTTTAAGCAAACCTTCTAATTTTTTATCCATAGGATCTTTGAAAGCACAACTATCCTCTATGGGTATAGTGGTGCGTTTGTTTAAAGTGGAAACCGCTCCCTCGACCTTGGGGACTGTCTGCCATAAGTCCTTTCTGGGGTCGACCATAGGAAACAATTTTTTAAATATGGGGGGAGGGACGAAAGGAATACCGGGCCTTTCCCATTCTTTATTAACAATGTCCGCCACCCGCTTGGGTATAGGAAAAGCTTCTGGGAGCCCCGGCACCTCTAGGAACTTGTCCATTTTACATAGTTTCTCTGGGATGACCAACTTGTCACAATCATCCAGAGTGGATAATACCTCCTTAAGCAGAATGCGGAGATGTTCCAACTTAAATTTAAATGCAATCACATCAGGTTCAGCTTGTTGAGAAATGTTCCCTGAATCAGTAATTTCTCCCTCAGACAAAACCTCCCTGGCCCCATCAGACTGGGTTGGGGGCCCTTCGGAAATATTGTTATCAGCGTCGTCATGCTCTTCAGTATCTAAAACAGAGCAGTCGCGCTTACGCTGATAAGGGTTCATTTTGGCTAAAATGTTTTTGACAGAATTATCCATTACAGCCGTTAATTGTTGCATAGTAAGGAGTATTGGCGCGCTAGATGTACTAGGGGCCTCCTGAGTGGGCAAGACTCGTGTAGACGAAGGAGGGAATGATGCAGTACCATGCTTACTCCCCTCACTTGAGGAATCATCTTGGGCATCATTGTCATTATCACATAAATCACATTTATTTAAATGAATAGGAATTCTGGCTTCCCCACATTCAGAACACAGTCTATCTGGTAGTTCAGACATGTTAAACAGGCATAAACTTGATAACAAAGTACAAAAAACGTTTTAAAATAAAACCGTTACTGTCACTTTAAATTTTAAACTGAACACACTTTATTACTGCAATTGCGAAAAAACATGAAGGAATTGTTCAAAATTCACCACAGTGTCTTAAAGCCTTAAAAGTATTGCACACCAAATTTGGAAGCTTTAACCCTTAAAATAACGGAACCGGAGCCGTTTTGAACTTTAACCCCTTTACAGTCCCTGGTATCTGCTTTGCTGAGACCCAACCAAGCCCCAAGGGGAATACGATACCAAATGACGCCTTCAGAAAGTCTTTTCTAAGTATCAGAGCTCCTCTCACATGCGACTGCATGCCATGCCTCTCAAAAACAAGTGCGCAACACCGGCGCAAAAATGAGGCTCTGCCTATATTATTATATCAAAATACCCAGATAAAATGATTCCTCAAGGCTAAATATGTGTTAATAATGAATCGATTTAGCCCAGAAAAAGTCCACAGTCTTAATAAGCCCTTTTTGAAGCCCTTATTTACGATCGTAATAAACATGGCTTACCGGATCCCATAGGGAAAATGACAGCTTCCAGCATTACATCGTCTTGTTAGAATGTGTCATACCTCAAGCAGCAAAAGTCTGCACACTGTTCCCCCAACTGAAGTTAATTGCTCTCAACAGTCCTGTGTGGAACAGCCATGGATTTTAGTGACGGTTGCTAAAATCATTTTCCTCATACAAACAGAAATCTTCATCTCTTTTCTGTTTCTGAGTAAATAGTACATACCAGCACTATTTTAAAATAACAAACTCTTGATTGAATAATAAAAACTACAGTTAAACACTAAAAAACTCTAAGCCATCTCCGTGGAGATGTTGCCTGTACAACGGCAAAGAGAATGACTGGGGTAGGCGGAGCCTAGGAGGGATCATGTGACCAGCTTTGCTGGGCTCTTTGCCATTTCCTGTTGGGGAGGAGAATATCCCACAAGTAAGGATGACGCCGTGGACCGGACACACCTATGTTGGAGAAAAGTGCTTAGTTGAATAAAAATACTTTATATGATAATAAAAATGTACAAAAAATATATAATATAATGGTTAAAACAAACAGTATTATATGCTTATTTTTGTATAATACTGTTGGTTTTAACCATTATATTATATTTTTTTTGAACATTTTTATTATGATAAAGTATTTTTATTCAACTAAATCATAAAAATCAAGCACAAACTTCCTTCACCACCTCCATAGGAGGCAAGGTTTGTAAAACTGAAGTGTGTGTGTGGTGGGAGGTGTATTTTCAGGCATTTTGAGGGTTGGGAAACTTTTCCCCCTCCTGGTAGGAATGTATATCCCATACGTGACTAGATCATGGACTCTTGCCATTTACATGAACGAAATTAACAGCAGCCAATCAGCAGTGCTGAGGTCACAAACTCTTTTACTGTGATCTCATGAGATTTCACTTAACTCTCATGAGATTACATAGGCCTAGATTTAGAGTTGGGCGGTAGCCGTCAAAACCAGCGTTAGAGGCTCCTAACGCTGGTTTTAGGCTACCGCCGGTATTTGGAGTCAGTCAGGAAAGGGTCTAACGCTCACTTTGCAGCCACGACTTTTCCATACCGCAGATCCCCTTACGTCAATTGCGTATCCTATCTTTTCAATGGGATCTTTCTAACTCCGGTATTTAGAGTCGTGTCTGAAGTGAGCGTTAGAAATCTAACGACAAAACTCCAGCCGCAGAAAAAAGTCAGTAGTTAAGAGCTTTCTGGGCTAACGCCGGTTTATAAAGCTCTTAACTACTGTGCTCTAAAGTACACTAACACCCATAAACTACCTATGTACCCCTAAACCGAGGCCCCCCCACATCGCCGCCACTCTATAAAAATGTTTTAACCCCTAATCTTCCGCTCCGTACACTGCCGCCAACTACGTTATCCCTATGTACCCCTAATCTGCTGCCCCTAAACACCGCCGACCCCTATATTATATTTATTAACCCCTAATCTGCCCCCCACAACGTCGCCTCCACCTGCCTACACTTATTAACCCCTAATCTGCCGAGCGGACCGCACCGCTATTATAATTAAGTTATTAACCCCTAATCCGCCTCACTCCCGCCTCAATAACCCTATAATAAATAGTATTAACCCCTAATCTGCCATCCCTAACATCGCCGACACCTAACTTCAAGTATTAACCCCTAATCTGCCGATCGGAGCTCACCGCTACTCTAATACATTTTTTAACCCTAACACCCCCCTAAATTAAATATAATTTTATTCTAACGAAATAAATTAACTCTTATTAAATAAATTATTCCTATTTAAATCTAAATACTTACCTGTAAAATAAACCCTAATATAGCTACAATATAAATTATAATTATATTATAGCTATTTTAGGATTAATATTTATTTTACAGGCAACTTTGTATTTATTTTAACCAGGTACAATAGCTATTAAATAGTTAAGAACTATTTAATAGCTAAAATAGATAAAATAATTACAAAATTACCTATAAAATAAATCCTAACCTAAGTTACAATTAAACCTAACACTACACTATCAATAAATTATTTAAATACAATATCTACAAATAAATACAATTAAATAAACTAACTAAAGTACAAAAAATAAAAAAGAACTAAGTTACAAAAAATAAAAAAATATTTACAAACATTAGAAAAATATTACAATTTTAAACTAATAACACCTACTCTAAAGCCCCCTAATAAAATAACAAAGCCCCCCAAAATAGAAAAATGCCCTACCCTATTCTAAATTAAAAAGGTTCAAAGCTCTTTTACCTTACCAGCCCTGAACAGGGCCCTTTGCGGGGCATGCCCCAAAGAATTCAGCTCTTTTGCCTGTAAAAAAACACATACAATACCCCCCCCCCCAACATTACAACCCACCACCCACATACCCCTAATCTAACCCAAACCCCCCTTAAATAAACCTAACACTAAGCCCCTGAAGATCTTCCTACCTTATCTTCACCTCACCGGGTCCCGATCTGTCCAGAAGAGCCTCCGATGTCTTGATCCAAGCCCAAGCGGGGGGGCTGAAGAGTGACGTCCATCCTCAGGCTGAAGTCTGGATCCAAGCGGCGGCTGAAGAAATCCATCATCGGCCTGAAGTCGGAAGTCCATCATCGGGATGAAGTCTTCTATCAAGCCGCATCTTCAATCTTCTTTCTTCTGGAGCGGAGCCGAGCCATCTTCTTCCAAGCCGACGCGGAACATCCTCTTCAACCGACGCCTACTCGCCGAATGACGGTTCCTTTAAATGACGTCATCCAAGATGGCGTCCCTCGAATTCCGATTGGCTGATAGGATTCTATCAGCCAATCGGAATTAAGGTAGGAATATTCTGATTGCAGGTAATTTTGTAATTATTTTAACTATTTTAGCTATTAAATAGTTCTTAACTATTTAATAGCTATTGTACCTGGTTAAAATAAATACAAAGTTGCCTGTAAAATACATATTAATCCTAAAATAGCTACAATATAATTATAATTTATATTGTAGCTATATTAGGATTTATTTTACAGGTAAGTATTTAGCTTTAAATAGGAATAAGTTATTTAATAAGAGTTAATTTATTTCGTTAGATAAAAATTATATTTAACTTAGGGGGGTGTTAGGGTTAGGATTAGCTTTAGGGGTTAATGCATTTATTAGAATAGCGGTGAGCTCCAGTCGGCAGATTAGGGGTTAATGTTTGAAGTTAGGTGTCGGCGATGTTAGGGAGGGCAGATTAGGGGTTAATACTATTTCTTATAGGGTATTGAGGCGGGAGTGAGGCGGATTAGGGGTTAATAACTATTATAATAGCAGCGCGGTCCGGTCGACAGATTAGGGGTTAATAAGTGTAGGCGACGTTGTGGGGGGCAGATTAGGGGTTAATTAATATAATATAGGGGTCGGCGGTGTTAGGGGCAGCAGATTAGGGGTACATAGGGATAATGTAAGTAGCGGCGGTTTACGGAGCGGCAGATTAGGGGTTAAAAATAATATGCAGGGGTCAGCGATAGCGGGGCAGCAGATTAGGGGTTAATAAGTGTAAGGTTAGGGGTGTTTAGACTCGGGGTACATGTTAGAGTGTTAGGTGCAGACGTAGGAAGTGTTTCCCCATAGAAAACAATGGGGCTGCGTTAGGAGCTGAACGCGGCTTTTTTGCAGGTGTTAGGTTTTTTTTCAGCTCAAATGGCCCCATTGTTTTCTATGGGGGAATCGTGCACGAGCACGTTTTTGAAGATGGCCGCTTCCGTAAGCACCGCTGGTATCGAGAGTTGCAGTGGCGTTAAATTATGCTCTACGCTCCCTTTTTGAAGCCTAAAGCACTGAAAACCCAGCCATTCTGTGAACTCTAAATACCAGCGGTATTTAAAAGGTGCGTGGGAAAAAAAGCATGCGTAGCTAACGCACCCCTTTGGCCGCAGAACTCAAATCTAGGCGATAGTAAACTTTCTTAAACTGAATAGTGAAATAACATGAGTGTGCACAAGGCTCACTCCCTTGCCTGTCCCGGGACAGGCATACTGATTTGCTGCTTAAAGTCCTTTACAATGGGGTGTGAATACTTGGGACATTTTGAGGTAAAATATATCTTTCTTTTTTACAAAGAGATGTTAAGGTGATATTTTCTAGTCAGCTTTTTACAGCTATGCTGCATCATTTTCAAGAGTTTCAACATTTGGGTATTATGGCCTTTTAATAAAGTATGAATCAACACTCATGCCAAACAGTATAAATCAACACTTACCTGATGAAGTGCTTGTAGTAGCAGAAAAAGTGTCGGAGGCAGCTCCTGTGTGCTGAGGTTCTTTCTGTGTGTGTGTGCCGTTAGATTGTTTCACTGCAAATTGGAATAAAGATGTGATTTTAACTTTTACCTCCTATGGTGTCGCCTACAACTCCTTTCTCTTTCAATGGCTTTCTATATTAATAAGTATACTTGTGAAAGTTAGCTATCTTATTTCCTATGATGTGATTTTAATTTGCGCTAGTGGTGTACAGCTTGGCCCAATGACAAATAAGTAATTTTAACCCTTTCACTACCGGGACTTTCAGACAAGAGAATTTTTAGCATTTTTGCTAACATTCCATTTAAACAGAAATAGAGATTTTTTATTTTTTTTTATTTACTTGTCAAAACTATGTATATATTTTAAGTAGACAATTGATCTAGGCCCATTTGGTATATTTCATGCCACCATTTCACCGCCAAATGCAATCAAATAAAGAAGAAAAAAAAAAGTAAATTTTTCACAAACTTTTGGTTTCTCACAGAAATTATTTACATACTGCTTGTGCAATCATGGCACAAATGTTTGTAAGTGTTTCTCTGGGATTCCCTATGTTCAGAAATAGCAGACATATATGGTTTTGCCATTGCTTTTTGGTAACTGAAAGGCACCTAATTGCAGCTGCGCACCACACTTTTATTATTATTCCCGGCATTGAAGGGGTTAATCAGGTAGCTTAAAAGGTTCATTTTAGCTTTAGTGTAGAGATTAGAATCCTACCTGACACTTCCTACCCCCTGATGGATAAAAAAGGAAGGGGGACTCCTAGTGCAAATCAATGAGGTATTCTTAACCCCATATAGGAAACCCAACGTATAAGCGTACTCACATTTAGCAGCGCACCCAATGGTGCAAGTGACACACACTGGACTATTACAGTGGCCCAGTGCACATATCCATTAGAATCCCGGGTGTATGGGCTCCAAGTATTTTTTAGCAGGCGACCGTATGAGAGGGACTCAAAAAGTGCTTAGTTGAATAAAAATACTTTATACGATAATAAAAATGTACAAAAAAAACTAAATTTATGCTTACCTGATAAATTTATTTCTCTTGTGGTGTATCCAGTCCACGGATTCATCCATTACTTGTGGGATATTCTCCTTCCCAACAGGAAGCTGCAAGAGGACACCCACAGCCGAGCTGTCTATATAGCTCCTCCCCTAACTGCCACCTCCAGTCATTCGACCGAAGACAAGCAAGAGAAAGGAGAAACTATAGGGTGCAGTGGTGACTGTAGTTTAAAAATACAAAACACCTGCCTTAAAATGACAGGGCGGGCCGTGGACTGGATACACCACAAGAGAAATACATTTATCAGGTAAGCATAAATTTTGTTTTCTCTTGTAAGGTGTATCCAGTCCACGGATTCATCCATTACTTGTGGGATACCAATACCAAAGCTATAGGACACGGATGAAGTGAGGGACAAGGCAGGCGCTTAAACGGAAGGCACCACGCCTGTAAGACCTTTCTCCCAAAAATAGCCTCCGAAGAAGCAACAGTATCAAATTTGTAGAATTTAGAAAAAGTATGAAGCGAAGACCAAGTCGCCGCCTTACAAATCTGTTCAACAGAAGCCTCATTCTTAAAATCCCATGTGGAAGCTACCGCTCTAGTGGAATGAGCTGTAATTCTTTCAGGAGGCTGCTGGCCACCAGCAGTCTCATAAGCTAAGCGGATTATACTTCTTAGCCAAAAAGAAAGAGAAGTTGCCGAAGCCTTTTGGCCTCTCCTCTGTCCAGAGTAGACAACAAACAAAGCAGATGTTTGACGAAAATCCTTCGTAGCTTGTAAATAAAATTTTAAAGCACGAACCACATCAAGATTGTGTAATAGACGTTCCTTCTTTGAAGAAGGATTAGGACATAGTGAAGGAACAACAATCTCCTGATTGATATTTTTATTAGATACCACCTTAGGAAGAAAACCAAGTTTGGTACGTAACACTACCTTATCTGCATGGAAAATGAGTTAAGAAGAATCACATTGTAAAGCAGATAACTCCGAAACTCTTCGAGCCGAGGAGATAGCTACTAAAAACAGAACTTTCCAAGACAAAAGTTTAATGTCTATGGAATGCAAAGGTTCAAACTGAACCCCTTGCAGAACCTTAAGAACTAAATTTAAACTCCATGGCGGAGCAACAGGTTTAAACACAGGCTTGATTCTAACTAAAGCCTGACAAAACACCTGAACATCTGGAGTATCAGCCAGACGCTTGTGCAAAAGAACAGACAGAGCAGAAATCTGTCCCTTTAAGGAACTAGCTGACAATCCCTTCTCCAATCCTTCTTGGAGAAAACATAATATCCTAGGAATCCTGACCCTACTCCATGAGTAACCTTTGGATTCACACCAATGAAGATATCTACACCATATCTTATGATAGATTTTTACAGTGTGTATAATAGACTAAAATAGCATTGCACCCACTTGCAAATGGATGATTAACCCCTCAGGCTCAAAAACGAAGCAGAAAAACGGTAAAACCGTTAAAAACAGTCACAAGTAAACTGCCACAGCTCTACTGTGGCTCCTACCTGCCCATAAAACGACTTTTGTAGGCACAAAAACCCTTTACAGAGGTCCTATATGTCAGGGGACTCCTTCAGGGAAGCTGGATGTCTCAGACTGTAAAAACTACTGCGCAATTAGAGCGCGAAAATAGGCCCCTCCCACCATGCACTCAAAGTGAAAAGGCCATAATAACTACTCTAGTCAGCCATGTGGAAAACTAGGCCCCAAATAAAGATTTATCACCCTCAGTAAAAAACGTTTTTTAAATATCATGCAAACGTTTTACATACTAAGTAATAAGAGCAAGTAACATGAATATTACCCTTTACTGCAAGCATGATCCCAGTCGTTTGTTAAATCACTGTAATCAGGCTTACCTTAAATATATCAGGCACTGTCAGCATTTTCTAGACCTTATCATCTCTCTAGAAAAAAATATACTGAACATACCACAGAGTAGTTAATTCTGCAGGCCATTCCCCCAGCTGAAGTTTTCCCATACTCTTCAGTTATGTGTGAGAACGGCAGTGGACCTTAGTTACAACCTGCTAAGATCATCAAAAACCTCAGGCAAAACTCTTCTTCTAATTTCTGCCTGAGGTAAAAACAGTACAACGCCGGTACCGTTTAAAAATAACAAACTGTTGATTGAAGTAAACTACACTAATTCACCACATATCTCTTGATACTACCTTTCTTGTCGAGAGCTGCAAGAGAATGACTGGAGGTGGCAGTTAGGGGAGGAGCTATATAGACAGCTCTGCTGTGGGTGTCCTCTTGCAGTTTCCTTTTGGGAAGGAGAATATCCCACAAGTAATGGATGAATCCGTGGACTGGATACACCTTACAAGAGAAATATATAATATAATGGTTAAAAACAACAGTATTATATGCTTATTTTTGTATAATACTGTTGGTTTTAACCATTATATTATATATTTTTTGTAAATTTTTATTATCGTATAAAGTATTTTTATTCAACTAAGCACTTTTTGAGTCTCTCTGATACAGTCGCCTGCTAAAGAACACTTGGAGCCCATACACCCTGGAATCTAATGGATATGTGCACTGGGCCACTGTAATAGTACAGTGTGCGTCACTTGCACCATTGGGTGCGCTGCCAAATGTGAGAACCCTTATACGTTGGGTTTCCTATACGGGTTTAATAATACCTCATTGATCTGCACTAGGAGTCGCCCTTCCTTTTTTTATCCATCATAGATCCTCTAATCCTGCATTGATTCTGGAAGAAGCTGCCCTTATATCGTGCACAGTTTAATGGGATATTGCAAGACATTGCATTGTGAGTATATTTTCAGAAATAGTACTATATTTGACCATTTATTGGCTACACTAGGAGGCGCCCTTTCTCTTCTTTATATCACTTCCTACCCCCTGATCCCTACCTGTTTCCTCCCAAACAGCTTTCTTCCTCCCCCACTGATAACCCCCATCTTAGGTACTGGCAGACAGTCTGCCAGTATGAAAATAAGGCTTTTTTTAAAAAAAAAAAATATATATATAACAGAATTTATGTTTACCTGATAAATTACTTTCTCCAACGGTGTGTCCGGTCCACGGCGTCATCCTTACTTGTGGGATATTCTCCTCCCCAACAGGAAATGGCAAAAAACCCAGCAAAGCTGGTCACATGATCCCTCCTAGGCTCCGCCTTCCCCAGTCATTCGACCGACGTAAAGGAGGAATATTTGCATAGGAGAAATCATATGATACCGTGGTGACTGTAGTTAAAGAAAATAAATTATCAGACCTGATTAAAAAACCAGGGCGGGCCGTGGACCGGACACACCGTTGGAGAAAGTAATTTATCAGGTAAACATAAATTCTGTTTTCTCCAACATAGGTGTGTCCGGTCCACGGCGTCATCCTTACTTGTGGGAACCAATACCAAAGCTTTAGGACACGGATGAAGGGAGGGAGCAAATCAGGTCACCTAGATGGAAGGCACCACGGCTTGCAAAACCTTTCTCCCAAAAATAGCCTCAGAAGAAGCAAAAGTATCAAATTTGTAAAATTTAGTAAAAGTGTGCAGTGAAGACCAAGTCGCTGCCTTACATATCTGATCAACAGAAGCCTCGTTCTTGAAGGCCCATGTGGAAGCCACAGCCCTAGTAGAATGAGCTGTGATTCTTTCAGGAGGCTGCCGTCCGGCAGTCTCGTAAGCCAATCTGATGATGCTTTTAATCCAAAAAGAGAGAGAGGTAGAAGTTGCTTTTTGACCTCTCCTTTTACCAGAATAAACAACAAACAAAGAAGATGTTTGTCTAAAATCCTTTGTAGCATCTAAATAGAATTTTAGAGCACGAACTACATCCAAATTGTGCAACAAACGTTCCTTCTTTGAAACTGGATTCGGACACAAAGAAGGCACGACTATCTCCTGGTTAATGTTTTTGTTAGAAACAACTTTCGGAAGAAAACCAGGTTTAGTACGTAAAACCACCTTATCTGCATGGAACACCAGATAAGGAGGAGAACACTGCAGAGCAGATAATTCTGAAACTCTTCTAGCAGAAGAAATTGCAACCAAAAACAAAACTTTCCAAGATAATAACTTAATATCAACGGAATGTAAGGGTTCAAACGGAACCCCCTGAAGAACTGAAAGAACTAAATTGAGACTCCAAGGAGGAGTCAAATGTTTGTAAACAGGCTTGATTCTAACCAGAGCCTGAACAAAGGCTTGAACATCTGGCACAGCTGCCAGCTTTTTGTGAAGTAACACAGACAAGGCAGAAATCTGTCCCTTCAAAGAACTTGCAGATAATCCTTTCTCCAAACCTTCTTGAAGAAAGGATAGAATCTTAGGAATTTTTACCTTGTCCCAAGGGAATCCTTTAGATTCACACCAACAGATATATCTTTTCCATATTTTGTGGTAGATTTTTCTAGTTACAGGCTTTCTGGCCTGAACAAGAGTATCAATGACAGAATCTGAGAACCCTCGCTTTGATAAGATCAAGCGTTCAATCTCCAAGCAGTCAGTTGGAGTGAGACCAGATTCGGATGTTCGAACGGACCTTGAACAAGAAGGTCTTGTCTCAAAGGTAGCTTCCATGGTGGAGCCGATGACATATTCACCAGGTCTGCATACCAAGTCCTGCGTGGCCACGCAGGAGCTATCAAGATCACCGATGCCCTCTCCTGATTGATCCTGGCTACCAGCCTGGGGATGAGAGGAAACGGCGGGAATACATAAGCTAGTTTGAAGGTCCAAGGTGCTACTAGTGCATCTACTAGAGTCGCCTTGGAATCCCTGGATCTGGACCCGTAGCAAGGAACCTTGAAGTTCTGACGAGAGGCCATCAGATCCATGTCTGGAATGCCCCACAATTGAGTAATTTGGGCAAAGATTTCCGGATGGAGTTCCCACTCCCCCGGATGAAATGTCTGACGACTCAGAAAATCCGCTTCCCAATTTTCCACTCCTGGGATGTGGATTGCAGACAAGTGGCAGGAGTGAGTCTCCGCCCATTGAATGATTTTGGTCACTTCTTCCATCGCCAGGGAACTCCTTGTTCCCCCCTGATGGTTGATGTACGCAACAGTCGTCATGTTGTCTGATTGAAACCGTATGAACTTGGCCTTTGCTAGCTGAGGCCAAGCCTTGAGAGCATTGAATATCGCTCTCAGTTCCAGAATATTTATCGGGAGAAGAGATTCTTCCCGAGACCAAAGACCCTGAGCTTTCAGGGGTCCCCAGACCGCGCCCCAGCCCACCAGACTGGCGTCGGTCGTGACAATGACCCACTCTGGTCTGCAGAAGCTCATCCCCTGTGACAGGTTGTCCAGGGACAGCCACCAACGGAGTGAATCTCTGGTCCTCTGATCTACTTGTATCGTCGGAGACAAGTCTGTATAGTCCCCATTCCACTGACTGAGCATGCACAGTTGTAATGGTCTTAGATGAATTCGCGCAAAAGGAACTATGTCCATTGCCGCTACCATCAAACCTATAACTTCCATGCACTGCGCTATGGAAGGAAGAGGAACAGAATGAAGTATTTGACAAGAGTTTAGAAGTTTTGATTTTCTGGCCTCTGTCAGAAAAATCCTCATTTCTAAGGAGTCTATTATTGTTCCCAAGAAGGGAACCCTTGTTGACGGAGATAGCGAACTTTTTTCTACGTTCACTTTCCACCCGTGAGATCTGAGAAAGGCCAGGACAATGTCCGTGTGAGCCTTTGCTTGTGGAAGGGACGACGCTTGAATCAGAATGTCGTCCAAGTAAGGTACTACTGCAATGCCCCTTGGTCTTAGCACCGCTAGAAGGGACCCTAGTACCTTTGTGAAAATTCTTGGAGCAGTGGCTAATCCGAACGGAAGTGCCACAAACTGGTAATGATTGTCCAGGAATGCGAACCTTAGGAACCGATGATGTTCCTTGTGGATAGGAATATGTAGATACGCATCCTTTAAATCCACCATGGTCATGAATTGACCTTCCTGGATGGAAGGAAGAATTGTTCGAATGGTTTCCATTTTGAACGATGGAACCTTGAGAAACTTGTTTAGGATCTTGAGATCTAAGATTGGTCTGAATGTTCCCTCTTTTTTGGGAACTACGAACAGATTGGAGTAGAACCCCATCCCTTGTTCTCCTAATGGAACAGGATGAATCACTCCCATTTTTAACAGGTCTTCTACACAATGTAAGAATGCCTGTTTTTTTATGAGGTCTGAAGACAATTGAGACCTGTGGAACCTCCCCCTTGGGGGAAGCCCCTTGAATTCCAGAAGATAACCTTGGGAGACTATTTCTAGTGCCCAAGGATCCAGAACATCTCTTGCCCAAGCCTGAGCGAAGAGAGAGAGAGTCTGCCCCCCACCAGATCCGGTCCCGGATCGGGGGCCAACATCTCATGCTGTCTTGGTAGCAGTGGCAGGTTTCTTGGCCTGCTTTCCTTTGTTCCAGCCTTGCATTGGCCTCCAGGCTGGCTTGGCTTGAGAAGTATTACCCTCTTGCTTAGAGGACGTAGCACTTGGGGCTGGTCCGTTTCTGCGAAAGGGACGAAAATTAGGTTTATTTTTGGCTTTGAAAGACCTATCCTGAGGAAGGGCGTGGCCCTTGCCCCCAGTGATATCAGAGATAATCTCTTTCAAGTCAGGGCCAAACAGCGTTTTCCCCTTGAAAGGAATGTTAAGCAATTTGTTCTTGGAAGACGCATCCGCTGACCAAGATTTTAGCCAAAGCGCTCTGCGCGCCACAATAGCAAAACCAGAATTTTTCGCCGCTAACCTAGCCAATTGCAAAGTGGCGTCTAGGGTGAAAGAATTAGCCAATTTGAGAGCATGAATTCTGTCCATAATCTCCTCATAAGAAGAAGAACTATTATTGAGCGCCTTTTCTAGTTCATCGAACCAGAAACACGCTGCTGTAGTGACAGGAACAATGCATGAAATTGGTTGTAGAAGGTAACCTTGCTGAACAAACATCTTTTTAAGCAAACCCTCTAATTTTTTATCCATAGGATCTTTGAAAGCACAACTATCTTCTATGGGTATAGTGGTGCGTTTGTTTAGAGTAGAAACCGCCCCCTCGACCTTGGGGACTGTCTGCCATAAGTCCTTTCTGGGGTCGACCATAGGAAACAATTTCTTAAATATGGGGGGAGGGACGAAAGGTATACCGGGCCTTTCCCATTCTTTATTTACAATGTCCGCCACCCGCTTGGGTATAGGAAAAGCTTCGGGGGGCCCCGGGACCTCTAGGAACTTGTCCATTTTACATAATTTCTCTGGAATGACCAAATTCTCACAATCATCCAGAGTAGATAACACCTCCTTAAGCAGAGCGCGGAGATGTTCCAATTTAAATTTAAATGTAATCACATCAGGTTCAGCTTGTTGAGAAATTTTCCCTGAATCTGAAATTTCTCCCTCAGACAAAACCTCCCTGGCCCCCTCAGACTGGTGTAGGGGCACTTCAGAACCAATATCATCAGCGTCCTCATGCTCTTCAGTATTTTCTAAAACAGAGCAGTCGCGCTTTCGCTGATAAGTGGGCATTTTGGCTAAAATGTTTTTGATAGAATTATCCATTACAGCCGTTAATTGTTGCATAGTAAGGAGTATTGGCGCACTAGATGTACTAGGGGCCTCCTGTGTGGGCAAGACTGGTGTAGACGAAGGAGGGGATGATGCAGTACCATGCTTACTCCCCTCACTTGAGGAATCATCTTGGGCATCATTTTCTCTAAATTTTGTGTCACATAAATCACATCTATTTAAATGAGAAGGAACCTTGGCTTCCCCACATACAGAACACAGTCTATCTGGTAGTTCAGACATGTTAAACAGGCATAAACTTGATAACAAAGTACAAAAAACGTTTTAAAATAAAACCGTTACTGTCACTTTAAATTTTAAACTGAACACACTTTATTACTGCATATGTGAAAAAGTATGAAGGAATTGTCCAAAATTCACCAAAATTTCACCACAGTGTCTTAAAGCCTTAAAAGTATTGCACACCAAATTTGGAAGCTTTAACCCTTAAAATAACCGGAGCCGTTTTTATATTTAACCCCTTTACAGTCCCTGGTATCTGCTTTGCTGAGACCCAACCAAGCCCAAAGGGGAATACGATACCAAATGACGCCTTCAGAAAGTCTTTTCTATGTATCAGAGCTCCTCACACATGCATCTGCATGTCATGCTTCCCAAAAACAAGTGCGCAATAGAGGCGCGAAAATGAGACTCTGCCTATGATTAGGGAAAGCCCCTAGAGAATAAGGTGTCCAATACAGTGCCTGCCGGTTATTTTACATAGTTCCCAAGATTAAAATAATTCCTCAAGGCTATGGAGTATAAAATATGCTTATATATAAATCGTTTTAGCCCAGAAAATGTCTACAGTCTTAAAAGCCCTTGTGAAGCCCTTTTTTCTCTTCATGTAATAAAAATGGCTTACCGGATCCCATAGGGAAAATGACAGCTTCCAGCATTACATCGTCTTGTTAGAAATGTGTCATACCTCAAGCAGCAAAAGTCTGCTCCCTGTTTCCCCCAACTGAAGTTAATTCCTCTCAACAGTCCTGTGTGGAAACAGCCATCGATTTTAGTAACGGTTGCTAAAATCATTTTCCTCTTACAAACAGAAATCTTCATCTCTTTTCTGTTTCAGAGTAAATAGTACATACCAGCACTATTTTAAAATAACAAACTCTTGATTGAATAATAAAAACTACAGTTAAACACTAAAAAACTCTAAGCCATCTCCGCGGAGATGTTGCCTGTACAACGGCAAAGAGAATGACTGGGGAAGGCGGAGCCTAGGAGGGATCATGTGACCAGCTTTGCTGGGCTCTTTGCCATTTCCTGTTGGGGAGGAGAATATCCCACAAGTAAGGATGACGCCGTGGACCGGACACACCTATGTTGGAGAAATATATTTTTTTACTATTTTTAAAATTTCTGCAGTGTAGGATCCCCTTTTATTCCCCAACCTCCCTGATCCCCCCCAAACAGCTCTCTAAATCTCCCCCCACACTGGAAACCCCCATCTTAGGTACTGGCAGACAGTCTGCCAGTATGAAAATAAGGCTTTTTTTAAAAAATATATATATATATATATATATATATATATATATACACACAGTATATATATATATATATATATATTTTTTAATATTTGTATAATTTCTGCAGTGTAGGATCCCCTTTATTCCCCAACCTCTCTGATCCCCCCCAACAGCTCTCTAAACCTCCCCCCTCTCTGTTAGGTGCCATCTTAGGTACTGGCAGCTGTCTGCCAGTACCTAAAAACTACCTTTTTTAAAATATATTTTTTACTATTATTTTTATTACTTTTAGCATATCTTCCGTAGTGTAGTGTCACCCCCATCCCAGTGTATACAAACATATGTATGTATATATATATATATATATTATATATATATAAACAGGAATAACAAGTGCATTCCACAGGAAACTTTTAACTCCATTATCACTTTATTTAGTGAACATTTTCGGACCTTATGAAGTCCGTCCTCAGACCAAAAAGTGTACAACCAGATAACTTACCCTCCACCAGATATATATCACATCACCGTGTACTGTACCGTGCAACCACGCTCTCCCGGGTAGATCCGCCCCCTAAGTTGACGTCATCATCCCGGGCAGTGAGGGCCAAGCCGTAAAAATTTCTAAGTGAGCATCTAAAAATATTAAATACAATAAGAATATGTGGCAGAAGGGCATAAGCAACATATAAGTAGGCAAAAAATTCTTAAATTCACATATATTGCATGGACCGCCCGAGGTTGCCATGGTAACCACAGTAACAACATTACTGTCAGGCAAACGGAGGGGAGAACCAACTCCCTAATCACCGTATATACAATATATGGGAATATAAAGAAAGCCTAATAGTCACCAGAATATCAGCAGACAAATTATCTAAACATGTAGATGCCTTTAATGAGCAAACTTTTAAGCCCAATCTTAACTTATAAACTGCTACAGCAACAAGGCATAGGATAAACCATACAATGCAAATGAATTGTATACTAAAGTAGGAAAACACATTGTGTTCTGTGTGCATGCAGTTAAACCAAACCAGTCTCACATAGCGGTTGTCATAGCAACTACAAACCCATACAAGAGGGAGAATAGTCCGGATAATATACTGCACACCCAGAGAACAAAAAAGAAAGCAGACACACTACTACTCTAACCACAGATATCATGGCATTACAACAAAATTCTATCATGATTACTCACAGACAGCACAAATACCAATGCTATAGACATTCAAACAATTCAAAAAATCATAAAAACAAAATTTATGCTTACCTGATAAATTTCTTTCTCTTGTGGTGTATCCAGTCCACGGGTTCATCCATTACTTGTGGGATATTTTCCTTCCCAGGAAGTTGCAAGAGCACACCCACAGCATAGCTGTCTATATAGCTCCTCCCCTAACCCCCACCTCCAGTCATTCGACCGAAGACAAGTAAGAAAAGGAGAAACTATAGGGTGCAGTGGTGACTGTAGTTTTAAAAATAAAAACACCTGCCTTAAAGTGACAGGGCGGGCCGTGGACTGGATACACCACAAGAGAAAGAAATTTATCAGGTAAGCATAAATTTTGTTTTCTCTTGTAAGATGTATCCAGTCCACGGGTTCATCCATTACTTGTGGGATACCAATACCAAAGCTTTAGGACACGGATGAAGGGAGGGACAAGACAGGAACTTAAACGGAAGGCACCACTGCCTGTAAGACCTTTCTCCCAAAAATAGCCTCCAAGGAAGCAAAAGTATCAAATTTGTAACATTTAGCAAAAGTATGAAGCGAAGACCAAGTCGCCGCCTTGCAAATCTGTTCAACAGAGGCCTCATTTTTAAAAGCCCATGTGGAAGCTAATGCTCTAGTAGAATGAGCTGTAATTCTTTCAGGTGGCTGCTGGCCAGCAGTCTCATAAGATAACCGGATTATGCTTCTCAGCCAAAAAGAAAGAAAAGTTGCCGAAGCCTTTTGGCCTCTCCTCCTTCCAGAGTAGACAACAAACAATGCAGATGTTTGAAGAAAATCCTTAGTAGCTTGTAAATAAAACTTTAAAGCATGGACCACGTCAAGATTATGTAACAGACGTTCCTTCTTTGAAGAAGGATTAGGACACAGTGACGGAACAACAATTTCCTGATTGATTTTCTTATTAGATACTACCTTAGGAAGAAACCCAGGTTTGGTACGCAAAACTACCTTATCTGCATGGAAGATCAGATAAGGGGAATCACACTGTAAGGCAGATAACTTTGAAACTCTTCGAGCCGAAGAGATAGCCACTAAGAACAGAACTTTCCAAGATAAAAGCTTGATATCTATGGAATGCAAAGGTTCAAACGTAACCCCTTGAAGAACTTTAAGAACTAAATTTAAACTCCATGGCGGAGCAACAGGTTTAAACACAGGCTTGATTCTAACTAAAGCCTGACAAAACGCATGAACGTCTGGAACATCTGCCAGACGCTTGTGCAAAAGAATAGACAGAGCAGAAATCTGTCCCTTTAAGGAACTAGCTGATAATCTCTTTTCCAATCCTTCTTGGAGAAAAGATAAAATCCTAGGAATCCTGACCTTACTCCATGAGTAACCCTTGGATTCACACCAATGAAGATATTTACACCATATTTTATGATAGATTTTCCTGATGACAGGCTTTCGAGCCTGAATCAAGGTATCAATGACCGACTCGGAGAAACCATGTTTTGATAAAATCAAGCGTTCAATCTCCAAGCAGTCAGACGCAGAAAAATTAGATTTGGATGGTTGAATGGACCTTGGAGTAGAAGGTCCTGCCTCAGCGGCAGAGTCCATGGTGGAAAGGATGACATGTCCACCAGATCTGCATACCAAGTCCTGCGTGGCCATGCAGGTGCTATCAAAATCACAGAAGCTCTCTCCTGCTTGATCTTGGCAATCAGACGAGGGAGGAGAGGAAATGGTGGAAACACATAAGCCAGGTTGAAGGACCAGGGCACTGCTAGAGCATCTATCAGCGCTGCCTGGGGATCCCTCGACCTGGACCCGTAACAAGGTAGCTTGGCATTCTGAGGAGACGCCATCAGATCCAGTTCTGGTTTGCCCCATAGTTGAATCAGCTGGGCAAATACCTCCGGATGGAGCTCCCACTCCCCCGGATGAAAGGTCTGCCGACTTAGAAAATCCGCCTCCCAGTTCTCTACTCCTGGGATATGGATAGCTGAGAGATGGCAAGAGTGAACCTCTGCCCATAGAATTATCTTTGAAACCTCTATAATTGCCAGGGGACACCTTGTTCCCCCCTGATGGTTGATATAGGCTACAGTCGTGATATTGTCCGACTGAAATCTGATGAACCTGGCCGCAGCCAGTTGAGGCCAAGCCTGAAGAGCATTGAATATCGCTCTTAGTTCCAGAATGTTTATCGGAAGGAGGGCTTCCTCCTGAGTCCACAAACCCTGAGCCTTCAGGGAATTCCAGACTGCGCCCCAGCCCAGAAGGCTGGCATCTGTCGTCACTATAGTCCACTCTGGTCTGCAGAAACTCATTCCCCTGGACAGATGGACCCGAGATAACCACCAGAGAAGAGAATCCCTGGTCTCTTGATCCAGATTTAACAGAGTTGACAAATCTGTGTAGTCCCCATTCCACTGATTGAGCATGCAAAGTTGCAGTGGTCTGAGATGTAGGCGGGCAAATGGAACTATGTCCATTGCTGCTACCATTAACAGATCATTTCCATACACTGAGCCACTGACTGACGAGAAGTGGAATGAAGAGCACGGCAGGAAGTTACTGAATCTATCAGAGTTCCTAGGAAGGAAACTCTTGTGAGAGGAGAGAGAGAATTCTTTTCTCTGTTCACTTTCCACCCCTGAGACCTCAGAAAGGCCAGAACAATGTCCGTATGGGACTTGGCGATTTGAAAAGTCGACGCCTGGATTAGAATGTCGTCTAGGTAAGGAGCCACCGCTATGCCCCGTGGCCTTAGAACCGCCAGAAGAGACCCTAGAACCTTCGTAAAGATTCTTGGCGCCGTGGCTAACCCGAACTGAAGAGCCACAAACTGGTAATGCCTGTCTAGGAAGGCAAACTTTAGGAACTGATGATGATCTCTGTGAATTGGAATGTGGAGATAAGCATCCTTTAAGTCCACGATAGTCATATATTGACCCTCCTGGATCATAGGGAGGATGGTTCGGATTGTCAAAATCTTGAAGGATGGGACCCTGAGAAATTTGTTTAGGATCTTGAGATCCAAGATTGGTCTGAAAGTTCCCTCTTTTTTGGGAACTATAAACGGGTTTGAATAGAAACCCTGACCCTGTTCCCCCCTTGGAACTGGATGGATCACTCCCATAACCAGTAGGTCATGAACGCAACGTACGAATGCTTCTCTCTTTATCTGGTTTGCAGATAGTTGTGAGAGATGAAATCTCCCCTTTGGAGATGAACCTTTGAATTCCAGAAGATATCCCTGGGAAACAATCTCTAGTGCCCAGGGATCCTGGACGTCTCTTGCCCAAGCCTGGGTGAAGAGAGAAAGTCTGCCCCCGACTAGATCCGGTCCCAGATCGGGGGCTACTCCTTCATGCTGTTTTAGAGGCAGCAGCAGGTTTTTTGGCCTGCTTCCCCTTGTTTCAAGCCTGGTTAGGTCTCCAGACTGGTTTGGACTGGGACGAAATGTCCCTCTCGTTTTGTATTAGAGGAAGCTGAAGCTGCGCCACTCTTGAAGTTTCGAAAGGAACGAAAATTATTCTGTTTGGTCCTTAACTTATTGGACCTATCCTGAGGAAGAGCGTGACCTTTTCCTCCGGTAATGTCAGAGATGATCTCCTTCAGGCCAGGCCCGAATAGGGTCTGTCCCTTGAAGGGGATGTTAAGAAGCTTAGACTTTGCAGTAACGTCTGCTGACCAGGACTTAAGCCATAGCGCAATACGCGCCAGAATGGCAAAACCTGAATTATTAGCCGTTAGCTTAGTTAAATGAAAAACAGCGTCAGAATTAAAGGAATTAGCTAACTTAAGAGCTTTAATCCTGTCTAAAATATCATCTAACAGGGTCTCCACCAGTAGAGCATCCTCAAGAGACTCGAACCAAAAAGCCGCTGCAGCAGTAACTGGGGCAATGCATGCAAGAGGCTGGAGAATAAAACCCTGATGTATAAAATTTTTCTTAAGGAGACCCTCCAATTTTTTATCCATAGGATCTAGGAAAGCACAACTTTCCTCTACGGGGATAGTTGTACGCTTAGCTAGGGTAGAGACTGCTCCCTCCACCTTAGGGACCGTCTGCCACGAGTCCCGTATGGCGGCATCTATGGGAAACGTCTTTTTAAAAGCAAGAGGGGGAGAGAACGGCACACCTGGTCTATCCCATTCCTTAGTAATAATTTCCGAAAACCTCTTAGGGACTGGAAAAACATCAGTGTAAACAGGCACTGCAAAGTATTTGTCCATCTTACACAATTTTTCTGGAACTGCAATGGGTTCACAGTCGTCCAGAGTCGCTAAAATCCCTAAGCAATAAGCGGAGGTGTTCGAGCTTAAATTAAGAACCTGGAATAGGTTTGAAACGTTGTTGGTTGATATGATGGACCCTGTAAGAAACTAATAAAGGTCTTTTAAATTTAACTGGAGGCTGGAAAATTACTTCTTTTGAATACATATTGGGGTTTGGCTAACCCTTTCCTGTGCCCCAGAAAGGAAAAGAGAGGTGCTGTCTTTCACCATTTAAATTTAAACGCTGTCATTTCAGAATCAGACTGAAGCAACGCCTTCCCTGAGTCTGAAATGTCACCCACAGATAGAAGCTCACCTGCCTCGGCTTCTGAGTATTAAAGCGTCAGAAAGCTCTGTATTAGTTCTAGCCCCAGAGCTGTCTCGCTTTCCTTGTAACCCTGGCAGTTTGGACAATACCTCTGAGAGGGTAGCATTCATAACTGCCGCCATGTCCCGTAAGGTAAAAGAATTAGACGCGCTAGATGTACTTGGCGTCACTTGAGCGGGAGTTATAGGTTCTGACACATGGGGAGAGCTAGATGGCATAATCTCCCTTTTTTCAGTCAGAGAATCCTCTGGAGATAAATCTTTAAGCGCCATAATATGGTCTTTATAGTTTATAGAAATTTCAGTACATTTGGTACACATTCTAAGAGGGGGTTCCACAATGGCTTCCAAACATAATGAACAAGGAGTTTCCTCTATGTCAGACATGTTTAACAGACTAGTAATGAGACAAGCAAGATTGGAAAACACTTTAATAAAGGTGAAACAGCAATTAACAAAAACGTTACTGTGCCTTTAAGAGAAAAAAACTAGCACTTAAACTGCAAAACAGTGTAAAAATATAGTAAAGTCTTTGAAATTTTTACAGTGTGTGTAAGGGACTAAAGCAACATTGCACCCACTTGCAAATGGATGATTAACCCCTTAGGCCCCAAACCTGATTTAAAAAACGTTAAAAGACAGTTGAGCACCTTGCCACAGGTCTGCTGAGGCTCCTACCTGCCCTCAAATACGATTTTGTGCAGAAATAAACCCTTTGAAATGGTCCTCAGATGCCAGAGGACTCCTCTAGGGAAGCTGGATGTCTCAGTCTGAAGGAAAACTGCGCATCTAGAGCGCGAAAATAGGCCCCTCCCACCATGTACTGGATGTCAGAGGGGCCTTAAGAAAATACTCCTAGGAGTATCTAACTAGCCATGTGGAAAACTAGGCTCCAAATAAAGACTTATCTCCCTCAGAGAAAAAACGTCCTATTTATGAAACATGTAAAACGTTTTGTCACTAAGTAATATGAATATTAACATGAGTATTACTCTGTTTTGTAAGCATGATCCCAGTCGTTAAATCACTGCATCTAGCTTACCTCAAATACACAAGGCTCTGTCTGCATTTTCTAGAACTTATTCATCTGTCTAGAAATAAAAATACTGAACATACCTCAAAGCAGGTAATCTGCAGACCGTTCCCCCAACTGAAGTTTTCCCATACTCTTCAGTTATGTGTGAGAACAGCAATGGACCTTAGTTACAAACCGCTAAGATCATCCACCTCCAGGCAGAATTCTTCTTCTAATTTCTGCCTGAGAGTAAAACAGTACAATGCCGGTACCGTTTAAAAATAAACTCTTGATTGAAGGTAAAACTACACTAAGTCACCACATATCTCTTGATACTTCCTATCTTGTCGAGAGTTGCAAGAGAATGACTGGAGGTGGGGGTTAGGGGAGGAGCTATATAGACAGCTCTGCTGTGGGTGTCCTCTTGCAAATTCCTGTTGGGAAGGAGAATATCCCACAAGCAATGGATGAACCCGTAGACTGGATACACCTTACAAGAGAAAAAATAGAAAAAACATAATTTATGTAAGAACTTACCTGATAAATTCATTTCTTTCATATTAGCAAGAGTCCATGAGCTAGTGACGTATGGGATATACATTCCTACCAGGAGGGGCAAAGTTTCCCAAACCTCAAAATGCCTATAAATACACCCCTCACCACACCCACAAATCAGTTTAACGAATAGCCAAGAAGTGGGGTGATAAGAAAAAAGTGCGAAGCATAAATATAAGGAATTGGAATAATTGTGCTTTATACAAAAAAATCATAACCACCACAAAAAAGGGTGGGCCTCATGGACTCTTGCTAATATGAAAGAAATGAATTTATCAGGTAAGTTCTTACATAAATTATGTTTTCTTTCATGTAATTAGCAAGAGTCCATGAGCTAGTGACGTATGGGATAATGACTACCCAAGATGTGGATCTTCCACGCAAGAGTCACTAGAGAGGGAGGGATAAAATAAAGACAGCCAATTCCGCTGAAAATAATCCACACCCAAACAAAGTTTAAAACTTATAATGAAAAAAACTGAAATTATAAGCAGAAGAATCAAACTGAAATAGCTGCCTGAAGTACTTTTCTACCAAAAACTGCTTCAGAAGAAGAAAACACATCAAAATGGTAGAATTTAGAAAAAGTATGCAAAGAAGACCAAGTTGCTGCTTTGCAAATCTGAACAACCGAAGCTTCATTCCTAAACGCCCAGGAAGTAGAAACTGACCTAGTAGAATGAGCTGTAATCCTTTGAGGCGGAGTTTTACCCGACTCGACATAAGCATGATGAATTAAAGATTTCAACCAAGATGCCAAAGAAAAGGCAGAAGCCTTCTGACCTTTCCTAGAACCGGAAAAGATAACAAATAGACTAGAAGTCTTTCGGAAATTCTAGTAGCTTCAACATAATATTCCAAAGCTCTAACTACATCCAAAGAAAGCAATGATTTCTCCTCAGAATTCTTAGGATTAGGACATAATGAAGGAACCACAGTTTTTCTACTAATGTTGTTAGAATTCACAACCTTAGGTAAAAATTTAAAAGAAGTTCGCAACACCGCCTTATCCTGATGAAAAATCAGAAAAGGAGACTCACAAGAAAGAGCAGATAATTCAGAAACTCTTCTGGCAGAAGAGATGGCCAAAAGAAACAAAACTTTTCAAGAAAGTAATTTAATGTCCAAAGAATGCATAGGTTCAAACGGAGGAGCTTGAAGAGCCCCCAGAACCAAAATTCAAACTCCAAGGAGGAGAAATTGACTTAATGAAAGGTTTTATACGAACCAAAGCTTGTACAAAACAACGAATATCAGGAAGATTAACAATCTTTCTGTGAAAAAAAACAGAAAGAGCAGAGATTTGTCTTTTCAAGGAACTTGCAGACAAACCTTTATCCAAACCATCCTGAAAAAACTGTAAAATTCTCGGAATTCTAAAAGAATGCCAGGAAAAATGATGAGAAAGACACCAAGAAATATAAGTCTTCCAGACTCTATAATATATCTCCCTAGATACCGATTTACGAGCCTGTAACATAGTATTAATCACAGAGTCAGAGAAACCTCTTTGACTAAGAATCAAGCGTTCAATCTCCATACCTTTAAATTTAAGGATTTGAGATCCTGATGGAAAAAAAGGACCTTGTGACAGAAGGTCTGGTCTTAACGGAAGAGTCCACGGTTGGCAAAAGGCCATCCGGACAGGATCCGCATACCAAAAACCTGAGAGGCCATGCTGGAGCCACCAGCAGAACAAATGAGCATTCCTTCAGAATCTTGGAGATTACTCTTGGAAGAAGAACTAGAGGCGGAAAGAAATAGGCAGGATGATACTTCCAAGGAAGTGACAACGCATCCACTGCTTCCGCTTGAGGATCCCTGGATCTGGACAGATACCTGAGAAGTTTCTTGTTTAGATGAGAAGCCATCAGATCTATTTCTGAAAGACCCCATATTTGAACAATCTGAAGAAATACCTCTGGGAGAAGAGACCATTCGCCCGGATGAAACATGTGGTGACTGAGATAATCCGCTTCCCAATTGTCTATACCTGGGATATGAACCGCAGAAACTAGACAGGAGCTGGATTCCGCCCATACCGGAATTCGAGATACTTCTTTCATAGCCAGAGGACTGTGAGTCCCTCCTTGATTATTGATGTATGCCACAGTTGTGACATTGTCTGTCTGAAAACAAATGAACGATTCTCTCTTTAGAAGAGGCCAAGACTGAAGAGCTCTGAAAATTGCAAAATATTGATCGGTAATCTCACCTCCTGAGATTCCCAAACCCCTTGTGCTGTCAGAGACCCCCACACAGCTCCCCAACCTATAGGACTTGCATCTATTGAAATTACAGTCCAGGTCGGAAGAACAAAGAAGCCCCCTGAACTAAACAATGGTGATCTGTCCACCACGTCAGAGAGTGTCGTACAATCGGTTTTAAAGATATTAATTGAGATATCTTTGTGTAATCCCTGCACCACTGGTTCAGCATACAGAGCTGAAGAGGCGGCATGTGAAAACGAGCAAAGGGGATCGCGTCCGATGCCGCAGTCATAAGACCTAGAATTTCCATGCATAAGGCTACCGAAGGGAAAGATTGTGACTGAAGGTTTCGACAAGCTGATATCAACTTTAGACGTCTCATGTCTATCAAAGATAGAGTCATGGATACTGAATCTATCTGAAAACCTAAAAAGGTTACCTAAGTCTGAGGAATCAATGAACTTTTTGGTAAATTGATCCTCCAACCATGATGTTGAAGAAACAACACAAGTCGATTCGAATGAGATTCTGCTAAATGTGAAGACTGAGCAAGTACCAAGATATCGTCCAAATAAGGAATACCACAATACCCTGTTCTCTGATTACAGACAGAAGGGCACCGAGAACCTTCATAAAAATTCTAGGAGCTGTAGCTAGGCCAAACGGCAGAGCCACAAACTGGTAATGCTTGTCTAGGAAAGAGAATCTCAGAAACTGATAGTGATCTGGATGAATCGGAATATGCAGATATGCATCCTGTAAATCTATAGTAGACATATAATGCCCTTGTTGAACAAAAGGCAGGATAGTCCTTACAGTTACCATTTTGAATATTGGTATCCTTACATAACGATTTAATATTTTTAGATCTAGAACTGGTCTGAAGAAATTTTCCTTCTTTGGTACAATGAAGAGAATTGAATAAAACCCCAGTCCCTGTTCCAGAACTGGAACTGGCATAATTACTCCAGCCAACTCTAGATCTGAAACACATTTCAGAAATGCTTGAGCCTTCGCTGGGTTTACTGGGACACGGGAAAGAAAAAATCTCTTTGCAGGAGGCCTTATCTTGAAGCCAATTCTGTACCCTTCTGAAACAATGTTCTGAATCCAAAGATTGTGAACGGAATTGATCCAAATTTCTTAGAAAAAACGTAATCTGCCCCCTACCTGCTGAGCTGGAATGAGGGCCGCACCTTCATGTGGACTTAGGAGCTGGCTTTGATTTTCCAAAAGGCTTGGATTTATTCCAGACTGAAGATGGTTTCCAAACTGATACCGCTCCTGAGGATGAAGGATCAGGTTTTTGTTCCTTGTTGTGACAAAAGGAACGAAAATGATTATTACCCTGGAAAGAAAGGGAAAGCAGAGTAAACTTAGAAGACATAACAGCATTCCAAGTCTTAAGCCATAAAGCTCTTCTAGCTAAAATAGCTAGAGACATATACCTGACATCAACTCTAATGATATCAAAGATGGCATTACAAAATAAAATTATTAGCATGTTGAAGAATAAAAATGCTATGAGAATTATGATCTGTTACTTGTTGCGCTAAAGCTTCTAACCAAAAGATGAAGCTGCAGCAACATCCGCTAAAGATATAGCAGGTCTAAGAAGATTACCTGAACACAAGTAAGCTTTTCTTAGAAAGGATTCAATTTTCCTATCTAAAGGATCCTTAAGGAAGTACCATCTGCCGTAGGAATAGAAGTACGCTTAACAAGAGTAGAGACAGCCCCATCAACTTTAGGGATTTTGTACCAAAACTCTAATCTGTCAGATGGCACAGGATATAATTGATTAAAACGTTTAGAAGGAGTAAATGAATTACCCAAATTATTCCATTCCCTGGAAATTACTTCAGAAACAGCACTAGGGACAAGAAAAACTTCTGGAATAACTACAGGAGATTTAAAAACCTTATCTAAACGTTTAGATTTAGTATCAAGAGGACCAGAATCCACAATTTCTAATGCAATTAGGACTTCTTTAAGTAAAGAACGAATAAATTTCATTTTAAATAAATATGAAGATTTATCAGCATCAACCTCTGAGACAGAATCCTCTGAACCAGAAGAACCATTATCAGAATCAGAATGATGATGTTCATTTAAAAATTCATCTGAAAAATGAGAAGTTTAAAAGACTTTTTACATTTACTAGAAGGAGGAATAACAGACATAGCCTTCTTAATGGATTTAGAAACAAAATCTCTTATGTTATCAGGAACACTCAGAGTATTAGATGTTGACAGAACAGCAACAGGTAATGTAACAGTACTAAAGGAAATATTATCTGCATTAACAGTTTGTCATGACAAAACAGTACAAACAACAGCTGGAGGAACAGATACCATAAGTTTACAGTAGATACACTTAGCTTTGGTAGCTCCAGCCCCAGGCAGCGATTTTCCAGAAGTATCTTCTGACTCAGTTTCAACGTGGTACATCTTGCAATATGTAATAGAAAAAACAACATATAAAGCAAAATTGATCAAATTCCTTAAATGACAGTTTCAGGAATGGGAAAAAAATGCCAGTGAACAAGCTTCTAGCAACCAGAAGCAATAAAAAATGAGACTTAAATAATGTGGAGACAATAGTGACGCCCATATTTTTTTAGCGCCAAAAATGACGCCCACATTATTTGGCGCCTAAATGCTTTTGGCGCCAAAAATGACGCCACATCCGGAACGCCGACACTTTTGGCGCAAAAGAACGTCAAAAATGATGCAACTTCCGGCGACACGTATGACGCCGGAAACAGAAAAAAAAATTGCGCCAAAAAAGTCTGCGCCAAGAATGACGCAATAAAATGAAGCATTTTCAGCCCCCGCGAGCCTAACAGCCCACAGGGAAAAAGTCAAATTTTAAGGTAAGAAAAAAATTGATTTATTCATATGCATTATCCCAAATATGAAACTGACTGTCTGAAATAAGGAATGTTGAACATACTGAGTCAAGGCAAATATATGTTTGAATACATATATTTAGAACTTTATAAAAAAGTGCCCAACCATAGCTTAGAGTGTCACAGAAAATAAGATTTACTTACCCCAGGACACTCATCTACATGTAGTAGAAAGCCAAACCAGTACTGAAACGAGAATCAGCAGAGGTAATGGTATATAAATAAGAGTATATCGTCGATCTGAAAAGGGAGGTAAGAGATGAATCTCTACGACCGATAACAGAGAACCTATGAAATAGACCCCGTAGAAGGAGATCATTGAATTCAAATAGGCAATACTCTCCTCACATCCCTCTGACATTCACTGCACGCTGAGAGGAAAACCGGGCTCCAACCTGCTGCGGAGCGCATATCAACGTAGAATCTAGCACAAACTTACTTCACCACCTCCATAGGAGGCAAAGTTTGTAAAAACTGATGTGTGGGTGTGGTGAGGGGTGTATTTATAGGCATTTTGAGGTTTGGGAAACTTTGCCCCTCCTGGTAGGAATGTATATCCCATACGTCACTAGCTCATGGACTCTTGCTATTTACATGAAAGAAATAGATATTAAACAATAGATCAGGACTCTCAGTATATAAATCACAGCATAAGGTGACTGATTTGAAATATACCATTATCGACCACATCCCCCCTATGCCTAGAGGGAGTGACAGGAATAGACTTTTATTGCAAAGAGAGGCAAGGTGGACATATCATTTGCAAACATTGGTCCCCAAAGGCCTAAATACCCATTTGGACTGGCAGGCATTTCTTTAACATTGGTCCTTTGTCTGTTCCTTGTTGAGATGGTCCGGGGAGCAGTAAAAAACATAATTTATGCTTACCTGATAAATTTATTTCTCTTGTAGTGTAGTCAGTCCACGGGTCATCCATTACTTATGGAATATATCTCTTCCCTAACAGGAAGTTGCAAGAGGATCACCCAAGCAGAGCTGCTATATAGCTCCTCCCCTCACATGTCATATTCAGTCATTCGACCAAAACCAGACGAGAAAGGAGAAACCATAGGGTGCAGTGGTGACTGGAGTTTAATTAAAATTTAGATCTGCCTTAAAGACAGGGCGGGCCGTGGACTGACTACACTACAAGAGAAATAAATTTATCAGGTAAGCATAAATTATGTTTTCTCTTGTTAAGTGTAGTCAGTCCACGGGTCATCCATTACTTATGGAATACCAATACCAAAGCTAAAGTACACGGATGAAGGGAGGGACCAGGCAGGAACTTTAAACGGAAGGAACCACTGCCTGAAGCACCTTTCTCCCAAAAACAGCCTCCGAAGAGGCAAAAGTGTCAAATTTGTAAAATTTTGAAAAAGTGTGAAGTGAAGACCAAGATGCAGCCTTGCAAATCTGTTCAACAGAGGCCTCATTTTTAAAGGCCCAGGTGGAAGCCACAGCTCTAGTAGAATGAGCTGTAATCCTTTCAGGAGGCTGCTGTCCAGCAGTCTCATAGGCTAAACGTATTATGCTACGAAGCCAAAAAGAGAGAGAGCCTTTTGACCTCTCCTCTGTCCAGAGTAAACGACAAACAGGGAAGAAGTTTGACGAAAATCTTTAGTTGCCTGCAAATAGAACTTCAGGGCACGGACTACGTCCAGATTATGCAAAAGTCGTTCCTTCTTTGAAGAAGGGTTAGGACACAAAGATGGAACAACAATCTCTTGATTGATATTCCTGTTAGTAACTACCTTAGGTAAGAACCCAGGTTTAGTACGCAGAACTACCTTGTCTGAATGAAAAATCAGATAAGGAGAATCACAATGTAAGGCAGATAACTCAGAGACTCTTCGAGCCGAGGAAATATCCATCAAAAACAGAACTTTCCAGGATAACAGCTTGATATCAATAGAATGAAGGGGTTCAAATGGAACGCCTTGAAGAACGTTAAGAACTAAGTTTAAGCTCCACGGCGGAGCAACAGTCTTAAACACAGGCTTAATCCTAGCTAAAGCCTGAACGTCTGGAACTTCTGCCAGCCGTTTGTGTAGAAGAATAGACAGAGCAGAAATCTGTCCCTTTTTTTTTTTTTAATATATTTATTTATTTCCAGCAATATATAACATTATAAATGATCATATGTGGTAAAAAAAAGAAAAAAAATACATTATTTCCTGCGCCACACAGGGCCAGATGGTGTTTTGCCACGCAGGGCCATATCACAGTAGAGGAGCAACTGCAAGTTTTTCCATATTTACACATCTTGCTGGGTTTTCTTTTTTTTTTTTTCCCCCCTAAAAACCTATCCTACAACACCACTAGGGAGTACTTCCTAACAAACGAAAAAAGAAAGAAAGAAAAGGAAAGAGAGAAAGGAGAAAACACCAACTTCAATATGAACCACACACTTAATAATGTGCTGAGCATTAAAGGTAATTCCTTTCGACCTATCCCTAAGTCTCTACGTTTTGTGCTACCCATTATAGTCTGTTCTTGACTGGTACTCGTATTCCCTTGTCATTCATTCTGCACTGCCCATCCATCAATCCATCCATAAGGAAAAAAAAAAAAAAAAAAAAAAAAAAAGGTGGTAATTAAATAGTCATATCGATTTGCCTTCCCCTTCCCTTCCAGCTACTCTCCCATCCCCGTTCTATATATCATATTATGTTGCAGTAACCCAGTCTCCCCTCAAATTTGCTTCCTGTATAAATAAAGTGTCCCTAAAAGGGGATATGATTGATTTGAGTATTATTGTCCAGTGTCTTGATAAGTTTCCCCCATTTATCAAAAAATTTCTCTATGTTGACCTCCATTTCCATTTGTATTGTAGCCTGTTCTAAGAATAATTGATGAATTACCCCATTCTTGAATTCCGAAAACTTAGGTTCTTTCTGGGACTACCAGTTTTTCAGAATTATTTTCCTGCCTATGAGAATAGCTGTGTTCAATAATAGGGAGAGCTCCCCTACTTCCTCTACTAAAGTTAGGAAGAACACATTCTGCTTATTGATGCATATATAAGTCCTAGAGATTTTGGTGGCCCAAAATGAGATCTTACCCCAAAATCTCTGCATTACTGGGCATGACCATAACAAATGGGTGAGGTCTGCTAAACGATCATTTACATCTAATACAGAAAGAGGTCTCCCTCTCGTTGGACCAGTATGATCTCAGCTTGGGAGTGCTATAATACTTATACAGAGTCTTAAATTGTTGTTCTCTATAATATTCCCCTCTCATAGCTTTGACAGCCCTCTTAATAGAGCTTGTCACTGTCCCTTTAACGAACTAGCAGATAAGCCCTTTTCTAAACCCTCATGTAGAAAAGACAATATCCTAGGAATCCTAACCTTACTCCATGAGTAACTCTTGGATTCGCACCAATATAAATATTTAAGCCATATCTTATGGTAAATTCTTCTGGTAACAGGTTTCCTAGCCTGTATTAAGGTATCAATAGCCGACTCCGAGAAGCCACGCTTTGATAGAATCAAGCGTTCAATCTCCATGCAGTCAGCCTCAGAGAAATTAGATTTGGATGTTTGAAAGGACCCTGAATTAGAAGGTCCTGTCTCAGAGGCAGAGGCCATGGTGGACAGGACGACATGTCCACTAGGTCTGCATACCAGGTCCTGCGTGGCCACGCAGGCGCTATCAGAATCACTGAAGCTCTCTCCTGTTTGATCTTGGCAATCAATCGAGGAAGCATCGGAAATGGTGGAAACACATAAGCCATGTTGAACCCAAGGGGCTGTCAGAGCATCTATCAGCACCGCTCCCGGGTCCCTGGACCTGGATCCGTAACAAGGAAGCTTGGCGTTCTGGCGAGACGCCATGAGATCCAGATCTGGTTTGCCCCAACGATGAATCAGTTGAGCGAAGACCTCCGGATGAAGTTCCCACTCCCCCAGATGAAAAGTCTGGCGACTTAGAAAATCCGCCTCCCAGTTCTCCATGCCTGGGATGTAAATCGCTGACAGGTGGCAAGAGTGAGACTCTGCCCAGCGAATTATCTTTGAGACTTCCAACATCGCTAGGGAACTTCTGGTTCCCCCTTGATGGTTGATGTAAGCCACAGTCGTGATGTTGTCCGACTGAAATCTGATGAACCTCAGAGTTGCTAACTGAGGCCAAGCTAGAAGAGCATTGAATATTGCTCTTAACTCCAGAATATTTATTGGGAGGAGTTTCTCCTCCTGAGTCCATAACCCCTGAGCCTTCAGGGATTTCCAGACTGCGCCCCAACCTAGAAGGCTGGCGTCTGTTGTTACAATCGTCCAATCTGGCCTGCGAAAGGTCATCCCCTTGGACAGATGGGGCAGAGAAAGCCACCATAGAAGAGAATCTCTGGTCTCTTGATCCAGATTTAGCAGGGGGGACAAATCTGAGTAATCCCCATTCCACTGACTTAGCATGCATAATTGCAGCGGTCTGAGATGCAGGAGCGCAAAAGGTACTATGTCCATTGCCGCTACCATTAAGCCGATTACTTCTATGCACTGAGCTACTGACGGGTGTGGAATGGAATGAAGGACACGGCAAACATTTAGAAGTTTTGATAACCTGGCCCCCGTCAGGTAAATTTTCATCTCTACAGAATCTATAAGAGTCCCTAGGAAGGGAACCCTTGTAAGTGGTAATAGAGAACTCTTTCCCACGTTCACCTTCCACCCATGCGACCTCAGAAATGCCAGAACTATGTATGAGATTTGGCAGTTTGAAAACTTGACGCTTGTATCAGAATGTCGTCTAGGTACGGAGTCACCGCTATGCCTCGCGGTCTTAGTACCGCCAGAAGTGAGCCCAGAACCTTTGTAAAGATTCTTGGAGCCGTAGCTATTCCGAAGGGAAGAGCTACAAACTGGTAATGCCTGTCTAGGAAGGCAAATCTTAGGTACCGATAATGATCCTTGTGAATCGGTATGTGAAGGTAGGCATCCTTTAAGTCCACTGTGGTCATGTACTGACCCTCTTGGATCATGGGAAGGATGGTTCGAATAGTTTCCATTTTGAATGATGGAACTCTTAGTAATTTGTTTAGGATTTTTAAGTCCAAGATTGGTCTGAAGGTTCCCTCTTTCTTGGGAACCACAAATAGATTTGAATAGAATCCTTGCCCGTGTTCCGTCAGCGGAACAGGGTGGATCACCCCCATTAGTAAGAGGTCTTGTACACAGCGTAGAAACGCCTCTTTCTTTATTTGGTTTGCTGATAACCTTGAAAGATGAAACCTCCATTGTGGAGGAGAAGTTTTGAAGTCCAGGAGATATCCCAGAGATATGATCTCCAACGCCCAGGGATCCTGGACATCTCTTGCCCAAGCCTGGGCGAAGAGAGAAAGTCTGCCCCCCACTAGATCCGTTTCCGGATAGGGGGCCCTCTCTTCATGCTGTCTTAGGGGCAGCAGCAGGTTTCTTGGCCTGCTTGCCCTTGTTCCAAGACTGGTTAGCTTTCCAGCCCTGTCTGTAACGAGCAACAGCTCCTTCCTGTTTTGGAGCGGAGGAAGTTGATGCTGCTCCAGCCTTGAAGTTACGAAAGGCACGAAAATTAGACTGTTTGGCCTTTGATTTGGCCCTGTCCTGAGGTAGAGCATGGCCCTTACCTCCCGTAATGTCAGCTATAATTTCTTTCAAGCCGGGCCCGAATAAGGTCTGCCCTTTGAAAGGAATATTAAGCAATTTAGATTTAGAAGTCACGTCAGCTGACCAGGATTTAAGCCATAGCGCTCTGCGCGCTTGGATTGAGAATCCGGAGTTCTTAGCCGTAAGTTTGGTTAAATGTACGATGGCGTCAGAAACAAATGCGTTAGATAGCTTAAGTGCTTTAAGCTTGTTCATAATTTCATCCAATGGAGCTGTGCGAATGGCCTCTTCCAGAGACTCAAACCAGAATGCCGCCGCCGCAGCAGTAAAAGGTGCAATGCATGCAAGGGGCTGTAAGATAAAACCTTGTTGAACAAACATTTTCTTAAGGTAACCTTCTAATTTTTTATCCATTGGATCTGAAAAGGCACAACTATCCTCCACCGGGATAGTGGTACGCTTAGCTAAAGTAGAAACTGCTCCCTCCACCTTAGGGACCATCTGCCATAAGTCTCGTGTGGTGGCGTCTATAGGAAACATTTTCCTAAATATGGGAGGAGGGGAAAAAGGCACACCAGGTCTATCTCACTCCTTGCTAATAATCTCAGTAAGCCTTTTAGGTATAGGAAACACGTCAGTACACACCGGTACCGCATAGTATCTATCCAACCTACATAATTTTTCTGGAATTGCAACCGTGTTACAATCATTAAGAGCCTCTAATACCTCCCCTAGCAATATGCGGAGGTTCTCAAGCTTAAATTTAAAATTAGAAATCTTTGAATCCAGTCTCCCTGGATCAGATCCGTCACCCACAGAATGAAGCTCTCCGTCTTCATGTTCTGCAAACTGTGACGCAGTATCTGACATGGCTCTTACATCATCCGCGCGCTCTGTCCTTAACCCAGAGCTATTGCGCTTGCCTCTTAATTCTGACAATTTAGATAATACTTCTGTCATAACAGTAGCCATGTCTTGCAAAGTGATTTGTAAGGGCCTCCCTGATGTACTTGGCGCCACAAAATCACGCACCTCCTGAGCGGGAGGCGAAGGTACTGACACGTGAGGAGAGTTAGTCGGCATAACTTCCCCCTCGTTGTCTGGTGATAATTTCTTTACATGTAAAGATTGACTTTTATTTAAAGTAACATCAATGCAATTAGTACACAAATTTCTATTGGGCTCCACATTGGCCTTTAAACATAGTGAACAAAGAGATTCATCTGTGTCAGACATGTTTAAACAGACTAGCAATGAGACTAGCAAGCTTGGAAATACTTTCCTAAATAAATTTACAAGCAATATAAAAAACGCTACTGTGTCTTTAAGAAGCACAAAAAGCTGTCACAGTTGAAATAACAATGAACCAAATTAGTTATAGCAACCAATCTTTCACAGTAAATGTATTAAGTTAGCAAAGGATTGCACCCACCAGCAAATGGATGATTAACCCCTTAATACCCAAAAACGGATAACAATTTAATAATTAACGTTTTTATCACAGTCAAACACACTGTCACAGGTCTGCTGTGACTGATTACCTCCCTCAAAATGAATTTTGGAGACCCCTGAGCTCTCTAGAGACGTCCTGGATCATGGAGGATGAAGTAGACAGATTGTGACTGAATTTTTACTGCGCAAAAAAGCGCTAAAATAGGCCCCTCCCACTCACATTACAACAGTGGGGAAGCTCAGTTAACTGTTTCTATGCAGAAAACAAAGATAGCCATGTGGTAAAAATCATGCCCCAATAAGTTTTATCACCAAGTACCTCACAAAAAACGATTAACATGCCAGTAACCGTTTTGAACATACATTTTAAAAGTAATGAAGTGTTATTAATAAGCCTGCTACCAGTCGCTTTTACTGCAGTTAAGGCTCCTACATTACTTCAGTATTAACAGTATTTTCAGAGTCAATACCATTCCTTAGAAAAATACATTCAGTGTAGACACACTCATCAGCCTAATACCAGTTGCTATCACTGCATTTAAGGCTGAACTTACGTTACATTGGTATCAGCAGTATTTGTAACTTACTGCACATACCTCGTTTGCAGGGGGCCCTGCATGCTATTCCCCTTTTCTGAAGTTACCTCACTCCTCAGATGAGAACAGCCAGTGGATCTTAGTTACGTCTGCTAAGATCATAGAAAACGCAGGCAGATTCTTCTTCTAATGCTGCCTGAGAACAAACAGCACACTCCGGTGCCATTTAAAATAACAAACTTTTGATTGAAGAAATAAACTAAGTTAAAAAACACCACAGACCTCTCACAACGACCTATCTTTAGTTAGGTTGCAAGAGAATGACTGAATATGACATGTGAGGGGAGGAGCTATATAGCAGCTCTGCTTGGGTGATCCTCTTGCAACTTCCTGTTAGGGAAGAGATATATTCCATAAGTAATGGATGACCCGTGGACTGACTACACTTAACAAGAGAAAACATAATTTATGCTTACCTGATAAATTTATTTCTCTTGTAGTGTGTTCAGTCCACGGGTCATCCATTACTTATGGGATATATTCTCCTTCCCAACAGGAAGTTGCGAGAGGATCACCCAAGCAGAGCTGCTATATAGCTCCTCTCCTCACATGTCATATCCAGTCATTCGACCGAAACAAGACGAGAAAGGAGAAACTATAGGGTGCAGTGGTGACTGGAGTTATAATTTAAAATTTAGAACCTGCCTCAAAAAAGACAGGGCGGGCCGTGGACTGAACACACTACAAGAGAAATAAATTTATCAGGTAAGCATAAATTATGTTTTCTCTTGTTAAGTGTGTTCAGTCCACGGGTCATCCATTACTTATGGGATACCAATACCAAAGCTAAAGTACACGGATGATGGGAGGGACAAGGCAGGAACATTAAACAGAAGGAACCACTGCCTGTAGAACCTTTCTCCCAAAAACAGCCTCCGAAGAAGCAAAAGTGTCAAATTTGTAAAATTTGGAAAAAGTATGAAGCGAAGACCAAGTTGCAGCCTTGCAAATCTGTTCAACAGAGGACTCATTCTTAAAGGCCCAGGTGGAAGCCACAGCTCTAGTGGAATGAGCTGTAATTCTTTCAGGAGGCTGCTGTCCAGCAGTCTCATAGGCTAAACGTATTATGCTACGAAGCCAAAAAGAGAGAGAGGTAGCCGAAGCCTTTTGACCTCTCCTCTGTCCAGAGTAAACGACAAACAGAGAAGAAGTTTGCCGAAAATCTTTAGTTGCCTGTAAGTAGAACTTCAGGGCACGGACCACGTCTAGATTATGCAAAAGATGTTCCTTCTTTGAAGAAGGATTAGGACATAATGATGGAACAACAATCTCTTGATTGATATTCCTGTTAGAAACAACCTTAGGTAAAAACCCAGGTTTAGTACGCAGGACTACCTTGTTTGAATGAAAGATCAGATAAGGGGAATCGCAATGTAAGGCAGATAACTCAGAGACTCTTCGAGCCGAGGAAATAGCCATCAAAAACAGAACTTTCCAAGATAAAAGTTTAATATCAATGGAATGAAGGGGTTCAAACGGAACACCCTGAAGAACTTTAAGAACCAAGTTTAAGCTCCAAGGAGGAGCAACAGTTTTAAACACAGGCTTAATTCTAGTCAAAGCCTGACAAAAGGCCTGGACGTCTGGATTCTCTGCCAGACGCTTGTGTAAAAGAATAGACAGAGAAGAAATCTGTCCCTTTAGTGAACTAGCGGATAAGCCCTTTTCTAAACCCTCTTGTAGAAAGGACAATATCCTAGGAATCCTAACCCTACTCCATGAGTAACTCTTGGATTCACACCAATATAAATATTTACGCCATATTTTATGGTAAATTTTTCTGGTAACAGGTTTCCGAGCCTGTATTAATGTATCAATAACCGAATCCGAAAACCCACGCTTTGATAGAATCAAGCGTTCAATTTCCAAGCAGTCAGCCTCAGAGAAATTAGGTTTGGATGGTTGAAAGGACCCTGAATTAGAAGGTCCTGCCTCAGGGGTAGAGACCATGGTGGACAGGACGACATGTCCACTAGGTCTGCATACCAGGTCCTGCGTGGCCACGCAGGCGCTATCAGAATCACAGATGCTCTCTCCTGTTTGATCCTGGCAATCAGTCGAGGTAGCAACGGAAAAGGTGGAAACACATAAGCTATGTTGAAAACCCAAGGGGCTGCTAGTGCATCTACCAGCACCGCACCCGGGTCCCTGGACCTGGATCTGTAACAAGGAAGCTTGGCGTTCTGGCGAGATGCCATGAGATCCAGATCTGGCTTGCCCCAACGATGAATCAGTTGAGCAAATACCTCCGGGTGAAGTTCCCACTCCCCCGGATGAAAAGTCTGGCGACTTAGAAAATCTGCCTCCCAGTTCTCCACGCCTGGGATGTAGATCGCTGACAGGTGGCAAGAGTGAGACTCTGCCCAGCGAATTATCTTCGAGACTTCCAACATCGCTAGGGAACTCCTGGTTCCCTCTTGATGATTGATGTAAGCCACGGTCGTGATGTTGTCCGACTGAAATCTGATGAACCTCAGTGTTGCTAACTGAGGCCAAGCTAGAAGAGCATTGAATATTGCTCTTAATTCTAGAATGTTTATCGGGAGGAGTTTCTCCTCCTGAGTCCACGATCCCTGAGCCTTCAGGGAGTTCCAGACTGCTCCCCAGCCTAGTAGGCTGGCATCTGTTGTTACAATCGTCCAATCTGGTCTGCGAAAAGTCATTCCTTTGGATAGATGAACCCGTGATAACCACCAGAGAAGAGAATCTCTGGTCTTCTGGTCCAGATTTAGCAAAGGGGACAGATCTGAGTAATCCCCGTTCCATTGACTTAGCATGCATAGTTGCAGCGGTCTGATATGTAGGCGCGCAAATGGCACTATGTCCATTGCCGCGACCATTAAGCCGATTACTTCCATGCACTGAGCTACTGATGGGCTTGGAATGGAGTGAAGGACATGGCAAGCATTGAGAATCTTTAATAACCTGGACTCCGTCAGGTAAATCTTAATCTCTACAGAATCTATAAGAGTCCCTAGAAAAGGGACCCTTGTGAGTGGTAACAGAGAACACTTTTCCACGTTCACTTTCCACCCATGCGACCTCAGAAATGCTAGAACTATCTCTGTATGAGACTTTGCATTTTGAAAACTTGACGCTTGTATCAGAATACGGAGCCACCGCTATGCCTCGTGGTCTTAGTACCGCCAGAAGTGAGCCCAGAACCTTTGTAAAAATTCTCGGGGCCGTAGCCAACCCGAAGGGAAGAGCTACAAACTGGTAATGCCTGTACCTTAGGTACCGATAATGATCTCCGTGAATCGGTATGTGAAGGTAGGCATCCTTTAAGTCCACTGTGGTCATATATTTACCCTCTTGGATCATGGGTACGATGGTCCGAATGGTTTCCATCTAGAACGATGGAACCCTTAGGAATTTGTTTAAGATCTTTAAGTCTAAGATTGGTCTGAAGGTTCCCTCTTTTTTGGGAACCACAAACAGATTTGAATAAAACCCTTGCCCCTGTTCCGATCGCGGAACTGGGTGGATCACTCCCATCACTAAGAGGTCTTGTACACATTGTAGAAATGCCTCTTTCTTTACTAGGTTTGTTGATAACCTTGACAGATGGAACCTCCCTTGTGGAGAAGTTTTGAAATCCAGAAGGTATCCCTGAGATATAATCTCCAACGTCCAGGGATCCTGTACATCTCTTGCCCAAGCCTGGACGAAAAGAGAAAGTCTGCCCCCCACTAGATCCGTCTCCGGAAAGGGGGCCCTGTTTCCATGCTGTTTTAGGGGCGGAAGTAGGCTTTCTGGCCTGCTTGCCCTTGTTCCATGACTGGTTGCCTTTCCAACCCTGTCTGTAACGAGCAGTAGTTCCTTCCTGTTTTGGAGCGGAGGAAGTTGATGCTGCTCCTGCCTTGAAATTACGAAAGGCACGAAAATGAGACTGTTTGGCCTTTGATTTGGCCCTGTCCTGAGGAAGGGTGTGGCCCTTACCTCCAGTAATGTCAGTAATGTCAGCAATAATTTCCTTCAAGCCGGGCCCGAATAAGGTCTGCCCTTTGAAAGGAATGTTCAGTAGTTTAGACTTAGAAGTTACATCTGCTGACCAGGATTTAAGCCATAGCGCTCTGCGCGCCTGTATGGCGAATCCGGAATTCTTAGCCGTAAGTTTGGTTAAATGCACTACGGCATCCGAAACAAACGCATTAGCCAGCTTAAGGGTTCTAAGCTTGCTCAAAGACTCATCCAATGGTGCTGTGCGAATCGCCTCTTCCAGAGACTCAAACCAGAATGCCGCTGCAGCAGTGACAGGCGCAATGCATGCAAGAGGCTGTAATATAAAACCTTGTTGAACAAACATTTTCTTAAGGTAACCCTCTAATTTTTTATCCATTGGATCTGAGAAAGCACAGCTATCCTCCACCGGGATAGTGGTACGCTTGGCTAAAGTAGAAACTGCTCCCTCCACCTTAGGGACCGTCTGCCATAAGTCTCATGTGGTGGCGTCTATAGGGAACATTTTTCTAAATATCGGAGGAGGGGAAAAAGGCACACCGGGTCTATCCCACTCCTTGCTAATAATCTCTGTAAGCCTCTTTGGTATAGGAAAAACGTCAGTACACACCGGTACCGCATAGTATTTATCCAGCCTACATAATTTCTCTGGGATTGCCACCGTGTCACAATCATTCAGAGCCGCTAACACCTCCCCTAGCAACACGCGGAGGTTCTCAAGCTTAAATTTAAAATTTGAAATTTCTGAATCCAGTCTCCCCGAATCAGAACCGTCACCCACAGAATGAAGCTCTCCGTCCTCATGTTCTGCAAATTGTGACGCAGTATCAGACATGGCTCTCGTGTCATCGGCGCGCTCTGTCCTTAACCCAGAGCTGTCGCGCTTGCCTCTTAACTCGGGCATATTGTATAATACTTCTTTCATAACATTAGCCATATCATGTAAAGTGATTTGTAAGGGCCTTGATGTACTTGGCGCCTCAATCTCACGCACCTCCCGAGCGGGAGACGAAGGTACTGACACGTGAGGAGAGTTAGACGGCATAACTTCCCCCTCGTTGTCTGGTGATAATTTCTTTATCGGTACAGATTGACTTTTATTCAAAGTAATATCAATACAATTGGTACACATATTTCTATTGGGCTCCACATCGGCTTTTAAACATAATGAACAAGCAGATTCCTCTGTATCAGACATGTTTAAACAGACTAGCAATGAAGCTAGCAAGCTTGGAAATTACTTTCAATAAGTTTACAAGCAATATAAAAAATGCTGCAGCGCTTTTTGAAAACACAGTTGAATAACAAAGAACTAATTCAGTTATAGTCAACCATTCTTTAAATGTATTAATTAGCAGAGGATTGCACCCATTAGCAAAAGGATGATTAACCCCTCAGTACCCAAAAAAACGGATATCAAATTAAGATTTAACGTTTTTATCACAGTCAAACACACTGTCACAGGTCTGCTGTGACTGATTACCTCCCTCAAAAACGAATTTTGAAGACCCCTGAGCTCTCTAGAGACGTCCTGGATCAAGGAGGAAGAAGCAGGAAGACTGTGCTAGAATTTTAACTGAGCAACAAGGCACTAAAAAAGGCCCCTCCCACTCATTTACAACAGTGGGAGACCTGATATAACGGTTTCTATGCAGAAATATACGTTAGCCATGTGGAAAAAAAGAGAAAAAAATCATGCCCAAAAGGATTTATCACCAAAGTACCTCACAAAACGAATAACATGCCAGTAAACGTTTTAAAAACAAACTTCTTTTAATGTCATGCAAAGTTATCACTAAGCCTGCTACCAGTCGCTTCCACTGCAGATAAGGCTTAAGCATTATTTCAGTATTAACAGTATTTTCTCAGTCAAATTCTAGTCCCTAGAAAATAACTCTACTGTGCATACATTTATCAGCCTGATACCAGTCACTACTACTGCATTTAAGGCTGTACTTACATCATACGGGTAACAGCAGTGTTTTCTTAGTCAATTCCATTCCCAGAAAATATTGTACTGCACATACCTCATTTGCGGGGGACCCCGCATGCTATTCCCATGTTCTGAAGTTACCCCACTCCTCAGAATGTCGAGAACAGCCAGTGGATCTTAGTTACGCCTGCTAAGATCATAGAAAACGCAGGCAGTTTCTTCTTCCAAATACTGCCTGAGATAGAAAAACAGCACACTCCGGTGCCATTTAAAATAACAAACTTTTGATTGAAGAATAATTAAGTAAAAAACTTCAACTCCTCTCGCGACGACCTTCTTTGTTGAGGGTTGCAAGAGAATGACTGGGTATGACATGTGAGGGGAGGAGCTATATAGCAGCTCTGCTTGGGTGATCCTCTTGCAACTTCCTGTTGGGAAGGAGAATATATCCCATAAGTAATGGATGACTCGTGGACTGAACACACTTAAAAAGAGAAATCATTTTTTGAGAGTCCTCTTATTTCTATACTGAGAGTCCTGAACTATTGTTTAATAGCTATTTTTTAAGATTTTTTGAATTGTTTGAATGTCTATAGCATTGGTATGTGTGCCGTCTGTGAGTAATCATGAGATAGAATTTTGTTGTAATGGCATGATATCTGTGATTAGTAGTAGTGTGTCTGCTTTCTTTTTTGTTCTCTGGGTGTGCAGTATATTATCCGGACTATTCTCCCCCTTGCATGGGTTTGTAGTTCCTATGACAACCACTATGTGAGACTGGTTTGGTTTAACTGCATGCACACAGAACACAATGTGTTTTCCTACTTTAGTATACAATTCATTTGCATTATATGGTTTATCCTATGCCTTGTTGCTGTAGCAGTTTGTAAGTTAAGATTGGGCATAAATGTTTGCTCATTAAAGGCATCTACATATTTAGATAATTTGTCTGCTGATATTCTGGTGACTATTAGGCTTTCTTTATATTCCCATATATTGTATATACGGTGATTAGGGAGTTAGTTCTCCCCTCCGTTTGCCTGACAGTAATGTTGTTACTGTGGTTACCATGGCAACCTCGGGCGGTCCGTGCAATATATGTGAATTTAAGAATTTTTTTTTCCTTTTTGCCTACTTATCTGTTGCTTATACCCTTCTGCCACATATTCTTACTGTATTTAATATTTTTAGATGCTCACTTAGAAATGCTTACGGCTTGGCCCACACTGCCCGGGATGATGACGTCAACTTAGGGGCGGATCTACCCGGGAGAGCGTGGTTGTCCGGTCGAGTACACGGTGATGTGATATATATCTGGTGGAGGGTAAGTTATCTGGTTGTACACTTTTTGGTCTGAGGACGGACTTCATAAGGTCCGAAAACGTTCACTAAATAAAGTGATATTGTAGTTAAAAGTTTCCCGTGGAGTGCGCTTGTTATTCCTGTTTACCTATTTGTTTGCTGCACCCAGGGCATTGACTACGTTGAATGTTAGGAGTGCATTACTTCTCAAGTATATATATATATATATATATATATATATATATATATATATATTTATATATATATATTTATATTTATATATATATTTATATATATATATATATATATATATATATATATTTATATATATATATTTATATATATATATATTTATATATATATATATATATATATATATATATATATATATATATATATATAAATATATATAAATATATATATATATATATATATATATATATATATATATATCTACACACACATAGGCAATGCTTGTAAAACTGAGTTGTGGGTGTGGTGGGAGGTGTATTTATAGGCATTTTGAGGTTTGGGAAACTTTGCCCCCCCTGGTAGGAAAGTATATCCCATACCTCACTAGCTCATAGACACTTGCCAATTACATGAAATTATATATATATATATATATATATATATATATATATATATATATATATATATATATATATATGGACAAGAAGAATTGCACACTCTGGTTTTTTTTTTTTTAAAAACTCTACTGTGAAATGTAGTGACGTTTCGGGGACCGAAACCCCTTCCTCAGACGGTGCCCGAAAGGTCACTACTTTTCACAGTAGAGAGTTTTTAAAAAAAAAAAGACCAGACAGTACAAGTCTTTTTGTTCAGTTGTATTTAAACTCTACTAGCACCCTGGCAGTTGCTGGACTAAGTGAGAGTGCTATATATATATCAATCAAAGGGAGAGCGCTCTCACTTAGTCCAGCAACTGCCAGGGTGCTAGTAGAGTTTAAATACAACTGAACAAGAAGACTTGCACTTTCTGGTCTTTTTTAAAAAAACACAATTTATGCTTACCTGATAAATTTATTTCTCTTGTGGTGTATCCAGTCCACGGATCATCCATTACTTGGGGGGATATTCTCATTCCCAACAGGAAGTTGCAAGAGGACACCCACAGCAGAGCTGTAATATAGCTCCTCCCCTAACTGTCATAGCCAGTCATTCGACCGAAAACAAGCCGAGAAAGGAGGAACCATAGGGTGCAGTGGTTACTGTAGTTTAAATTTAAAAATTACCTGCCTTAAAATGACAGGGCGGGTCGTGGACTGGATACACCACAAGAGAAATAAATTTATCAGGTAAGCATAAATTGTGTTTTCTCTTGTAAGGTGTATCCAGTCCACGGATCATCCATTACTTGGGGGATACCAATACCAAAGCTAAAGTACACGGATGAAGGGAGGGACAAGGCAGGTACTTAAATGGAAGGAACCACTGCCTGTAAAACCTTTCTCCCAAATATAGCCTCCGAAGAAGCAAAAGTATCACATTTGTAAAATTTTGAAAAAGTATGAAGCGAAGACCAAGTCTCCGCCTTGCAAATCTGTTCAACAGAAGCCTCATTTTTAAAGGCCCAAGTGGAAGCCACAGCTCTAGTGGAATGAGCTGTAATCCTTTCAGGAGGCTGCTGTCCAGCAGTCTCATAGGCTAAGCAGATTATGCTTCTTAGCCAAAAAGAAAGAGAGGTTGCCGAAGCCTTTTAACCTCTCCTCCGTCCAGAGTAGACAACAAACAAAGCAGATGTTTGACGAAAATCTTTAGTAGCTTGTAAGTAAAACTTTAAAGCACGGACCACGTCCAGATTGTGTAATAGACGTTCCTTCTTCGAAGAAGGATTAGGACACAAGGATGGAACAACAATCTCTTGATTGATATTCTTGTTAGATACCACCTTAGGTAAGAACCCAGGTTTGGTACGCAGGACTACCTTATCCGTATGAAAAATCAGATAAGGAGAATCACATTATAAGGCAGTTAGCTCAGAGACTCTACGAGCCGAGGAAATAGCTACTAAAAAAAAAAGAAGTTTCCAAGATAAAAGTTTGATATCTATGGAATGAAGAGGTTCAAACGGAACTCCTTGAAGAACCTTAAGAACCAAATTTAAGCTCCATGGTGGAGCAACAGGTTTAAACACAGGCTTGATTCTAACTAAAGCCTGACAAAATGCCTGAACGTCTGGAACATCTGCCAGACGCTTGTGCAAAAGAATAGACAGAGCAGAATTCTGTCCCTTTAAGGAACTAGCTGACAATCCTTTTTCCAAACCTTCTTGGAAAAAAGATAATAACCTGGGAATCTTGACCTTACTCCATGAGTAACCCTTGGAATCACACCAATAAAGATATTTACGCCATATCTTATGTTAAATTTTCCTGGTGACAGGCTTTTGTGCCTGTATTAAGGTATTAATAACTGACTCGGAGAAGCCACGCTTTGATAAAATCAAGCGTTCAATCTCCAGGCAGTCAGCCTCAGAGAAATTAGATTTGGATGGTTGAAAGGACCCTGAAGTAGAAGGTCCTGTCTCAGAGGTAGAGACCATGGTGGAAAGGATGATATATCCACTAGATCTGCATACCAGGTCCTGCGTGGCCACGCAGGTGCTATCAGAATCACCGATGCTCTCTCCTGCTTGATCTTGGCAATCAGTCGAGGGAGCAGAGGAAACGGTGGAAACACATAAGCCAGGTTGAAAGACCAGGGCGCTGCTAGAGCATCTATCAGTGTCGCCTTGGGATCCCTGGACCTGGATCCGTAACATGGAAGCTTGGCGTTCTGGCGAGACGCCATGAGATCCAGTTCTGGTTTGCCCCAACGATGAATCAGTTGTGCAAAAACCTCCGGATGGAGTTCCCACTCTCCCGGATAAAAAGTCTGACGACTTAAAAAATCCGCTTCCCAGTTCTCTACACCTGGGATATGGATAGCTGATAGGTGGCAAGAGTGAATCTCTGCCCAGCGAATTATTTTTGAAACTTCTAACATCGCTAGGGAACTTCTTGTTCCCCCTTGATGGTTGATCTAAGCTACAGTCGTGATGTTGTCCGACTGAAATCTGATGTACCTTAGAGTTGCTAACTGAGGCCAAGCCTGAAGAGCATTGAATATCGCTCTTAGTTACAGAATATTTATTGGAAGGAGAGACTCCTCCTGAGTCCACGATCCCTGAGCCTTCAGGGAATTCCAGATTGCACCCCAACCTAGAAGACTGGCATCTGTTGTTACAATTGTCCAATCTGGCCTGCGAAAGGTCATACCTTTGGACAGATGGACCCGAGATAGCCACCAGAGAAGAGAATCCCTGGTCTCTTGGTCCAGATTCAGTTGAGGGGACAAATCTGTGTAATCCCCGTTCCACTGACAGAGCATGCATAGTTGCAGCGGTCTGAGATGTAAGCGTGCAAACGGCACTATGTCCATTGCCGCTACCATTAAGCCGATTACTTCCATACACTGAACCACCGAAGGGCGCGGAATGGAATGAAGAACCCGGCAGGAATTTAGAAGCTTTGATAACCTGGACTCCGTCAGGTAAATTTTCATTTCTACAGAATCTATCAGAGTCCCTAGAAAGGAAACTCTTGTGAGTGGGGATAGAGAACTCTTTTCCTCGTTCACTTTCCACCCATCCGACCTCAGAAATGCCAGTACTACGTCCGTATGAGACATGGCAATTTGGAAGTTTGACACCTGTATCAGGATGTCGTCTAAATAAGGGGCTACTGCTATGCCCCGCGGCCTTAGGACCGCCAGAAGCGACCCTAGAACCTTTGTAAAGATTCTTGGGGCTGTAGCTAATCCCAAGGGAAGAGCTACAAACTGGTAATGCCTGTCTAGAAAGGCAAACCTGAGAAACCGATGATGATCTTTGTGTATCGGAATGTGAAGATAAGCATCCTTTAGATCCACTGTAGTCATATATTGACCCTCCTGGATCATTAGTAGGATGGTACGAATAGTTTCCATCTTGAATGATGGAACTTTGAGGAATTTGTTTAAGATCTTTAGATCCAAAATTGGTCTGAAGGTTACCTCTTTTTTGGGAACCACAAACAGATTTGAGTAAAAACCCTGTCCCTGTTCCTCCTTTGGAACTGGATGGATCACTCCCATAACTAGGAGGTCTCGTACACAATGTAAGAATGCCTCTCTCTTTATCTGGTTTGCAGATAATTGTGAAAGGTGAAATCTCCCTTTTTTGGGGGGAAGCTTTTAAGTCCAGGAGATATCCCTGGGATATAATTTCCAACGCCCAGGGATCCTGAACATCTCTTGCCCACGCCTGGGAGAAGAGTGAAAGTCTGCCCCCTACTAGATCCGTTACCGGATAGGGGGCCGTTCCTTCATGCTGTCTTAGAGGCAGCAGCAGTCTTTTTGGCCTGCTTACCTTTTTTCCAGGTCTGGATTGGTCTCCAGACCGTCTTGGATTGAGCAAAAGTTCCCTCTTGTTTAGCATTAGAGGACGTTGATGCCGCACCTGCCTTGAAGTTTCGAAAAGCACGAAAATTTGACTGTTTGGCCCTAGATTTGGACCTGTCCTGAGGAAGGGCATGACCTTTTCCTCCAGTGATATCAGCAATAATCTCCTTCAAACCAGGCCCGAATATGGTGTGCCCCTTGAAGGGAATGTGAAGTAGCTTAGATTTTGAAGTCACGTCAGCTGACCATGATCTAAGCCATAGCGCTCTGCGCGCATGTATAGCAAAACCAGAATTCTTAGCCGTTAGTTTAGTCAAATGAACAATGGCATCAGAATAAAAGAATTGGCTAGCTTAAGTGCTCTAAGTTTGCCAAGTATGTCATCCAATGGAGTCGCTACCTGTAAAGCCTCTTCCAGAGACTCAAACCAGCACGCCGCAGCAGCAGTGACAGGGGCAATGCATGCAAGGGGCTGTAGGATAAAACCTTGTTGAATAAATATTTTCTTAAGGTAACCTCTAATTTTTTATCCATTGGATCTAAAAAAAAAAAAAAAAAAAAGCACAACTGTCCTCGACAGGGATAGTAGAACGCTTTACTAGAGTAGAAACTGCTCCCTCCACCTTAGGGACTGTCTGCCATAAGTCCCGTGTGGTGGCGTCTATTGGAAACATTTTTCTAAAAATAGGAGGGGAAGAGAACGGCACACCTGGTCTATCCCATTCCTTATTAATAATTTCTGTAAAACTTTTAGGTATTTGGAAAAACATCAGTACACACCGGCACTGCATAGTATTTATCCAGTCTACACAATTTCTCTGGCACTGCAATGGTATCACAGTCATTCAGAGCAGCTAAAACCTCCCTAAGCAACACGCGGAGGTGTTCAAGCTTAAATTTAAATGCAGAAATATTAGAATCAGGTATCTTTCCTGAGTCATTAACATCACCCACTGACTGAAGCTCTCTTTCCTCAGCTTCTGCATATTGTGAGGCAGTATCAGACATGGTTCTTAAAGCGTCAGTATGCTCTGCATTTTGTGTCACCCCAGAGCTATCTCGCTTACCTCTAAGTTCAGGTAGTCTGGCTAATACCGCTGACAGTGTATTATCCATGACTGCCGCCATGTCTTGTAAAGTAAACGCTATGGGCGCCCTAGATGTACTTGGCGCCATTTGAGCGTGAGTACCTTAAGCGGGAGTCAAAGGGTCTGACACGTGGGGAAAGTTAGACGGCATAACTTCCCCCTCGTCAGATTCCTCTGGTGATAATTTTTTTAAAGACAGAAAATGATCTCAGTACATTTGGTACACATTCTAAGAGGGGGTTCCACCATGGCTTTTAAACATAATAAACAAGGAGTTTCTTCTATGTCAGACATGTATGTACAGACTAGCAATGAGACTAGCAAGCTTGGAAAACACTTTAAATCAAGTTAACAAGCAAATATAAAAAACGGTACTGTGCCTTTAAGAGAAACAAATTTTGTCAGAATTTGAAAAACAGTGAAAAAATGCAGTAAATCAAACAAAATTTTTACAATGTGTATAATATAGGCTAACAGAGCATTGCACCCACTTGCAAATGGATGATTAACCCCTTAGTTAAAAAAACGGATCAAAAAAACGAAATAGACGTTTTTTAACAGTCACAATCAACTGCCACAGCAAGCTGTGGCCCTACCTTCCCCAATAAACGACTTTGGAAAGCCTTTGGGCCCTTTAGAGATGTCCTATAGCATTCAGAGGGCCTTTGAGGGAAGCTGGATGTCACAGTTTGTAATTTTAAGTGCACCAACTGTAACTTTTTATACTACAACAGTGGAAAGCCTCAGGTTTCTAGTCAAAATTTAAGCCAGCCATGTGGAAAAAACTAGGCCCCAATAAAGTTTTATCACCAAAGCATATATAAAAACGATTAAACATGCCAGCAAACGTTTTATATTGCAATATCATAAGGGTATTACCCCTGGGAGTAAGCATGATACCAGTCGTTATTAAATCACTGTATTCAGGCTTAACTTACATTAATCCGGTATCAGCAGCATTTTCTAGTGTTTTCCATCTCTAGAAAAAATTATAACTGCACATACCTGATAGCAGAATAAACTGCACGCCATTCTCTCGCTGAAGTTACCTCATCTGTGTAATCCCCTCAGACATATGTGAGAACAGCAATGGATCTTAGTTACAACCTGCTAAGATCATAGAAACCTCAGGCAGATTCTTCTTCTATTTACTGCCTGAGATAAAATAGCACAACTCCGGTACTATTTAAAAATAACAAACTTTTGATTGAAGAAAATAAACTAGCTATATTTAACCACTCTCTCCTACAACGTCCTTTCTAGTTGAGAGTTGCAAGAGAATGACTGGCTATGACAGTTAGGGGAGGAGCTATATTACAGCTCTGCTGTGGGTGTCCTCTTGCAACTTCCTGTTGGGAATGAGAATATCCCCCCAAGTAATGGATGATCCGTGGACTGGATACACCTTACAAGAGAAAACTCTTTACTGTGAAAAGTAGTGACGTTTCGGGGACCGTCCGAGGAAGGGGTTTCGGACCCCGAAACGTCCCTACTTTTCACAGCAAAGAGATTTAAAAAAAAAAAAAAAAAAAAAAAAAAAAAACCAGAGTGTGCAAGTCTTCTTGTTCAGATATATATATATATATATATATATATATATATATACACACACACACATATACAGAAAAAAATATACATATACAATACATACACACACACACACATATACATACATATATACACAGTCACATATACATACACACACAGAGATCCCCTCAAATATACAAGGGCAGAGAAACGTTACTAGTCAATTACATTAAACATAAAATAAAAATGTAACCTATATGGACAAAAGTATGTGGACACTTCTACTAATTATTGAATGTAGGTGTTTTAGCCACACATATTGCTAATAAGTGCATACAATCCAGCACATAGCCATAAAATCTCCATAGACAAACACTGACAGTTTGTACTGAAGACCTCAGAGACTTTAAAAATGGCACGGTCATAGAATTCCACCCTTGGCACAATTTTTGCTCTATTAGATCTGCCCCGGACAACTGTAAGTGCCCTTATTGTGTGAGAAAAAGCAAGCTACAAAGTTAGCAGAACCACCAAGTGCTGAAGCATGTAGCATATAACTAAATAACCTATAATCTGTTGTCTCACATCAATATGCACAATACCAAGTATCAGCTAGAGTGGTGAAAAGTACGCCGCCATTGGACTCTAAAGCAGTGGAAATGTGTTCTGTGGAGTGATGAATCACACGTCACAATATGGCAGTCTAGAGCTAGAAACCAGGAGAACACTACCTACCAGAACACATAGCATGTACTGTAAGGTTTGGTGGAGGAAGGATAATGATCTGGGGCTGTTTTTCTTGATCTCACCTAGGCCTTTTCCTGTAAAGCTTCATCTTAATGCTAAAGGATACAAAAAACATTTTAGATAATTGAGTGTTTCCAACTTTGTGGAAATAGTTTGGAGAAGGCCCTTTTCTTTTCCAGCCCCTGTGCACAAAGCGAAGTCCATGAAAATGATGAGTTTGGTGTGGAAGAACAAAACTGGCCTGCACAGAGGTTTGACCTCAAACCCAGTGAACACCTTTGAGGTGAATTGCGACACCAACTGCAAAACAGGACCTTCTCGTTCATTATCAATGCCTAACCTAACAAATGCCCTTTTGTCTTAAAATTCATCAGATTTGGAACACATTCCCACACACACACACTCCACACTTTTGTGTTAAGCTTTACCAAAAGAAAAGCTTTGGAAGGGATGTCCGACAAGCTAATCTACACTGTATGGCCAAAAGTATGTGGACACCTGATTATCATCACACCTACATTAGACAGACATACAGATTTACATACGTACACACAGTGTATATAAACTGTATACAGACAATTATACCACAAAGTTATCATGTAAGATATCTGATACAATGGATACAAATAATGCATAATTTGTACTTACCAGAAAGTAACGTAGAGAAATTAGTTGAATCTGTGTGTGAATTCTGAAAGCCTCTGTTAACATTTTTACTGCAATATCAGGGAAAAATGGATATTAGCACAATGATCAGATGCAAGTAAATATTTGAGAATTGCATAACTACTGTATATTTCACTTATTTTACTTAATTTTAAAGTTGAATATTGTCCAAACTAGAACTCCTCAATACTATTATGTCCAGCATTAAGATAACTTTTTAAAAAAAAAATAACAGTCAACAGTTAAAAACATATTGGGTTGCTGAACAGAACTCTACCCTGCCCATTTTATCTACCTTAAATTGCACTTCCCTAACCCAGTGCCTCGTCCTCAATAAATGTCAAAACAATCCATTGAAGGATACTGGTGAAGGTTGTCTAGGATATATAAGCCAAGTTATGGAAAACAAAATTTATGCTTAACTGATAAATGTATTTCTTCCACATATGGTGAGTTTACGGCTTCATCTTAATTACTGTTGGGAATATCACTCCTGACCAGCAGGAGGAGGCAAAGAGCACCACAGCTAAACTGCCAAGTATCACTCCCTTACCCACAATCCCCAATCATTCGACCGAAAGGAAATGGAGAAAAGAGAGTAACACAAGGTGCGGAGGTGTCTGAGGTTTAGTCAAAAACTCTTATAAAAACAAAAAAGGGTGGGTCCATGGACTCACCATATCTGGAAGAAATAAATTTATCAGGTAAGCATACATTTTGTTTTCTTCCTAAGATATGGTGAGTCCATGGTTTCATCTTAATTACTGTTGGGAACCAATACCCAAGCTAGAGGACACAGATGAATAGGGGGGGATAAAAACAAGCATGCCTAAACGGAAGGCACCGCCACTTGAAGAACCTTTCTCCCAAAAGCCGCCTCAGCTGAGGCAAAAGTATAAAATCTGTAAAATTTGGGAAAAGTATGTAAAGAAGACCAAGTTGCAGCCTTGCAAATTTGCTGCATGGAAGCTTCATTTTTAAAAGCCCAAGAAGAGGCAATAGCCCTGGTGGAATCAGCCGTAATTCTCTCTGGAGGTTGCTTACCAACAGACTCATAAGCTAGACGAATCACACTTCAGTTGAAGTAGTAGCTTTCTGACCTCTACATTTCCCAGAAAAACAAACAAAAAGAGCAGAAGACTTGCGAAAATCCTTAGTCGCCTCCAAATAGAATTTAAGAGCACAAACTACATCCAAATTGTGCAACAGACGTTCTTTAACAGAATCAGGCTTTGGACACAGAGACGGAACAACGATCTCCTGATAAATATTTTTTGTAGAAACAACCTTAAGAAGGAAACCAAACTTAGTACGAAGAACCGCCTTATCCACATGAAAAATAAGATAAGGAGAATCAAACTGCAAAGCTGAGAGTTCAGAGACTCTCCGCGCAGAAGAAATAGCCAAAAGAAATAAAACCTTCAAGGATAACTTAATGTCTATGGAATCCATTGGCTCAAACGGAGCTTGCTGCAAAACTTTAAGAACAAGGTTAAGGCTCCAAGGCAGAGCAACAGATTTAAACACAGGTCTGATTCTGACCAAGGCCTGACAAAAAGATTGTACATCTGTCAAATCTGCCGAAAATTTGACCCTTTAGAGTGCTAACAGATAACCCTTTCTCCAGACCCTCCTGGAGAAAAGACAAAATTCTTGGAATCCTAACCTTACTCCAAGAGTAGCCCTTGGATTCACACCAATATATATTTCCGCCATATCTTATTGTAAATCTTACGAGTAACAGGCTTACGAGTCTGAATCAAGGTCTCAATGACAGACTCAAAGAACCCACGCTTAGACAGAATCAAACGTTCAATCTCCAGGACATAAATATTTTTCAATTAGGCCTCCATCATTTTGTCCATTGGAACCTTAAAAGAACAACTATCCTCAATAGGAATAGTGGTTCTCTTAGCCAGAGTAGAAATGGCCCCTTCAACCTTGAGAACCGTATACCAAGGATCCTTGATAGAAGTCTCCACCGAAAACATCTTCTTAAAAATGGGAGACGGAATAAAAGCCACTCCTGGCTTCTCCCATTCCTAAATTATGCTCTCCTTAGGATGGTCTGACACAGGAAACATTTCCAAACAGGAAAGGGACATAAAAAAAAAAAAAAATTATGTTTTTTTTCTTTTTAATCCCCATTGCAAACGGAACTAAAAAAAAAGCCGGTCATGTGAACGGACGGAAGAGAGGCGCGAAAACCTCCCGCTGCACAACAGTAAGGGGCGGAGCCAAAACCCGAAGTGAAGACTCACACACGCCGTAAACAATTGGCAAATAAACGAAAGTCTCACTTCAGAAAAGAACTCTGAAATACAAAAGGATCACTTCCACTGTGACCGCAGAACAAATATCCCTCATGCAATACCTCTTACATAAAATCAGAGCCTAAACACATTAACCCTTCTAGGTTAAAGACAGTCTCTCAACACAACCTCAACACTGTGCCTGCAGTCATGCCTTAGTGAAGCCCTTACACCAGGGTGAACTAATTTTGTCCCAAAAAATTAGCAGGGTAGTGAAGCTTTTTAACCTAAGTTCACATATCTCCCATCTGGAAGAAAAGCACTTACCTGCTCTGCTGTCCGGCATGTAGACAGTCCCTAGGTATGGAAAGACACATCTCCCCACAGAGACCTAGAACAAAGGCAGATAGCAAACTAATTAACTTTGGTATCCCATACTAGGGCAGCAATGTTGAGAAAAACGCAGCAAGCACCTCTTTGAAAGTTCCCAACTGCTTTAAAGCCACCACATCTCGACAGCAAAGACTAACGTGGGATATGGCTATACCCTAAAAAACTTGCTTGAAGTAAAATCAATTCTTCTCATCAGACACCTAAACTTTACTTCCTTCATGCATGAAAGGCAAAGAGAATGACTGGGGGTTGTGGGTAAGGGAGTAATGCTTGGCAGTTTTGCTGTGGTGCTCTTTGTCTCCTCCTGCTGGCTGGGAGTGATATTCCCAATAGTAATTAAGATGAACCTGTGGACTCACCATATCTTAGGAAGAAATATTTGTATTTTTAGTTTTAATTTATAATTATTTTAGGTCATTCTAGACTAACATTTACAAGGGAAAAATGTATATCCAAAGCAGTGAATTGCAAAGAAATAATTCTGCCAATGGTGCACAATTAAAAAAATATGCTGCAGTCACTTATAATGGATTGGAATCTGACAATTCATTGTTCTTGAAATAGTATTTTTCACTGAAGTCTACCCTCGGTGATGTCCTTAAAATATATAAATTAAAATATTTTAATCCAAAGGGAGATTTAACGGAGGTGATTTGATATGTTGAGGGTTTTCTTTCTGTTAGCTCAGATCCAAGGCTTGAAAAAACTGAATAATTAATGGTTAAAAAAAAAAAAAAAAAACTTTCAGTCACATCCAAGCTGGCAGATCAGATACTTGAACTTTTAAAGTCCTTGTAAATCATTGTCATTTAGAAGTCCTTGTAAATCACAGTCATTTAGAAAGTCCTTGTAAATCATAGTCATTTAGGAATTCCAAATATGAGATAATTTGATAATATGAGATAAAATATGAGAGATAATATGAAATTATTTCTAACCACACAGGTGAGAAAATAGTCAAAATTCACTAGTGTTTGTGGAAAGGTTTTAATGGATTTAAGTAACAACTTGATAAGAGCATCAGAAATATTTAACTGCTGTTAGTTTTGTCCTCTCATCACCCTTGCTGATAACTGCAGATATTTAAAATTTGAATAACTGACTTTTGGTGTAAGTCTAGAAACATTGGCAGTAACCAAGAAGTTTTTAGTGCCAACATCCTAAATAATGGAAATGTATGACTGTTATGAACTTCATCCTTTCATGACATATTTCGAATAATAATCTTGAAATCAGAGATATTGGTGGGAAAACAAACCATGTTACCTTTGGCCAAACTTATCTACACTTTTAGATAAAGGCGACAGGTATCTGCTGAATACTATTTCGGAAAACCCCAGCCCACATCACTCTGTTAACCAAAGAAATATGTGTCTGCTGAGATGGAGTTATTTTTGCATACTTTGTTAATCTCCTTTGAGCTTCTGTATACCTTCTGTAAAGATGTCTATAGTGTTGAGTAAAAAGTAGTTCTATCTTTTGTAGATGTAGGATACTTTGTGTGCCTCTTTAAGGACACATGAAGACCCATAGAGGTTATGTTGTCTGTAAAACACTGACTGATTTATCTTTTAGGTCCCTCTGAAAATTGTGCAAAGTTATATGTCAAATTTCCAGAATGTGAAGACCTCTTCTGGTTTCACAATCCTTGAGCAATACCAATCTTGGAAAGCCATGCCCCAACAATATTTCTTTGAGTCTGCAAGATAAAATCAAGTTGGAACCTGACATTCTCCTTTTTAAAGAATATGAAACCCCCAAAAATTATTTTGTTATTCAGAGCATACCATTTTAAAAAAAGTTTCCAATTTACTTCTATTATCAAATTTTCGTAGTTCCCATGATATTCTGTGTTGAAGAGATACTTAGTTAGGCATCTGGAGCACTACATGGCATGAAATAGTGCTGCTCTCTAATGCTCTTGCAAATGGAAAACATTCTTGCAAGGCTGCTGCCATATATTTATCCAGAAATGGGTCGGCTCCTAAGCATATGTCCCTGCTTTTCAACAAAAGTTACAAAAAGAACACAGAAAAATGTATAATAGAAGCAAACTAGAAAGTTGTTTAAAATAGCATGCTCTGTATGAATCATGTTAGAAAAATGTTGTGTTTCCTATCTCTTTACTCTACTAGGCTAGATGGTGAGAATGAACAAAGGCAATCTTAGGATAGATACAACACAATGAGGGTTTTTTCAAGACAGTATTCCCTTCCCTCAGACCAACATGAATACTGTAATATATAAAAAAGAGTTAAAGAATTCAGTGGTGCAATTTTGCACACTAGTTTATGTGTACATTAGATATCAAATTCCCTGGGAAGTTCATCCAGGTTCTGTATAAAAAGGAAATGTATGCTTACCTGACAAATTGATTTCTTCTACGATACGACGAGTCCACGGATTCATCCTTACTTGTGGGATATTATCCTCCTGCTAACAGGAAGTGGCAAAGAGCACCACAGCAGAGCTGTATATATAGCTCCTCTCTTCTCTCCACCCCCAGTCATTCGACCGAAGGTATAGGAAGAGAAAAGAAAAGCTAAAAGGTGCAGAGGTGACTGAAGTTTTGAAAACAAAAATATAATCTGTCTAATATGACAGGGAGGACCGTGGACTCGTCGTATCTTAGAAGAAATCAATTTATCAGGTAAGCATAAATTTCCTTTTCTTCTACTAGATACGACGAGTCCACGGATTCATCCTTACTTGTGGGATACAATACCAAAGCAACAGGACACGGATGAACGGGAGGGACGACAGATACCTAAACGGAAGGAACCACTGCTTTAAGAACATTTCTCCCAAAAATAGCCTCAGAAGAAGCAAAAGTATCAAATTTGGAAAAGGTATGAAGGGAGGACCAAGTCGTAGCCTTACAAATCTGTTCAACAGAAGCATCGTTTTTAAAAGCCCATGTGGAAGCCACCGCTCTAGTAGAATGAGCTGTAATTTTTTCAGGAGGTTGCTTTTCAGCCAAAAAGAAAGAGGTAGTCGTAGCTTTTTGATCCCTACGCTTTCCAGAATAAACAACGAATAGGGAAGATGTTTGACGGAAATCCTTGGTCGCTTGTAAGTAAAACTTCAAGGCCCGAACCACGTCCAAATTATGTAACAGATGTTCCTTCTTAGACGAAGGATTAGGACACAGGGAAGGAACAACAATTTCCTGATTAATATTCTTATTTGAAACAACCTTAGGAATAAATCCAGGTTTAGTACGCAAAACCACCTTATCAGAATGGAATATAAGATAAGGTGAATCACATTGTAACGCAGAAAGCTCAGACACCCTTCGAGCAGAAGAGAGAGCAACTAAGAACAAAACTTTCCAGGATAAAAGCTTAATATCCATGGAATGCATAGGTTCAAACAGAACCCCTTGAACATTGAGAACTAAATTCAAACTCCATGGCGGAGCAACAGGTTTAAACACAGGCTTGATTCTGACTAAAGCCTGACAAAAAGACTGAACGTCTGGGACATCCGCCAGACGTTTGTGTAGTAAAATTGACAAAGCAGAAATGTGTCCCTTTAAGGAACTAGCTGATAATCCCTTCTCCAATCCTTCTTGGAGAAAGGACAAAATCCTAGGAATCCTAACCCTACTCCATGAGTAGCCCTTGGATTCGCACCAATAAAGATATTTACGCCATATCTTATGGTAAATTTTCCTAGTGACAGGCTTAAGAGCCTGAATCAAAGTATCAATGACCGACTCAGAGAATCCCCGCTTAGATAAAATTAAGCTTTCAATCTCCAGGCAGTCAGCTGCAGAGAAACTAGATTTGGATGTCGGAACAGACCTTGGATGAGAAGGTCCTGTCTCAGTGGCAGTTTCCATGGTGGCAGAGATGACATTTCCACCAGATCTGCATACCAAATCCTGCATGGCCACGCAGGCGCTATCAGGATTACCGAAGCCTTCTCCTGTTTGATTCTGGCAATCAGACGAGGTAAGAGAGGAAAAGGAGGAAACACATAAGCCAGGTTGAACGACCAAGGTACTGCTAGAGCATCTATCAGTACTGCTTGGGGATCCCATGATCTGGACCCGTAACAAGGCAGTTTGGCATTCTGACGAGATGCCATCAGATCCAATTCCGGTGTGCCCCATTGACGGATCAATGCCGCAAACACCTCCGGATGAAGCTCCCACTCCCCCGGATGAAAAGTCTGACGACTTAGAAAATCCGCTTCCCAGTTCTCTACTCCAGGGATATAGATAGCTGATAGATGGCAAGAGTGAGTCTCTGCCCATCGAATTATCTTGGAAACCTCTATCATTGCTAGAGAACTCTTTGTTCCCCCTTGATGATTGATATATGCTACAGTCGTGATATTGTCCGACTGGAATCTTATGAATTTGGCCAAAGCCAACTGAGGCCACGCTTGAAGCGCGTTGAATATTGCGCTCGGTTCCAGAATATTGATTGGTAGTAAGGACTCCTCCTGAATCCAAACACCATAAGCCTTCAGGGAATTCCAGACTGCACCCCAGCCGAAGAGGCTGGCATCCGTCGTCACTATGACCCATGCTGGCCTGCGGAAGCACATCCCCTGGGACAGATGATCCTGTGACAACCACCAAAGGAGAGTCTCTGGTTTCTAGATCCAGATTTATCTGAGGAGATAAATCCGCATAATCCCCATTCCACTGTCTGAGCATGCACAGCTGCAGTGGTCTGAGATGTAAGCGAGCAAACGGAACAATGTCCATTGCCGCTACCATTAATCCAATGACTTCCATACACTGCACCACTGATGGCCAAGGAATGGACTGAAGTGCTCGGCAAAAAGTTAGGATCTTTGACTTTCTGACCTTCGTCAGAAAAATTGTCATATCTACCGAGTCTATCAGAGTTCCCAGGAATGGAACTCTTGTCAGTGGAACTAGTGAACTCTTTTCGATATTCACCTTCCACCCGTGAGTTCTTAGAAAAGTCAACACGATGTCCGTGTGAGATTTGGCTAGATGGTAAGTTGACAGCTGAATCAAAATATCCTCCAGATAGGGCGCCACTGCTATGCCCCGCAGCCTAAGAACCGCCAGAAGGGACCCTAGCATCTTTGTGAAGATTCTGGGAGCTGTGGCCAACCCAAAAGGGAGGGTCACAAACTGGTAGTGTTTGTCCAGGAAGGCAAACCTGAGAAACTGGTGATGATCTTTGTGGATAGGAATGTGAAGATACGCATCCTTCAAGTCCACGGTGGACTTGAAGGGACAATGGGACTCTGAGAAATTTGTTTAGGCATTTGAGATCTAAAATCGGTCTGAAGGTTCCCTCCTTTTTGGGAACCACAAACAGATTTGAGTAAAACCCCTGCCCCTGTTGTAGTTTTGGAACTGGGCAGATTACACCCATGGTATATAGGTCTTCTACACAGCGTAAGAACGCCTCTCTTTTTGTCTGGTCTACAGACAAACGTGAAAGATGAAATCTCCCTCTTGGGAGAAAATCCTTGAATTCTATTCAATACCCCTGGGTCACGATTTCTAATGCCCAGGGATCCTGAACAACCTTTGCCCAAGCCTGAGCGAAGAGAGAAAGTCTGCCCCCTACTAGATCCGGTCCCGGATCGGGGGCTGCCCCTTCATGCTGTCTTGGTAGCAGCAGCGGGCTTCTTGGCCTGTTTACCTTTATTCCAGGTCTGGTTAGGTCTCCAGACTGACTTGGATTGTGCAAAATTCCCCTCCTGCTTTGTGGAAGAGGAGGAAGTATAGGGTCCACCTTTAAAGTTTCGAAAGGAACGAAAATTATTTTGTTTAGCCCTCATTTTAACAGTATTGTCCTGAGGCATGACCTTTACCTCCAGTAATGTCGGAAATTATTTCCTTTAGTTCAGGCCCGAATAGGGTCTTACCTTTAAAAGGAATAGCTAAAAGTTTAGATTTTGATGACACATCAGCAGACCAAGACTTAAGCCATAACGCTCTACACGCTAAAATGGCAAGGCCTGCATTTTTTGCCACTAATTTAGCTATTTGAAAAGCGGCATCGGTAATAAAAGAATTAGCTAGCTTGAGAGCCTTAATTCTATCCAGAACATCATCTAATGGGGTCTCAACCTTAAGAGACTCCTCTAGAGCCTCAAACCAAAAAGCTGCTACAGTAGTAACTGGAATAATGCACGCTATACGTTGTAGAAGAAAACCCTGATGAATAACAATTTCTTTAAAAGACCCTCTAATTTTTTATCCATAGGATCTTTGAAAGCACAACTGTCCTCAATAGGTATAGTTGTACGCTTAGCCAGGGTAGAAATAGCTTCCTCCACCTTAGGGACTGTCTGCCACGAATCGTGTCAGATATGGGAAACATTTTCTTAAAAGTAGGAGGGGAGAGAACGGAATGCCTGGTCTATCCCATTCCTTAGTAACAATGTTCGAAATCCTTTTAGGGGCTGGAAAAACAGTGTAAGTAGGGACCTCTAGATATTTATCCATTTTACACAATTTCTCTGGTGGTATTACAATAGGGTCACAATCATCCAGAGTCGCTAAAACCTCCCGGAGTAACAGGCAGAGGTGTTCAAGCTTAAATTTAAAGGCTGTCACATCCGAGTCTTTTTGAGGGAACACATTTCCTGAATCTGAAAGCTCTCCCTCAGACAGCAATTCCCCTACCCCCAAATCAGAACACTGTGAGGGTACATCAGGGATGGCCAATAAAGCATCAGAGGGCTCAGGCATTTACTCTAATATCTGACCTACTGCGCTTACCCTGTAAACCTGGTAGTTTAGAATAGATAATACCTCTGTAAGGGTAGTAGACGTAACTGCAGCCATATTTTGCAGGGTAAAAGAGTTAGACGCACTAGAAGTACTTGGCGTCGCTTGAGTGGGTGTTAAAGGTTGTGACACTTGGGGAGAATTGGATGGCATAACCTGATTCTCTTCAGACTAAGAATCATCCTTACACATACTTTTATCAGCTAAAATATGTTCTTTGCAATGTAAGGCCCTTTCAGTACATGAGGGACACATTTTAAGTGGGTGTTCCACAATGGCTTCTAAACACATAGAGCATTGACTTTCCTCAATGTCAGACATGTTGAAACAGGCTAGTAATAACCACAAAAAGTCTTGAAAACACTTTATTTAGTGAAAAAAACAACAATCGGAAAAAACGGTACTGCGCCTTTAAGAGTAAAAAAAGCGTACAATTTTTCCAAAACTGCTTTAAAATGTTATAATTCTCACAATTTAAGCATATATGTGTCTTATCTCGCCAGCTAAGATTGCACCACAAGTAAGGTATACTTAACTCTCTATGGAAAAAAGTGTTACTCAAAAACGTTATGAAAAATAAGATAGCAACCCCCTGCACCATGCCACGGCTCTGCTGTGGCGCCTACCTGCCCTCAGGGGTCTGATAATTCACACTATCCCTTCATTTAGGCTAAATCTTCATCTTAGGCCCACCGGAGCTGGAGCTTGCTGCCTTCATATGAATTTCAACTGCGCATCTGAGACGTGAAATTAGTCCCCGCCCATCTATATCGATGTCTCTCTCTGCCTAGTTAAAACCGCTGTAAAGCGGTATAGAAACTAGCCATGTGGGTCTTTCATATTCCCAATATCATATTGTAAGCCATGTGAAACCCTCCAGTGCCATCAAACATAAAAACGTTATGCTGTCCCTAAGCATAAAACCGTTTTCTCATCAAAACATTATGTTACCAGTGTCAACCAATTTTTAGCCCATAATATACAGGTCCCAGTAATACCCCTTCTCTTACATGTAGGATTACTGCTTACCCCTTCCCTTATGGGAACTATGTCAGTCAGTTCTGAAATGCCACAGTCTCTCCAGAAAAAAATGACTGAACATACCTCAATGCTTGTAGCATGAAAAACGTTCCCCACACTGAAGCTTCTCAAGTACTCCTCAGCCATTCTGTGGGAACTTCTCTGGATCTTAGTGACAACTGTTAAGATCATCAGCCTCCAGGCAGAAATCTTCATCCATCTGCTGCCTGAGGAAAAATAGCACTCACCGGGACCATTTAAAATAAAAAAGTCTTGCTTGAAGAAATTTTAACACCTCTTTCACTTTACCTCTTCCTATTACTAGTGTAGGCAAAGAGAATGACTGGGTGTGGAGAGAAGGGAGGAGCTATATATAAAGCTCTGCTGTGGTGCTCTCTGCCACTTCCTGTTAGCAGGAGGATAATATCCCACAAGTAAGGATGAATCCGTGGACTCGTCGTATCTAGTAGTAGAAAAGGAGATAAGAAGTAGAAGGTTGTAAATAAAACGTATTATTTCCTTAATCTTGTCATAGGGAAGAAACACTTGAGAAGTCACACAGGAAACACAAAAGGTAGGGAAAATGTATATATGTCTTCTTTAAACAATGATATTAGGTAACGGTTTTAAACTTCTGGAAAATAGGCATCCAATAAACCCTTTTCTTTTAAATAAGAACTAGTCATGAAAAAAAACCATATAATTTTCCTTTGAGACAGAGGAACAAGCTTGACAACCTTTTCATCTAACATGCGGAAGAGCAAAAGGGCTCACAGGATCCTGGTGGCTTAAAAGATTGCACCATGATGTACAAAGTCTAGTCCTTGACAAACAATATACTGATTGGATCCTGGTTCTGCCTCTCAGTGTCTCCTCAATGGTGCATATCTTAACATACAGGTAGTAACTGCTGTAAATGCATCTAACTTCAGTAGATCTAAGACAGTGTCTGTGAGAAAAGCTCACACTAATCTTATATTAGACATCTAAAAAGAGTATGCATCAAACATTCAGTCATTGAATAGACACAGGAAAGGATGTTGAGTCTTATTTTCCCAATATATCTTTAAATTAAATAAAATCCTCTGTAGGAAAATAATTTATACACGTCACATGATGACTGTGTTTAATTGTTTAAAAAGAAGCATTTTTGTAACATGCTTCCATTGGCAAATATGCTTCTAGTAAAAGTTATTACTGTTTTACTGCATCATACACAGAAATGCTGTAACAGCCTATGCACCAGTACTTCTTAGTTGAAAGCTAAACCTTGGAGGTTCATATGCTATTTTCTTAGACCTTGAAGGCCGCCTCTAATCTAAATGCATTTTGACAGTTTTTCACCACTAGAGGGCGTTAGTTCATGTGTTTCATATAGATAACATTGAGCTCATGCATGTGAAGTTAACGAGGAGTGAGCACTAATTAGCTAAAATGCAAGTCTGTCAAAAACACTGAAATAAGGGGGCAGTCTGCAGAGGCTTAGATAAAAGGTAATTACAGAGGTAAACGTGTATTATTATAACTGTGTTGGTTATGCAAAAAACATAATTTATGCTTACCTGATAAATTCCTTTCTCCTGTAGTGTAGTCAGTCCAGGGGGCATCCATTACTTATGGGATTATATCTCCTCCCTAACAGGAAGTGCAAGAGGATCACCCAAGCAGAGCTGCTATATAGCTCCTCCCCTCTACGTCATACCCAGTCATTCGACCGAAACCAAACGAGAAAGGAGAAACTATAGGGTGCAGTGGTGACTGGAGTTTAATTTAAAATTTAGACCTGCCGTAAAAACAGGGCGGGCCGTGGACTGACTACACTACAGGAGAAAGGAATTTATCAGGTAAGCATAAATTATGTTTTCTCCTGTTAAGTGTAGTCAGTCCACGGGTCATCCATTACTTATGGGATACCAATACCAAAGCTAAAAGTACACGGATGACGGGAGGGACAGGCAGGACCTTTACACGGAAGGAACCACTGCCTGTAGAACCTTTCTCCCAAAAACAGAATTTATGCTTACCTGATAAATTACTTTCTCCAACGGTGTGTCCGGTCCACGGCGTCATCCTTACTTGTGGGATATTCTCTTCCCCAACAGGAAATGGCAAAGAGTCCCAGCAAAGCTGGTCACATGATCCCTCCTAGGCTCCGCCCACCCCAGTCATTCGACCGACGGACAGGAGGAAATATATATAGGAGAAACCATATGATACCGTGGTGACTGTAGTTAGAGAAAATAATTCATCAGACCTGATTAAAAAACCAGGGCGGGCCGTGGACCGGACACACCGTTGGAGAAAGTAATTTATCAGGTAAGCATAAATTCTGTTTTCTCCAACATTGGTGTGTCCGGTCCACGGTGTCATCCTTACTTGTAGGAACCAATACCAAAGCTTTAGGACATGGATGAAGGGAGGGAGCAAATCAGGTCACCTAAACGGAAGGAACCACAGCTTGCAAAACCTTTCTCCCAAAAATAGCCTCCGAAGAAGCAAAAGTATCAAATTTGTAAAATTTGGCAAAAGTGTGCAGTGAAGACCAAGTCGCTGTCTTACATATCTGGTCAACAGAAGCCTCGTTCTTGAAGGCCCATGTGGAAGCCACAGCCCTAGTGGAGTGAGCTGTGATTCTTTCAGGAGGCTGCCGTCCGGCCGTCTCATAAGCCAATCGGATGATGCTTTTAAGCCAAAAGGAAAGAGAGGTAGAAGTCGCCTTTTGACCTCTCCTTTTACCAGAATAAACAACAAACAAGGAAGATGTTTGTCTGAAATCTTTAGTAGCCTCTAAATAGAACTTTAGAGCACGGACAACGTCCAAATTGTGTAACAAACGTTCCTTCTTTGAAACTGGATTCGGACACAAAGAAGGTACAACTATCTCCTGGTTAATATTTTTGTTAGAAACAACTTTAGGAAGAAAACCAGGCTTAGTACGCAAAACCACCTTATCTGCATGGAACACGAGATAAGGAGGAGAACACTGCAGAGCAGATAATTCTGAAACTCTTCTAGCAGAAGAAATTGCAACCAAAAACAAAACTTTCCAAGATAGTAACTTAATATCTATGGAATGTAAGGGTTCAAACGGAACCCCTTGAAGAACTGAAAGAACTAAATTTAGACTCCAGGGAGGAGTCAAAGGTCTGTAAACAGGCTTGATCCTAACCAGAGCCTGAACAAATGCTTGAACATCTGGCACAGCTGCCAGTCTTTTGTGTAGTAAGACAGATAAAGCAGAGATCTGTCCCTTTAGAGAACTTGCAGATAATCCTTTCTCCAAACCTTCTTGAAGAAAGGAGAGAATCTTAGGAATTTTTATCTTATTCCATGGGAATCCTTTGGATTCACACCAACAGATATATTTTTTCCATATTTTATGGTAAATTTTTCTAGTTACAGGTTTTCTGGCCTGAACCAGAGTATCTATCACCGAATCTGAAAACCCACGCTTTGATAGAATCAAGCGTTCAATCTCCAAGTCGTCAGTTGGAGGGAGACCAGATTTGGTTGTTCGAATGGACCTTGAACAAGAAGGTCCTTTCTCAATGGTAGCTTCCATGGTGGAGCCGATGACATATTCACCAGGTCTGCATACCAAGTCCTGCGTGGCCACGCAGGAGCTATCAAGATCACCGAGGCCCTGTCCTGATTGATCCTGGCTACCAGCCTGGGAATGAGAGGAAACGGTGGGAATACGTAAGCTAGGTTGAAAGTCCAAGGAGCTACTAGTGCATCCACTAGAGTCGCCTTGGGATCCCTGGATCTGGACCCGTAGCAAGGAACCTTGAAGTTCTGACGAGACGCCATCAGATCCATGTCTGGAATGCCCCATAATTGAGTTATTTGGGCAAAGATTTCCGGATGGAGTTCCCACTCCCCCGGATGAAATGTCTGACGACTCAGAAAATCCGCTTCCCAATTTTCCACTCCTGGGATGTGGATCGCAGACAAGTGGCAGGAGTGATCCTCCGCCCATTGAATTATTTTGGTCACTTCTTTCATCGCCAGGGAACTCTTTGTTCCCCCTTGATGATTGATATATGCAACAGTCGTCATGTTGTCTGATTGGAACCTTATGAATTTGGCCTTTGCTAGTTGAGGCCAAGCTCTGAGAGCATTGAATATCGCTCTCAGTTCCAGAATGTTTATCGGGAGAAGAGACTCTTCCCGAGACCATAGACCCTGAGCTTTCAGGGATTCCCAGACCGCACCCCAGCCCACTACACTGGCGTCGGTCGTGACAATGACCCACTCTGGTCTGCGGAAGCTCATTCCCTGGGACAGATGGTCCAGGGTCAGCCACCAACGGAGTGAATCTCTGGTCTTTTGATCTACTTGAATCATTGGAGACAAGTCTGTATAATCCCCATTCCACTGTTTGAGCATGCACAGTTGTAATGGTCTTAGATGAATTCGTGCAAAAGGAACTATGTCCATTGTTGCAACCATCAATCCTATTACTTCCATGCACTGCGCTATGGAAGGACGAGGAACAGAATGAAGCACTTGACAAGAGCTTAGAAGTTTTGATTTTCTGACCTCTGTCAGAAAAATCCTCATTTCTAAGGAATTATTGTTCCCAAGAAGGGAACTCTTGTTGATGGGGACAGAGAACTCTTTTCTTTGTTCACCTTCCATCCGTGAGATGTGAGAAAGGCTAGAACGATGTCCGTATGAGCCTTTGCCCTTGACAGGGACGACGCTTGTATTAGAATGTCGTCCAAGTAAGGTACTACTGCAATGCCCCTTGGTCTTAGAACCGCTAGAAGGGACCATAGCACCTTTGTGAAAATCCTTGGAGCAGTGGCTAATCCGAATGGAAGAGCCACAAACTGGTAATGTTTGTCCAGAAAAGCGAAACTTAGGAACTGATGATGTTCCTTGTGGATAGGAATATGTAGGTACGCATCCTTTAGATCCACGGTAGTCATAAATTGACTTTCCTGGATGGTGGGTAGAATCGTTCGAATAGTTTCCATTTTGAACGATGGTACCCTGAGAAATTTGTTTAGGATCTTCAAATCCAAAATTGGTTCCTTTATTGGAACTGGGTGTATCACTCCCATCTTTAACAGGTCTTCTACACAATGTAAGAATGCCTGTCTCTTTATTTGGTTTGAGGATAAGTGAGACTTGTGGAACCTTCCCTTTGGGGGTAGTTCCTTGAATTCCAGGAGATAACCTTGAGAAACTATTTCTAGCGCCCAAGGATCCTGAACATCTCTTGCCCAAGCCTGAGCAAAGAGAGAGAGTCTGCCCCCCACCAGATCCGGTCCCGGATCGGGGGCTACTCCTTCATGCTGTCTTGTTAGCAGTGGCAGGCTTCTTGGCCTGCTTACCCTTGTTCCAGCCTTGCATTGGTTTCCAGGCTGATTTGGGTTGTGAGGCATTACCCTCTTGCTTAGAGGATGCAGAATTAGAGGCTGGTCCATTTCTGCGAAAGGGACGAAAATTAGGCTTATTTTTAGCCTTAAAAGACCTATCCTGTGGAAGGGCGTGGCCCTTTCCCCCAGTGATGTCTGAAATAATCTCTTTCAAATCAGGTCCAAATAAAGTTTTACCTTTGAAAGGAATGTTAAGTAATTTTGTCTTGGATGACACATCCGCTGACCAAGACTTTAGCCAAAGCGCTCTGCGCGCCACAATAGCAAACCCTGAATTTTTCGCCGCTAATTTAGCTAATTGCAAAGCGGCATCTAAAATAAAAGTTAGCCAATTTAAGTGCGTGAACTCTGTCCATAACCTCCTCATATGGAGTTTCTCTACTGAGCGACTTTTCTAGTTCCTCGAACCAGAACCACGCTGCCGTAGTGACAGGAACAATGCATGAAATTGGTTGTAGAAGGTAGCCTTGCTGTACAAAAATCTTTTTAAGCAAACCTTCCAATTTTTTATCCATAGGATCTTTGAAAGCACAACTATCTTCGATAGGAATAGTAGTGCGTTTGTTTAGAGTAGAAACTGCCCCCTCGACCTTGGGGACTGTCTGCCATAAGTCCTTTCTGGGGTCGACCATAGGAAATAATTTCTTAAATATAGGGGGAGGAACAAAAGGTATGCCGGGCTTTTCCCACTCTTTATTTACTATGTCCGCCACCCGCTTGGATATAGGAAAAGCGTCGGGGGGCACCGGAACCTCTAGGAACCTGTCCATCTTGCATAATTTCTCTGGAATGACCAAATTGTCACAATCATCCAGAGTAGATAACACCTCCTTAAGCAGTGCACGGAGATGTTCTAATTTAAATTTAAATGTCACAACATCAGGTTCAGCTTGATGAGAAATTTTTCCTGAATCTGAAATTTCTCCATCAGACAAAACCTCCCTCATGGCCCCTTCAGATTGGTGTGAGGGTATGACAGAACAATTATCATCAGCGTCCTCTTGCTCTTCAGTGTTTAAAACAGAGCAATCGCGCTTTCTCTGATAAGTAGGCATTTTGGATAAAAGATTTGCTATGGAGTTATCCATTATAGCCGTTAATTGTTGCATGGTAATAAGTATTGGCGCACTAGATGTACTAGGGGCCTCCTGCATGGGCAAAACTGGTGTAGACACAGTAGGAGATGATGTAGTATCATGTTTACTCCCCTCATTTGAGGAATCATCTTGGGCAATATCATTATTTGTGGCAGTACTGTCCTTACTTTGTTTGGACGCTATGGCACAATTATCACATAAATTTAAATGGGGAGACACATTTGCTTTCATACATATAGAACATAGCTTATCTGAAGGTACAGACATGTTAAACAGGCTTAAACTTGTCAACAATGCACAAAAAAACGATTTAAAATAAAACCGTTACTGTCACTTTAAATTTCAAACAGAAAACACTTTATTACTGAATATGTGAAAAAGTATGAAGGAATTGTTCAAAAATCACCAAATTTTCACCACAGTGTCTTAAAGCCTTAAAAGTATTGCACAGAGCTTTAACCCTTAAAATAACGGAACCGGAGCCGTTTTTCAATTTAACCCCTATACAGTCCCAGATACAGTCTTTGCTAAGACCCAACCAAGCCCTGAGGGGAATACGATACCAAATGACGCCTTCTAAAAGCTTTTTCAGAGATTCTTAGATCCTCACACATGCATCTGCATGCCCTGCTCTCAAAAAACAACTGCGCATTAATGGCGCGAAAATGAGGCTCAGTCTATGACTAGAAAGGCCCCCTGACTGAAAAAGGTGTCCAATACAGTGCCTGCCGTTTTATAAACGTTCCCCAAGATTATAAATGTCAATTGTTAGCCTAAATTTGAATAATATGCACAAATAAAGCAATCGATTTAGCCCATAAAAATGTCTACCAGTTTTTTAGCCCATAATAAGCCCTTTATTCTGTTTGTTTTTGACTAAGAAAATGGATTACCGGTCCCCATGAGGGGAAATGACAGCCTTCCAGCATTACACAGTCTTGTTAGAAATATGGCTAGTCATACCTTAAGCAGAAAAGTCTGCTGTTTCCCCCAACTGAAGTTACTTCATCTCAACAGTCCTATGTGGAAACAGCAATCGATTTTAGTTACTGTCTGCTAAAATCATCTTCCTCTTACAAACAGAAATCTTCATCCTTTTCTGTTTCAGAGTAAATAGTACATACCAGCACTATTTTAAAATAACAAACACTTGATAGAAGAATAAAAACTACATTTAAACACCAAAAAACTCTTAACCATCTCCGTGGAGATGTTGCCTGTGCAACGGCAAAGAGAATGACTGGGGTGGGCGGAGCCTAGGAGGGATCATGTGACCAGCTTTGCTGGGACTCTTTGCCATTTCCTGTTGGGGAAGAGAATATCCCACAAGTAAGGATGACGCCGTGGACCGGACACACCAATGTTGGAGAAAACAGCCTCCGAAGAAGCAAAAGTGTCAAATTTGTAAAATTTCGAAAAGGTGTGAAGTGAAGACCAAGTTGCAGCCTTGCAAATCTGATCAACAGAGGCCTCATTTTTAAAGGCCCAAGTGGAAGCCACAGCTCTAGTAGAATGAGCTGTAATTCTTTCAGGAGGCTGCTGTCCAGCAGTCTCATAGGCTAAACGTATTATGCTACGAAGCCAGAAAGAAAGAGAGGTAGCCGAAGCTTTTTGACCTCTCCTCTGTCCAGAATAAACGACAAACAGGGAAAAAGTTTGGCGAAAATCTTTAGTTGCCTGCAAATAAAATTTCAGGGCACGGACGACGTCCAGATTGTGCAGAAGTCGTGATGTTTGAAAGGACCCTGAATCAGAAGGTCCTGTCTCAGAGGCAGAGACCATGGTGGACAGGACGACATGTCCACTAGATCTGCATACCAGGTCCTGCGTGGCCACGCAGGCGCTATTAGAATCACTGATGCTCTCTCCTGTTTGATCCTGGCAATCAATCGAGGAAGCATCGGGAAGGGTGGAAACACATAAGCCATGTTGAAGACCCAAGGTGCTGTCAGAGCATCTATCAGTACCGCTCCCGGGTCCCTGGACCTGGATCCGTAACAAGGAAGCTTGGCGTTCTGGCGAGACGCCATGAGATCCAGATCTGGTTTGCCCCAACGCCGAAGCAGTTGGGCAAACACCTCCGGATGAAGTTCCCACTCCCCCGGATGAAAAGTCTGGCGACTTAGGAAATCCGCCTCCCAGTTCTCCACGCCTGGGATGTGGATCGCTGACAGGTGGCAAGAGTGAGACTCTGCCCAGCGAATTATCTTTGAGACTTCCATCATCGCTAGGGAACTCCTTGTCCCTCCCTGATGGTTGATGTAAGCCACAGTCGTGATGTTGTCCGACTGAAACCTGATGAACCTCAGAGTTGCTAACTGAGGCCAAGCCAGAAGGGCATTGAAAACTGCTCTTAATTCCAGAATGTTTATTGGAAGGAGTCTCTCCCATGAGAGCCTTCAGGGAATTCCAGACAGCGCCCCAACCTAGCAGGCTGGCGTCTGTTACAATCGTCCAATCTGGCCTGCTGAAGGGCATCCCCCTGGACAGATGTGGCAGAGAAAGCCACCATAGAAGAGAATCTCTGGTCTCTTGATCCAGATTCAGCATAGGGGACAAATCTGAGTAATCCCCATTCCACTGACTTAGCATGCACAATTGCAGTGGTCTGAGATGCAGGCGTGCAAAAGGTACTATGTCCATTGCCGCTACCATTAAGCCGATTACCTCCATGCATTGAGCCACTGACGGGTGTTGAATGGAATGAAGGACACGGCAAGCATTTAGAAGTTTTGTTAACCTGTCCTCTGTCAGGTAAATTTTCATTTCTACAGAATCTATAAGAGTCCCCAAGAAGGGAACTCTTGTGAGTGGCAATAGAGAACTCTTTTCTACGTTCACTTTCCACCCATGCGACCTTAGAAATGCCAGAACTAACTCTGTATGAGACTTGGCAGTTTGGAAACTTGACGCTTGTATCAGAATGTCGTCTAGGTACGGAGCTACCGATATTCCTCGCGGTCTTAGTACCGCCAGAAGAGAGCACAGAACCTTTGTAAAGATTCTTGGAGCCGTAGCTAACCCGAAGGGAAGAGCTACAAACTGGTAATGCCTGTTTAGGAAGGCAAACCTTAGGTACCGATAATGATCCTTGTGAATCGGAATGTGAAGGTAGGCATCCTTTAAATCCACTGTGGTCATGTACTGACCCTTTTGGATCATAGGTAAGATTGTCCGAATAGTTTCCATTTTGAACGATGGAACTCTTGGGAATTTGTTTAGGATCTTTAAGTCCAAGATTGGTCTGAAGGTTCCCTCTTTTTTGGGGACCACAAACAGATTTGAGTAAAACCCTTGTCCGTGTTCCGACCGCGGAACCGGGTGGATCACTCCCATTAGTAAAAGGTCTTGTACACAGCGTAGAAACGCCTCTTTCTTTATCTGGTTTGCTGACAACCTTGAAAGATGAAATCTCCCTTTTGGAGGAGAAGCTTTGAAGTCCAGAAGATATCCCTGAGATATGATCTCTAACGCCCAGGGATCCTGGACATCTCTTGCCCAAGCCTGGGCGAAGAGAGAAAGTCTGCCCCCCACTAGATCCATTTCCGGATCGGGGGCCCTCACTTCATGCTGTCTTAGGGGCAGCAGCAGGTTTTCTGGCCTGCTTACCCTTGTTCCAGGACTGGTTAGGTTTCCAGCCCTGTCTGTAGCGAGCAACAGTTCCTTCCTGTTTTGGGGCGGAGGAAGTTGATGCTGCTCCTGCCTTGAAGTTACGAAAGGCACGAAAATTAGACTGTTTAGCCCTTGGTGTGGCTCTGTCTTGAGGCAGGGCATGGCCCTTACCTCCAGTAATGTCAGCGATAATTTCTTTCAAACCGGGCCCGAATAATGTCTGCCCTTTGAAAGGTATGTTAAGCAATTTAGATTTAGAAGTCACATCGGCTGACCATGATTTAAGCCACAGCGCTCTGCGCGCTTGAATGGCGAATCCGGAGTTCTTAGCCGTAAGCTTAGTTAAGTGTACTACGGCATCAGAAATAAATGAATTAGCTAGCTTAAGGACTCTAAGATTGTCTATAATCTCATCCAATGGAGCTAAGCTAATGGTCTCTTCCAGAGACTCAAACCAGAATGCCGCCGCAGCCGTGACAGGCGCAATGCATGCAAGGGGTTGTAATATAAAACCTTGTTGAACAAACATTTCCTTAAGGTGACCCTCTAACTTTTTATCCATTGGATCTGAAAAAGCACAGCTATCCTCCACCGGGATAGTGGTGCGCTTAGCCAGAGTAGAAACTGCTCCCTCCACCTTAGGGACCGTCTGCCATAAGTCCCGTGTGGTGGCGTCTATTGGAAACATTTTTCTAAATATAGGAGGGGGTGAAAAAGGCACACCGGGTCTATCCCACTCCTTGTTAACAATTTCTGTAAGCCTTTTAGGTATAGGAAAAACGTCAGTACACGTCGGTACCGCAAAATATTTATCCAGCCTACATATTTTCTCTGGAATTGCAACCGTGTTACAATCATTCAGAGCCGCTAATACCTCCCCTAGTAATACACGGAGGTTCTCAAGCTTAAATTTAAAATTTGAAATGTCTGAGTCCAGTTTACTTGGATCAGATCCATCAGCCACAGAATGAAGCTCTCCGTCCTCATGTTCTGCAAATTGTGACGCAGTATCAGACATGGCTCTATTATTATCAGCGCGCTCTGTTCTTACCCCAGAGTGATCACGTTTACCCCTAAATTCTGGCAATTTAGATAGTACTTCAGTCATAACATTAGCCATGTCTTGCAAAGTGATTTGTATGGGCCGCCCTGATGTACTTGGCGCCACAATATCACGCACCTCCTGAGCGGGAGGCGAAGGTACTGACACGTGAGGAGAGTTAGTCGGCATAACTTCCCCCTCGTTGTCTGGTGAAATTTTCTTTACATGTACAGATTGGCTTTTATTTAAAGTAGCATCAATGCAATTAGTACACAAATTTCTATTGGGCTCCACATTGGCCTTTAAACATATTGCACAAAGAGATTCATCTGTGTCAGACATGTTTAAACAAATTAGCAATGAGACTAGCAAGCTTGGAAAATACTTTTCAAATAAATTTACAAGCAATATAAAAAACGTTACTGTGCCTTTAAGAAGCACAAAAAAACTGTCACAGTTGAAATAACAATGAACCAAATTAGTTATAGCAACCACATTTTCACAGTAAATGTATTAAGTTAGCAAAGGATTGCACCCACCAGCAAATGGATGATTAACCCCTAGTACCCAAAAACGGATAACAATTTAATATAAACGTTTTTATCAAAAGTCAAAACACAGTCTCACAGGTCTGCTGTGAGTGATTACCTCCCTCAAAACTAGTTTTGGAGACCCCTGGGCTCTGTAGAGACGTCCTGGATCAAGGAGGAAGAAATAGGAAGACTGTGACTGAATTTTAACTGCGCAATAAAGCGCTAAATAGGCCCCTCCCACTCATAATACAACAGTGGGGAAGCTCAGTAAACTGATTTTATTCATAAACAAACGACAGCCATGTGGTAAAAATAATGCCCATAAAGTTTTATCACCAGTACCTCAGAAAAAACAAACAAAAAAAAAACGATTAACATGCCAGTAAATGTTTAAAAATAAAATTATGTAATGTTATTAATAAGCCTGCTGCTAGTCGCTTTCACTGCAGTGGAGGCTCAAATATAACTTAAATGTATACAGTATTTTCTTAGTGAAGTTCCATTCCCTAGAAATACCTCAGTGTAAACATACATACATATCAGCCTGATACCAGTCGCTACTACTGCATTTAAGGCTGCACTTACATTACATCGGTATTAGCAGGATTTTCTCAGTCAATTCCATTCCTTAGAAAATAATATACTGCAACATACCTCCTTGCAGGTGAACCCTGCCTGCTGTCCCCTGTTCTGAAATTACCTCACTCCTCAGAATGGCAGAGAACAGCAAATGGATCTTAGTTACGACCGCTAAGATCATACACAAACTCAGGTAGATTCTTCTTCTAATGCTGCCTGAGAAAAAACAACACACTCCGGTGCTGTTTAAAATAACAAACTTTTGATTGAAGAAATAAAAACTAAGTTTAACAACCACAGTCCTCTCACACGTCCTATCTATTAGTTAGGTGCAAGAGAATGACTGGGTATGACGTAGAGGGGAGGAGCTATATAGCAGCTCTGCTTGGGTGATCCTCTTGCACTTCCTGTTAGGGAGGAGATATAAACCCATAAGTAATGGATGACCCGTGGACTGACTACACTTAAAAGGAGAAATGGGGAATGGGTAATTAAGGGATTATCTATCGTTTAAAACAAAAAAATTCTGGTGTTGATTGTCCCTTAAATACTCCAACTTCTCAAAATGTCAGTAGGGCTTGTATGACACAAATTAAGTCTTCACAGATGCAATACACACCAATGCCAGCTTCTAGGGCCGGACGATTAACCACATATGCGGTTTTAAACCACGATTAACTACCACAATTCAAAAACTGCTAGAGTCCGCTGTTTTTATTGGGGGGGGGGCTGGCTGGACATCACTTCACGACGATTGTGCCGTGTGCAGGTCAGTCCCGGGCACCTTCATTCCGGGACAATGCAGTGTTTTCCGAAATGGAAATCCCGCCTGCCAGTGAACTCAAACCCCAGGCTGCTCAGCAGAGTGATCTGCTACCTGCGTGCCCTTCTCCTCACTCAGCTCCCAGTCTGCTGCAGCGGGATAGGCTTTGGCAGGATTTCAGCGAAGAGACTAATGGGGTATGTAGTTCCTATCGCTAGTAATTCTGGGATATGTAGGCTTCGGCAGGATTTTACTGCAGACTCGCAGAGACTAATGGGGTATGTAGTTTCTATCACTAGTAATTCTGAGGTATGTAGGCTTCGGCAGGATCTCACCACAGAGACTATTGGGTTATGGGCCATTTAGTTTTTATCGCTAGTGCTTTTGGGATGTGTAGGTGTCAGACAAAGCACAAGGCCACAGGTACAGCATGTGTATTTTTGGTACATATGGGATACGTAGGCATCGGCAGGGTTTCAGCACAAGCTCTATATAGATCACAACCCTGTGTTAGCAGCAGTAATGTTTGCTTATGTAGTTCTGTGCTCGGGTGGTGTTTAGCTGTACAACTGTACATAGCATATTCTAATATTCACCACATATTGTACATAGAATAACTAATTGTACTGCTTACATTCATGTAGATACTGTTTTGTACATTGTGTACATAAGTAATTGTGTCACCGTGTGGAAGAATTATATATTATATGAAACTAACCCTGTTTTGTTTATTATTGCTTTTATCTAAGTCTTCTAATGTGAAGTAGCTGTATCTAGCAGCAGTCGTGTAAGAGTGTTTTAGTAATTTTTTAGTACAAAAACATAATTTATGTAAGAACTTACCTGATAAATTTTTTTTTTTTAATATTAGCAAGAGTCCATGAGCTAGTGACGTATGGGATATACATTCCTACCAGGAGGGGCAAAGTTTCCCAAACCTTAAAATGCCTATAAATACACCCCTCACCACACCCACAATTCAGTTTAACGAATAGCCAAGAAGTGGGGTGATAAGAAAAAAGTGCGAAAGCATATAAAATAAGGAATTGGAATAATTGTGCTTTATACAAAAAAATCATAACTACCACAAAAAAGGGCGGGCCTCATGGACTCTTGCTAATATGAAAGAAATGAATTTATCAGGTAAGTTCTTACATAAATTATGTTTTCTTTCATGTAATTAGCAAGAGTCCATGAGCTAGTGACGTATGGGATAATGACTACCCAAGATGTGGATCTTTCCACGCAAGAGTCACTAGAGAGGGAGGGATAAAATAAAGACAGCCAATTCCTGCTGAAAATAATCCACACCCAAAATAAAGTTTAATGAAAAACATAAACAGAAGATTCAAACTGAAACCGCTGCCTGAAGTACTTTTCTACCAAAAACTGCTTCAGAAGAAGAAAATACATCAAAATGGTAGAATTTAGTAAAAGTATGCAAAAAGGACCAAGTTGCTGCTTTGCAAATCTGATCAACCGAAGCTTCATTCCTAAACGCCCAGGAAGTAGAAACTGACCTAGTAGAATGAGCTGTAATCCTTTGAGGCGGAGTTTTACCCGACTCAACATAGGCATGATGAATTAAAGATTTCAACCAAGATGCCAAAGAAATGGCAGAAGCTTTCTGGCCTTTTCTAGAACCGGAAAAGATAACAAATAGACTAGAAGTCTTTCGGAAAGACTTAGTAGCTTCAACATAATATTTCAAAGCTCTAACAACATCCAAAGAATGCAACGATTTCTCCTTAGAATTCTTAGGATTAGGACATAATGAGGGAACCACAATTTCTCTACTAATGTTGTTGGAATTCACAACCTTAGGTAAAAATTCAAAAGAAGTTCGCAACACCGCCTTATCCTGATGAAAAATCAGAAAAGGAGACTCACAAGAAAGAGCAGATAATTCAGAGACTCTTCTGGCAGAAGAGATCGCCAAAAGGAACAAAACTTTCCAAGAAAGTAATTTAATGTCCAATGAATGCATGGGTTCAAAAGGAGGAGCTTGAAGAGCCCCCAGAACCAAATTCAAACTCCAAGGAGGAGAAATTGACTGAATGACAGGTTTTATACGAACCCAAGCTTGTACAAAACAATGAATATCAGGAAGATTAGCAATCTTTCTGTGAAAAAGAACAGAAAGAGCAGAGAATTGTCCTTTCAAAGAACTTGCGGATAAACCTTATCTAAACCATCCTGAAGAAACTGTAAAATTCTCGGAATTCTAAAAGAATGCCAAGAAAAATGATGAGAAAGACACCAAGAAATATAAGTCTTCCAGACTCTATAATATATCTCTCGAGATACAGATTTACGAGCCTGTAACATAGTATTAATCACAGAGTCAGAGAAACCTCTTTGACCAAGAATCAAGCGTTCAATCTCCATACCTTTAAATTTAAGGATTTGAGATCCTGATGGAAAAAAGGACTTTGCGACAGAAGGTCTGGTCTTAGCGGAAGAGTCCACGGATGGCAAGAGGCCATCCGGACAAGATCCGCATACCAAAACCTGTGAGGTCATGCCGGAGCTACCAGCAGAACAAATGAGCATTCCTTCAGAATCTTGGAGATTACTCTTGGAAGAAGAACTAGAGGCGGAAAGATATAGGCAGGATGATACTTCCAAGGAAGTGATAATGCATCCACTGCTTCCGACTGAGGATCCCGGGATCTGGACAGATACCTGGGAAGTTTCTTGTTTAGATGAGACGCCATCAGATCTATTTCTGGAAGCTCCCACATTTGAACAATCTGAAGAAATACCTCTGGGTGAAGAGACCATTCGCCCGGATGCAACGTTTGGCGACTGAGATAATCCGCTTCCCAATTGTCTATACCTGGGATATGAACCGCAGAGATTAGACAGGAGCTGGATTCCGCCCAAACCAGAATTCGAGATACTTCTTTCATAGCCAGAGGACTGTGAGTCCCTCCTTGATGATTGATGTATGCCACAGTTGTGACATTGTCTGTCTGAAAACAAATGAACGATTCTCTCTTCAGAAGAGGCCAAGACTGAAGAGCTCTGAAAACTGCACGGAGTTCCAAAATATTGATCGGTAATCTCACCTCCTGAGATTCCCAAACTCCTTGTGCCGTCAGAGATCCCCACACAGCTCCCCAACCTGTAAGACTTGCATCTGTTGAAATTACAGTCCAGGTCGGAAGAACAAAAGAAGCCCCCTGAATTAAACGATGGTGATCTGTCCACCACGTTAGAGAGTGTCGTACAATCGGTTTTAAAGATATTTATTGAGATATCTTTGTGTAATCCCTGCACCATTGATTCAGCATACAGAGCTGAAGAGGTCGCATGTGAAAACGAGCAAAGGGGATTGCGTCCGATGCAGCAGTCATAAGACCTAGAATTTCCATGCATAAGGCTACCGAAGGGAATGATTGTGACTGAAGGTTTCGACAAGCTGAAATCAATTTTAGACGTCTCTTGTCTGTCAAAGACAGAGTCATGGACACTGAATCTATCTGGAAACCCAGAAAGGTTACCCTTGTCTGAGGAATCAATGAACTTTTTAGTGAATTGATCCTCCAACCATGATCTTGAAGAAACAACACAAGTCGATTCGTATGAGATTCTGCTAAATGTAAAGACTGAGCAAGTACCAAGATATCGTCCAAATAAGGAAATACCACAATACCCTGTTCTCTGATTACATACAGAAGGGCACCGAGAACCTTTGTAAAAATTCTTGGAGCTGTAGCTAGGCCAAACGGCAGAGCCACAAACTGGTAATGCTTGTCCAGAAAAGAGAATCTCAGGAACTGATAATGATCTGGATGAATCGGAATATGCAGATATGCATCCTGTAAATCTATTGTGGACATATAATGCCCTTGCTGAACAAAAGGCAAGATAGTCCTTACAGTTACCATTTTGAACGTTGGTATCCTTACATAACGATTCAATATTTTTAGATCCAGAACTGGTCTGAAGGAATTCTCCTTCTTTGGTACAATCAAGAGATTTGAATAAAACCCCAGCCCCTGTTCCAGAACTGGAACTGGCATAATTACTCCAGCCAACTCTAGATCTCAAACACAATTCAGAAATGCTTGAGCTTTCACTGGATTTACTGGGACACGGGAAAGAAAAAATCTCTTTGCAGGAGGTCTTATCTTGAAACCAATTCTGTACCCTTCTGAAACAATGTTCTGAATCCAAAGATTGTGAACAGAATTGATCCAAATTTCTTTGAAAAAACGTAACCTGCCCCCTACCAGCTGAGCTGGAATGAGGGCCGCACCTTCATGTGGACTTAGAAGCTGGCTTTGCTTTTCTAGAAGGCTTGGATTTATTCCAGACTGGAGATGGTTTCCAAACTGAAACTGCTCCTGAGGATGAAGGATCAGGCTTTTGCTCTTTGTTGAAACGAAAGGAACGAAAACGATTATTAGCCCTGTTTTTACCCTTAGATTTTTTATCCTGTGGTAAAAAAGTTCCTTTCCCACCAGTAACAGTTGAGATAATAGAATCCAACTGAGAACCAAATAATTTGTTACCCTGGAAAGAAATGGAAAGTAGAGTCGATTTAGAAGACATATCAGCATTCCAAGTTTTAAGCCATAAAGCTCTTCTAGCTAAAATAGCTAGAGACATAAACCTGACATCAACTCTGATAATATCAAAAATGGCATCACAGATAAAATTATTAGCATGTTGAAGAAGAATAATAATATTATGAGAATCATGATCTGTTACTTGTTGCGCTAAAGTTTCCAACCAAAAAGTTGAAGCTGCAGCAACATCAGCCAATGATATAGCAGGTCTAAGAAGATTACCTGAACACAGATAAGCTTTTCTTAGAAAGGATTCAATTTTCCTATCTAAAGGATCCTTAAAGGAAGTACCATCTGACGTAGGAATAGTAGTACGTTTAGCAAGGGTAGAAATAGCCCCATCAACTTTAGGGATTTTGTCCCAAAATTCTAATCTGTCAGACGGCACAGGATATAATTGCTTAAAACGTTTAGAAGGAGTAAATGAATTATCCAAATTATTCCATTCTCTGGAAATTACTTCAGAAATAGCACCAGGAACAGGAAAAACTTCTGGAATAACCACAGGAGATTTAAAGACCTTATCTAAACGTTTAGATTTAGTATCAAGAGGACCAGAATCCTCAATTTCTAAAGCAATTAGTACTTCTTTAAGTAAAGAACGAATAAATTCCATTTTAAATAAATATGAAGATTTATCAGCATCAACTTCTGAGACAGAATCCTCTGAACCAGAAGAGTCATTAGAATCAGAATGATGATGTTCATTTAAAAATTCATCTGTATAAAGAGAAGTTTTAAAAGATTTTTTATGTTTACTAGAAGGAGGAATAACAGACATAGCCTTCTTGATGGATTCAGAAACAAAATCTCTTATGTTATCAGGAACATTCTGAACATTAGATGTTGATGGAACTGCAACAGGTAATGGTACATTACTAAAGGAAATATTATCTGCATTAACAAGTTTGTCATGACAATTAATACAAACAACAGCTGGAGGAACAGCTACCAAAAGTTTACAGCAGATACACTTAGCTTTGGTAGTTCCAGCACCAGACAGCGATTTTCCTGAAGTATCTTCTGACTGAGATGCAACGTGAGACATCTTGCAATATGTAAGAGAAAAAACAACATATAAAGCAAAATTGATCAAATTCCTTAAATGACAGTTTCAGGAATGGGAAAAAATGCCAAGGAACAAGCTTCTAGCAACCAGAAGCAAAGAAAAAATGAGACTTAAATAATGTGGAGACAAAAGCGACGCCCATATTTTTTTTTAGCGCCAAATAAGACGCCCACATTATTTGGCGCCTAAATGCTTTTGGCACCAAAAATGACGCCACGTCCGGAACGCCGACATTTTTGGCGCAAAAGAACGTCAAAAATGACGCAACTTCCGGCGACACGTATGAAGCCGGAAACAGAAAAGATTTTTTGCGCCAAAAAAGTCCGCGCCAAGAATGACGCAATAAAATTAAGCATTTTCAGCCCCAGCGAGCCTAACAGCCCACAGGGAAAAAAGTCAAATTTTTAAGGTAAGAAAAATATTTGATTCAAGTGCATTATCCCAAATATGAAACTGACTGTCTGAAAATAAGGAATGTTGAACATCCTGAGTCAAGGCAAATAAATGTTTGAATACATATATTTAGAACTTTATTAAAAAAGTGCCCAACCATAGCTTAGAGTGTCACAGAAAATAAGACTTACTTACCCCAGGACACTCATCTACATGTTTGTAGAAAGCCAAACCAGTACTGAAACGAAAATCAGCAGAGGTAATGGTATATTTATAAGAGTATATCGTCGATCTGAAAAGGGAGGTAAGAGATGAATCTCTACGACCGATAACAGAGAACCTATGAAATAGACCCCGTAGAAGGAGATCATTGAATTCAAACAGGCAATACTCTCCTCACATCCCTCTGACATTCACTGCACGCTGAGAGGAAAACCGGGCTCCAACCTGCTGCGGAGCGCATATCAACGTAGAATCTAGCACAAACTTACTTCACCACCTCCATAGGAGGCAAAGTTTGTAAAACTGAATTGTGGGTGTGGTGAGGGGTGTATTTATAGGCATTTTAAGGTTTGGGAAACTTTGCCCCTCCTGGTAGGAATGTATATCCCATACGTCACTAGCTCATGGACTCTTGCTAATTACATTTAAGAAAACATAATTTATGTAAGAACTTACCTGATAAATTCATTTCTTTCATATTAACAAGAGTCCATGAGCTAGTGACGTATGGGATATACATTCCTACCAGGAGGGGCAAAGTTTCCCAAACCTTAAAATGCCTATAAATACACCCCTCACCACACCCACAAATCAGTTTAACGAATAGCCAAGAAGTGGGGTGACAAGAAAAAAAGTGCGAAGCATATAAAATAAGGAATTGGAATAATTGTGCTTTATACAAAAAAATCATAACCACCACAAAAAAGGGTGGGCCTCATGGACTCTTGTTAATATGAAAGAAATGAATTTATCAGGTAAGTTCTTACATAAATTATGTTTTCTTTCATGTAATTAACAAGAGTCCATGAGCTAGTGACGTATGGGATAATGACTACCCAAGATGTGGATCTTTCCACACAAGAGTCACTAGAGAGGGAGGGATAAAATAAAGACAGCCAATTCCTGCTGAAAATAATCCACACCCAAAATAAAGTTTAACAAAAAACATAAGCAGAAGATTCAAACTGAAACCGCTGCCTGAAGAACTTTTCTACCAAAAACTGCTTCAGAAGAAGAAAATACATCAAAATGGTAGAATTTAGTAAAAGTATGCAAAGAGGACCAAGTTGCTGCTTTGCAGATCTGGTCAACCGAAGCTTCATTCCTAAACGCCCAGGAAGTAGAAACTGACCTAGTAGAATGAGCTGTAATTCTTTGAGGCGGAATTTTACCCGACTCAACATAGGCAAGATGAATTAAAAATTTCAACCAAGATGCCAAAGAAATGGCAGAAGCTTTCTGGCCTTTCCTAGAACCGGAAAAGATAACAAATAGACTAGAAGTCTTACGGAAAGATTTCGTAGCTTCAACATAATATTTCAAAGCTCTAACAACATCCAAAGAATGCAATGATTTCTCCTTAGAATTCTTAGGATTAGGACATAATGAAGGAACCACAATTTCTCTACTAATGTTGTTGGAATTCACAACCTTAGGTAAAAATTCAAAAGAAGTTCGCAACACCGCCTTATCCTGATGAAAAATCAGAAAAGGAGACTCACACGAAAGAGCAGATAATTCAGAAACTCTTCTAGCAGAAGAGATGGCCAAAAGGAACAAAACTTTCCAAGAAAGTAATTTAATGTCCAAAGAATGCATAGGTTCAAACGGAGGAGCTTGAAGAGCACCCAGAACCAAATTCAAACTCCATGGAGGAGAAATTGACTTAATGACAGGTTTTATACGAACCAAAGCTTGTACAAAACAATGAATATCAGGAAGAATAGCAATCTTTCTGTGAAAAAGAACAGAAAGAGCGGAGATTTGTCCTTTCAAAGAACTCGCGGACAAACCCTTATCTAAACCATCCTGAAGAAACTGTAAAATTCTCGGTATTCTAAAAGAATGCCAAGAAAAATGATGAGAAAGACACCAAGAAATATAAGTCTTCCAGACTCTATAATATATCTCTCGAGATACAGATTTACGAGCCTGTAACATAGTATTAATCACGGAGTCAGAGAAACCTCTATGACCAAGAATCAAGCGTTCAATCTCCATACCTTTAAATTTAAGGATTTCAGATCCGGATGGAAAAAAGGACCTTGCGACAGAAGGTCTGGTCTTAACGGAAGAGTCCATGGTTGGCAAGATGCCATCCGGACAAGATCCGCATACCAAAACCTGTGAGGCCATGCCGGAGCTATTAGCAGAACAAACGAGCATTCCCTTAGAATCTTGGAGATTACTCTTGGAAGAAGAACTAGAGGCGGAAAGATATAGGCAGGATGATACTTCCAAGGAAGTGATAATGCATCCACTGCCTCCGCCTGAGGATCCCGGGATCTGGACAGATACCTGGGAAGTTTCTTGTTTAGATGAGAGGCCATCAGATCTATCTCTGGGAGCCCCCACATTTGAACAATCTGAAGAAATACCTCTGGGTGAAGAGACCATTCGCCCGGATGCAACGTTTGGCGACTGAGATAATCCGCTTCCCAATTGTCTAAACCTGGGATATGAACCGCAGAGATTAGACAGGAGCTGGATTCCGCCCAAACCAGAATTCGAGATACTTCTTTCATAGCCAGAGGACTGTGAGTCCCTCCTTGATGATTGATGTATGCCACAGTTGTGACATTGTCTGTCTGAAAACAAATGAACGATTCTCTCTTCAGAAGAGGCCAAAACTGAAGAGCTCTGAAAATTGCACGGAGTTCCAAGATATTGATCGGTAATCTCACCTCCTGAGATTCCCCAAACTCCTTGTGCTGTCAGAGATCCCCACACAGCTCCCCAACCTGTGAGACTTGCATCTGTTGAAATTACAGTCCAGGTCGGAAGAACAAAAGAAGCCCCCTGAATTAAACGATGGTGATCTGTCCACCACGTTAGAGAGTGCCGAACAATCGGTTTTAAAGATATTAATTGATATATCTTCGTGTAATCCCTGCACCATTGGTTCAGCATACAGAGCTGAAGAGGTCGCATGTGAAAACGAGCAAAGGGGATCGCGTCCGATGCAGCAGTCATAAGACCTAGAATTTCCATGCATAAGGCTACCGAAGGGAATGATTGAGACTGAAGGTTTCGACAGGCTGTAATCAATTTTAGACGTCTCTTGTCTGTTAAAGACAAAGTCATGGACACTGAATCTATCTGGAAACCCAGAAAGATTACCCTTGTTTGAGGAATCAAAGAACTTTTTGGTAAATTGATCCTCCAACCATGATCTTGAAGAAACAACACAAGTCGATTCGTATGAGACTCTGCTAAATGTAAAGACGGAGCAAGTACCAAGATATCGTCCAAATAAGGAAATACCACAATACCCTGTTCTCTGATTACAGACAGAAGGGCACCGAGAATCTTTGTGAAAATTCTTGGAGCTGTAGCAAGGCCAAACGGTAGAGCCACAAATTGGTAATGCTTGTCTAGAAAAGAGAATCTCAGGAACTGATAATGATCTGGATGAATCGGAATATGCAGATATGCATCCTGTAAATCTATTGTGGACATATAATTCCCTTGCTGAACAAAAGGCAATATAGTCCTTACAGTTACCATCTTGAACGTTGGTATCCTTACATAACGATTCAATAATTTTAGATCCAGAACTGGTCTGAAGGAATTCTCCTTCTTTGGTACAATGAAGAGATTTGAATAAAACCCCATCCCCTGTTCCGGAACTGGAACTGGCATAATTACTCCAGCCAACTCTAGATCTGAAACACAATTCAGAAATGCTTGAGCTTTCACTGGATTTACTGGGACATGGGAAAGAAAAAATCTCTTTGCAGGAGGTCTCATCTTGAAACCAATTCTGTACCCTTCTGAAACAATGTTCTGAATCCAAAGATTGTGAACAGAATTGATCCAAATTTCTTTGAAAAAACGTAACCTGCCCCCTACCAGCTGAACTGGAATGAGGGCCGTACCTTCATGTGAACTTAGAAGCAGGTTTTGCCTTTCTAGTAGGCTTGGATTTATTCCAGACTGGAGATGGTTTCCAAACTGAAACTGCTCCTGAGGACGAAGGATCAGGCTTTTGTTCTTTGTTGAAACGAAAGGAACGAAAACGATTGTTAGCCCTGTTTTTACCTTTAGACTTTTTATCCTGTGGTAAAAAAGTTCCTTTCCCACCAGTAACAGTTGAAATAATAGAATCCAACTGAGAACCAAATAATTTGTTTCCCTGGAAAGAAATGGAAAGTAGAGTTGATTTAGAAGCCATATCAGCATTCCAAGTCTTAAGCCATAAAGCTCTTCTGGCTAAGATAGCCAGAGACATAAACCTAACATCAACTCTAATAATATCAAAAATGGCATCACAGATGAAATTATTAGCATGCTGGAGAAGAATAATAATATCATGAGAATCACGATTTGTTACTTGTTGCGCTAGAGTTTCCAACCAAAAAGTTGAAGCTGCAGCAACATCAGCCAATGATATAGCAGGTCTAAGAAGATTACCTGAACATAGATAAGCTTTTCTTAGAAAAGATTCAATTTTTCTATCTAAAGGATCCTTAAACGAGGTACCATCTGACGTAGGAATGGTAGTACGTTTAGCAAGGGTAGAAATAGCCCCATCAACTTTAGGGATTTTGTCCCAAAATTCTAACCTGTCAGTCGGAACAGGATATAATTGCTTAAAACGTTTAGAAGGAGTAAATGAATTACCCAATTTATCCCATTCCTTAGCAATTACTGCAGAAATAGCATTAGGAACAGGAAAGACTTCTGGAATAACCGCAGGAGCTTTAAAAACCTTATCCAAACGTATAGAATTAGTATCAAGAGGACTAGAATCCTCTATTTCTAACGCAATTAGTACTTCTTTAAGTAAAGAGCGAATAAATTCCATCTTAAATAAATATGAAGATTTATCAGCATCAATCTCTGAGACAGAATCCTCTGAACCAGAAGAGTCCAAAGAATCAGAATGATGGTGTTCATTTAAAAATTCATCTGTAGAGAGAGAAGATTTAAAAGACTTTTTACGTTTACTAGAAGGAGAAATAACAGACAAAGCCTTCTTTATGGATTCAGAAACAAAATCTCTTATGTTATCAGGAACATTCTGCACCTTAGATGTTGAGGGAACTGCAACAGGCAATGGTACATCACTAAAGGAAATATTATCTGCTTTAACAAGTTTGTCATGACAATTATTACAAACAACAGCTGGAGGAATAGCTACCAAAAATTTACAGCAGATACACTTAGCTTTGGTAGATCCAGCAGGCAGAGGTTTTCCTGTAGTATCTTCTGGCTCAGATGCAACGTGAGACATCTTGCAATATGTAAGAGAAAAAACAACATATAAAGCAAAATAGATCAAATTCCTTATAAGACAGTTTCAGGAATGGGAAAAAAATGCCAAACATCAAGCTTCTAGCAACCAGAAGCAAATGAAAAATGAGACTGAAATAATGTGGAGACAAAAGCGACGCCCATATTTTTTTGGCGCCAAATAAGACGCCCACATTATTTGGCGCCTAAATGCTTTTGGCGCCAAAAATGACGCCACATCCGGAACGCCGAAATTTTTGGCGCAAAATAACGTCAAAAATGACGCAACTTCCGGCGACACGTATGACGCCGGAAACGGAAAATAATTTTTTGCGCCAAAAAAGTCTGCGCCAAGAATGACGCAATAAAATGAAGCATTTTCAGCCCCCGCGAGCCTAACAGCCCACAGAGAAAAAAGTCAAATTTTTTTGAGGTAAGAAAAAATATGATAATTTAAAGCATAATCCCAAATATGAAACTGACTGTCTGGAAATAAGGAAAGTTGAACATTCTGAGTCAAGGCAAATAAATGTTTGAATACATATATTTAGAACTTTATAAATAAAGTGCCCAACCATAGCTTAGAGTGTCACAGAAAATAAGACTTACTTACCCCAGGACACTCATCTACATGTTTGTAGAAAGCCAAACCAGTACTGAAACGAGAATCAGTAGAGGAAATGGTAAATATAAGAGTATATCGTCGATCTGAAAAGGGAGGTAAGAGATGAATCTCTACGACCGATAACAGAGAACCTTATGAAATAGACCCCGTAGAAGGAGATCACTGCATTCAATAGGCAATACTCTCCTCACATCCCTCTGACATTCACTGCACGCTGAGAGGAAAACCGGGCTCCAACTTGCTGCGGAGCGCATATCAACGTAGAATCTAGCACAAACTTACTTCACCACCTCCCTTGGAGGCAAAGTTTGTAAAACTGATTTGTGGGTGTGGTGAGGGGTGTATTTATAGGCATTTTAAGGTTTGGGAAACTTTGCCCCTCCTGGTAGGAATGTATATCCCATACGTCACTAGCTCATGGACTCTTGTTAATTACATGAAAGAAATCGTGATTTTCATTTTTGCCCATATCGCCCAGCCCTATAGTGCACAAGCCTTCACACCATATGTGCGCATGCCACTGGAAAACAGCAGCTTCAATAATAAGTTTAAAGGGACAGCATACACTCATTTTCATATAACTGCATGTAATAGACACTACTATAAAGAATAAGATGCACAGATACTGATATAAAAATCCAGTATAAAACTGTTTAAAAACTTACTTAGAAGCTCTCAGTTTAGCTCTGATGAAAAGGTAGCTGGAAAGCCCACTGCAAGTGGGAAATAAGACACTCCCCACTCCCCCTTCTTTTGCATATAAAAAGACCCTTTACACAAACTGGAGCAATCTGGAGAAGGTAGCTGACGGTATTCACATAAAACTTTGGGACTTGGTTAGGAGTCTGAAAATTAGAGCAATGTTATTTAAAAATAAGCAAAACTAATATACTAACCCCTTCACAACTCATAACTTCTATTACACTATTCTCCCCTACGCCACTGTGGCTTATAAGATCCACTATTTCATTAAGAAAATTAGATATACATACGTCCTGCTAAACATTTAACATTCTCCAGTCCATAGCCCTCAAGTGGGCACTACTTCTGACTTCATCTCTGGATAGGGCATTAATGCTGCCTAATTCTGTTTCCAAAATCCGACTCTAGTTTCCTGTACAATAAACTTGCCATGTCTGTCCGTTTGCTGTTATGCTTAATGGGGTAGTTCCTCAAAGAAGCCCATTCCACTGACCTAGTTCAGTGCTAGAGAGGAAACCAAGTTTGATACCTCTACATATAAGCTCCAAACACCTGAACCCACTCTGCCGAGCGGGACAGAATGTCAGGGCTGGTAAAGGTCTGCAAGGCCACCTTTTATAGCAGAGCTGAGTGGAGCTAAAGAGCACAGCCAGTGCAGGCAGCAGGACTCCAGAAACATCAGCACAAGACACAGCCCTCTGGTGGAACAGAGACAGAGGAAAAGGCTGCAAATCAGGAGTCCCTAGTTCAATCCCAGGCCCTAGCGTGACAGGTCCCTTAACCAAACTAATGACAAATTTCTGTTAACATAATCAGCAAAACACTGTGTGTAATGGAAAGAAGAAGGGCGCCTTATGGTGCAGAAAGTTATATATATATATCAGTAGCAAAGATGTGCACTCTCACTCAGTAACAACTGCCAATGTGCTAGTAAAAATCAATGTAGAACAAAGAAACAAACTTGCAATCGCTGGTCTTTTTTAGTGAAATAGTTTACTGAAAAATAGTGACGTTTCGAGGACAAAAATCCCCTTCCTCAGACAATGTGTTTAACAAACAATAGTGACTTTATACACTGTGTAAACCCAAACCCCTCCCCTCAATTAGACAAAAAAAACGCCAAATTGGTAACCATAGTGACCACTGAGTCACATTATACACAAACAAGTGCTATCGTAAAAACTATGTGCTATTGTATAAAAATATATGTATAGATGAGCCATCCTGGCTCTAACATGATAGTGACAGCCCAAGTGCACAATACAAAAACTGTGATGCAATGGAAACAAATGTGAAATACCAACAGATCACATAATAAGTAAAATGAGGGTTTCAAATCAATCATACCGCCATTTGATGCTCCATATAAAGTCAAAAGGTACTAAAGACAAGAATCAAACTACTAGTTAATAACTCACCAGAATGGAGACATAAACCAGAGACTCAGTAGCCATTCACTGCCGCATCGGTACACAACGCCGGGTAGGGAACCCGGAACTCGGAACTGCACAGGACTCTCACGTGGGGGGCAATCGGCCAATCACCGGAATTGTTTACCGTTGCCACAGTGACCATTAGCATAGAGTCACACATACGATCTGCAGCACTGGAATACACACGCGCGCATGATGTTAGCTGAGCGCAGCACTTAATGTAATTAAAGTACAACAAAATACAAGGGTCAATAATGTACAATCGAACACCACACATCAGTAAATACGTGCCACCACAGTCAGAGAACCAATAGTCACACCTTCACATACTCAGTCAGACAAGGGCTTCCATATTCAAAAGGTAATACTGTACTTATCACATTGACCATATTGACCATATTCTGCCATAATCATCGCCAGAAAGATAACCCCCATACATATGAATATTATAGCCATAGATATCTCAAGGATTAGGACCAAAGACAGGGTTAAGACTAACAAAGATATAGATACCAGACAGCAGACAATGTGATAAAGTGTCACCCCCAAAAAGAAGAAATAATTAAATTCAATAACGAAAACTTACAAATAACATCTTCCAAGCTCTCCACATACCCTCAATAAGAAACACATTCAGAGTACAAAGAAAGAAGGGGAAATAAACATAGTAAAAAGCCCAAATCACCAATAAAGGGTGTAAAGAGTGGCAAAGATACTTAGTTGAATTAAATTGAATGGTAAGTGGACTCTCCCAATCTGTCTATGTGGGTTCCAAGAAATTATTATTGTGGCACAAGGCAGGAAACTACAGTCTATAGAAAACAGTGCCAATCAAACATAGTATTCAGTCCATGTGGTTGAAGAGTGTTTAATCGAAAGATCCACTTGGCCTCAGTTTGTAGAAGGAGTGTATCCCTGTCACCCCCTCGCCTCAATGGGGGGACGTGGTCTATTAGTGTGAATCTTAAATCCTGGAGTCCATGACCTTTTTCCACAAAGTGTCTAGCTACTGGCTGGTCACTTGAGCCCTTTTTAAGTGCTGTCCTGATTGAAGACCTATGGTTGGCAAACCGAGTTCTGGCATCGTCTGTGGTTTTACCCACATAAAAACGCCCACAGCTACAGTTTAGTAACTATACCACATGGGTGGTGGTACAAGTTAATACATGTCTGATCTTGTACCTCTGGTTGCGGTGAGGGTGGCCAAAGGTGGCCCCTGGAATCATAGAGTTGCAGGTCGTGCATCCTAAGCACCTATAACACCCTGGTTTCTTTTTCTGTGACAACCATGTCTCAGGGGTATAGCAGTGAGTCGGATCTGTTAGCATCAGAAGATCTTTAAGGTTTTATTACGCTTATACCCCACTCTAGGATGTTGCCAATTGCTGAATGGAAGTGATGGGTCACCCTGCACAATGTGCCAATGTTCTCTTAATGACTTTCCCAAAGATCTCGTCAGGGGACTATATATAGTCATGAATATCATTCTCTGCTCATCCTTGTTCCTGGAAGAAGTCAGAGTTTTGTCCTCATTTTCAGCTAGCACTCTACTCTGATAGACCAGGCGGGGATTGTATCCTCTTTGCGTGAAACGTTGTTGCATTTCTTCAAGTTGCTGATCTCTTCTAGTCTTGTCACTATTATTCCTAATAGTCCGACAGAGTTGGGCTTTCGGAATTGCTTTGAGGAGTGCTACTGGATGATTGCTAGTAGCATGCAGAATTGAATTTCTGTCGGTCGGTTTCCTAAACAGTGAAGTCCCTAATTGGCCATTGTCCCTTTTGAAGATATTTAGGTCCAGGAACTCAATGCTTGACATATCATACTTCAACTTGAACTTTACTGGATTGCAAAGAGAGTTCAGCTGCGCAAACCATGTTTCAAGCTCCGAGACTGTGCCACTCCAGACAATTAACAAATCGTCGATGTATCTTTTATAGAATAGTACTTCAGGCTTATGGTAGATTCCCATCACTGCTGTTTCGTAGTGCTCCATGTAGATGTTGGCTAGTGAGGGGGCCACATTCGATCCCATGGCCGTACCTGATATTTGCTGAAGGTACTTTCCCTCAAACTTGAAGTAATTTAGCCGCAGACTTAGATCTAGCAGTTTAATAAGGAAATCTCTCGGAGGACCCACATACGGATATCTATCCAAAGCATCAGACACTAGTTGCTTCCCTGCCTCATGCGGGATGATAGTGTAAAGACTGTTAACGTCAGCCGTTACCAAGATACACGGCTCTTGGAACGTAGTAGTTCTTATCTCTTCAATGAGTTGTGTGGAATCCCTTAGGTAGGACCTCATGTTCTTCACCAATGGTTGTAGAAAAACGTCCACAAAAATGGCCAGCCTGGAAGTGATGGAATCGCGAGCAGAGACGATAGGCCTACCAGGAGGCCTCTCCAAGTTTTTATGAATCTTGGGGAGTGTGTATAAAATTGGGCACACTGGATGTTTGATCTTCAGAAACCCCACTGTGTCTTCATCAATCCATCCTTCATGGAATCCCTCTTGCACAGCCTGGTCTATGAGTATTTGAAATTGCTTAGTAGGATCCATATTTAATGCTTGGTAGGTGTCAGTGTCACTGAGTTGGTGCTTAATCTCCTCACTATAGTACTTGTAGTTTAGTACCACCACTGCACCTCCCTTGTCCGCATAACAATGTCCGGGTCCTTAGAGAGTGTAAAAATCGCTTCTTTTTCTTGTGCAGATAAATTGTTGTGGTATCTATTGGATCCATAATTTTTCAAATCCTGCGAAACCAATCTCATAAAGGTTTTGATGCTAGCATTGTTGCTTGAAGGATCAAAGGAGCTTCTTGTCTTAAACATTTGTTGGTTTCCATCGGCAGAGTAGTCTTTAAAGAATTCTTTTAGTCTAAGTGACCGTTGGAATCTTTGGCAATCAATATAGGTAGAGAAGTCATCACCTTTGCCTGATGGCACAAAGCTTAAGCCTCTATTCAAGACACTTCTCTCTGCCATAGAGAGGACTCTATCACTGATATTCACTACCAAGTCCTCCCTGGGACTAGTAGTGGTTATTGCCTGGATGGTAGTGGTGGCTTTTTCCCTCCAGCCGCCCCTCCGAATATGCGGCCTGTTCCTCGTCTTTGTTGGCCGGCTCGGGTAGTGACTCCTTGAAAAACCTGGTGGCTAGAAGATTGATCATCAGATACTCCTCTCTGGCCCTGTGTAGCTTCTGAATCAGATCCAGAACTACTATCTACTGTTTGCAGAGACTGCTTTGTGTGAAATCTCTGTCTCCTACGGCGCTGTGGGAAGGGTCTTCTGTTGTCACTGCCATTCAACCACCTATAGACCGTTTTTTCTTTATGGTCTTCAGTTACCGTTTGCAATTTTCTATTTTTAAATTGCACCAGGGTATCCTTGTATTCTTTAATTTGAGAGGCTAACTTGTCTAGCCACTGTTCAGAGGGATCCTCGGTCATAATCGGCACCTTATCTCTCTCCCATTCTTGAATCTCCACTTTGATCCTATCAAGTTGGTTCCTGACTTCCTCTGTAACCAAAAGAATAAGGTCTAAGGAGCATTTATTGAGTATAGCGCACCAGCGCTTGCAAAACTCTGGGTTGTTGCGTCCAATTGTAGGTTGGTTACGAATTCTAAAGCCCCTTGGGATCATGTGTCTTCTATAATATTCGGACAAGTACACCCCATGTAGTCGTAGGTCAGCTTCTTTCTTTTTTAATTTCAATACTGCCAAATAGATGGCCTGTGCTGTATTGCCACCAGTGGTCTCATCTTCAGGGTTAAATAGAATTCTGGCTGCATCATCCTCAGTAAAGGTGAGAGTCTGTATGTTTTCCAGAGTCTGTAAAGATTTTTACAGAAATACACTTGCTTTTTGGACATCCTTTATATCATTTACATGCTGCTCAAATTTTGATTGGCACCTGAGAGTTAATCTGCTTTCACCTGGAGGGATCAGTCTACTGGGCGACTGTTTGGTTCCAGCTTGCAGTGTATGCACCTGCAGGTGCTTTGGATCTTGTAAGTAGGATTGCTCAGATTGCTATTCACTTGTACAAACGTTACTGGGCTATGGTTTGCATATTTTGTGTTCACTCAGGAACCTGTTAATCACCATCACCAAGGACCACAACTGATACGTGAGATACATCAGTGAGCTGGACCACTGAGAGGCTCCAGTCTGCTTCAATAGCACCATTGGGTGCGTCTCCTTTGTGAGTATCCAATTGCTACCTTGTGAATTGTTATATCTGGTATCTGGCTATACTAGGCCATGTTTGGCGCCTCTGTGTTTTCTTTTTTTCTAGTTACCCATCTTTCAGGAAGACCATCCTAAGACCGAGAGCTGCCTACTACTGTTTTTTTGGACTTACCACTGATTGGGACTATATCTATATCACTTACTGGACTTTATGTTGGTACACTTTTATATATATGTATGTTTCTGTATATATATATATATCTTATAAGTATTAATTTAGTCAACTGATATTGTTTGAACATATGTTTAGTTGTTAGGCTATAGGAGGCGCCCCCTAAGGGCAGTAATACACATTGGTGTGTATTACACCCTCATTTCATCCTCTAAAGGTGATGACTTCTCTACCTATATTGATTGCCAAAGATTCCAACGGTCACTTAGACTAAAAGAATTCTTTAAAGACTACTCTGCCGATGGAAATCAACAAATGTTTAAGACAAGAAGCTCCTTTGATCCTTCAAGCAACAATGCTAGCATCAAAACCTTTATGAGATTGGTTTCGCAGGATTTGAAAAATTATGGAACCAATAGATACCACAACAATTTATCTGCACAAGAAAAAGAAGCGATTTTTACACTCTCTAAGGACCCGGACATTGTTATCCGCACTGCGGACAAGGGAGGTGCAGTGGTGGTACTAAACTACAAGTACTATAGTGAGGATATTAAGCACCAACTCAGTGACACTGACACCTACCAAGCATTAAATATGGATCCTACTAAGCAATTTCAAATACTCATAGACCAGGCTGTGCAAGAGGGATTCCATGAAGGATGGATTGATGAAGACACAGTGGGGTTTCTGAAGATCAAACATCCAGTGTGCCCAATTTTATACACACTCCCCAAGATTCATAAAAACTTGGAGAGGCCTCCTGGTAGGCCTATCGTCTCTGCTCGCGATTCCATCACTTCCAGGCTGGCCATTTTTGTGGACGTTTTTCTACAACCATTGGTGAAGAACATGAGGTCCTACCTAAGGGATTCCACACAACTCATTGAAGAGATAAGAACTACTACGTTCCAAGAGCCGTGTATCTTGGTAACGGCTGAAGTTAACAGTCTTTACACTATCATCCAGCATGAGGCAGGGAAGCAACTAGTGTCTGATACTTTGGATAGATATCCGTATGTGGGTCCTCTGAGAGATTTCCTTATTAAACTGCTAGATCTAAGTCTGCGGCTAAATTACTTCAAGTTTGAGGGAAAGTACCATCAGCAAATATCCGGTACGGCCATGGGATCGAATGTGGCCCCCTCACTAGCCAACATCTACATGGAGCACTACGAAACAGCAGTGATGGGAATCTACCATAAGCCTGAAGTACTATTCTATAAAAGATACATCGACGATTTGTTAATTGTCTGGAGTGGCACAGTCTCGGAGCTTGAAACATGGTTTGCGCAGCTGAACTCTCTTTGCAATCCAGTAAAGTTCAAGTTGAAGTATGATATGTCAAGCATTGAGTTCCTGGACCTAAATATCTTCAAAAGGGACAATGGCCAATTAGGGACTTCACTGTTTAGGAAACCGACCGACAGAAATTCAATTCTGCATGCTACTAGCAATCATCCAGTAGCACTCCTCAAAGCAATTCCGAAAGCCCAACTCTGTCGGACTATTAGGAATAATAGTGACAAGACTAGAAGAGATCAGCAACTTGAAGAAATGCAACAACGTTTCACGCAAAGAGGATACAATCCCCGCCTGGTCTATCAGAGTAGAGTGCTAGCTGAAAATGAGGACAAAACTCTGACTTCTTCCAGGAACAAGGATGAGCAGAGAATGACATTCACGACTATATATAGTCCCCTGACGAGATCTTTGGGAAAGTCATTAAGAGAACATTGGCACATTGTGCAGGGTGATCCATCACTTCCATTCAGCAATTGGCAACATCCTAGAGTGGGGTATAAGCGTAATAAAAACCTCAAAGATCTTCTGATGCTAACAGATCCGACTCACTGCTATACCCCTGAGACATGGTTGTCACAGAAAAAGAAACCAGGGTGTTATAGGTGCTTAGGATGCATGACCTGCAACTCTATGATTCCAGGGGCCACCTTTGGCCACCCTCACCGCAACCAGAGGTACAAGATCAGACATGTATTAACTTGTACCACCACCCATGTGGTATACTTACTAAACTGTAGCTGTGGGCGTTTTTATGTGGGTAAAACCACAGACGATGCCAGAACTCGGTTTGCCAACCATAGGTCTTCAATCAGGACAGCACTTAAAAAGGGCTCAAGTGACCAGCCAGTAGCTAGACACTTTGTGGAAAAAGGTCATGGACTCCAGGATTTAAGATTCACACTAATAGACCACGTCCCCCCATTGAGGCGAGGGGGTGACAGGGATACACTCCTTCTACAAACTGAGGCCAAGTGGATCTTTCGATTAAACACTCTTCAACCACATGGACTGAATACTATGTTTGATTGGCACTGTTTTCTATAGACTGTAGTTTCCTGCCTTGTGCCACAATAATAATTTCTTGGAACCCACGTAGACAGATTGGGAGAGTCCACTTACCATTCAATTTAATTCAACTAAGTATCTTTACCACTCTCTACACCCTGTATTGGTGATTTGGGCTTTTTACTATGTTTATTTCCCCTTCTTTCTTTGTACTCTGAATGTGTTTCTTATTGAGGGTATGTGGAGAGCTTGGAAGATGTTATTTGTAAGTTTTCGTTATTGAATTTAATTATTTCCTCTTTTTGGGGGTGACACTTTATCACATTGTCTGCTGTCTGGTATCTATATCTTTGTTAGTCTTAACCCTGTCTTTGGTCCTAATCCTTGAGATATCTATGGCTATAATATTCATATGTATGGGGGTTATCTTTCTGGCGATGATTATGGCAGAATATGGTCAATATGGTCAATGTGATAACTACAGTTTTACCTTTTGAATATGGAAGCCCTTGTCTGACTGAGTATGTGAAGGTGTGACTATTGGTTCTCTGACTGTGGTGGCACGTATTTACTGATGTGTGGTGTTCGATTGTACATCATTGACCCTTGTATTTTGTTGTACTTTAATTACATTAAGTGCTGCGCTCAGCTAACATCATGCGCGCTTGTGTATTCCAGTGCTGCAGATCGTATGTGTGACTCGATGCTAATGGTCACTGTGGCAACGGTAAACAATTCCGGTGATTGGCCGATTGCCCCCCACGTGAGAGTCCTGTGCAGTTCCGAGTTCCGGGTTCCCTACCCGGCGTTGTGTACCGATGCGGCAGTGAATGGCTACTGAGTCTCTGGTTTATGTCTCCATTCTGGTGAGTTATTAACTAGTAGTTTGATTCTGGTCTTTAGTACCTTTGACTTTATATGGAGCATCAAATGGCGGTATAATTGATTTGAAACCCTCATTTTACTTATTATGTGATCTGTTTGTATTTCACGTTTGTTTCCATTGCATTACAGTTTTCGTATTGTGCACTTGGGCTGTCACTATCATGTTAGAGCGAGGATGGCTCATCTATACATATATTTTTATACGATAGCACATAGTTTTTACGATAGCACTTGTTTGTGTATAATGTGACTCAGTGGTCACTATGATTACCAATTTGGCGTTTTTTTGGTCTAATTGAGGGGAGGGGTTTGGGTTTACACAGTGTATAAAGTCACTATTGTTTGTTAAACACATTGTCTGAGGAAGGGGATTTTTGTCCTCGAAACGTCACTAATTTTCAGTAAACTATTTCACTAAAAAAGACCAGCGAGTGCAAGTTTGTTTCTTTTTTCTACATATATATATATATATATATATATATATATATATATATATATATATATATAAAACATATATTGATCAAAATAAAAATTCCCAAAAGGGCACTTACAAAGAATAAAGCACTATGGTTAAGTGCTAGTAGAGCAAGCTGGATCTCAACAGCCTCCAGCTGACACTATGTACTTACAAGATAAAATATCGATAAATGCCCATAAAATGTGCAATGTGATGCCTGTGGTCCTCAGTAAAAGGTGAATCCTGTCCGTGTTCAGCCTAGCTGGATCAGTCTAATGCAAAATGCTCACAAAGTGCTTCAGCATGAATCGTGGACCTTTTCCGACACAACCGGCTTTTGAATATAGCTGCACATCCTTCTCTACAATATAAAGTCTCCAAATTTATGGATTGTGGGAATTATACAAATGTTTATATATTGCATTATTTTCATGTATTGATTAATTAGGGTGTGTGACTATTTTAGTGCTGACAGTTTTTTTGTTTTATTTTAACATAATCGGCATGAATTATACAGTATCTCAAGGAGAACAAATATGCTACCAGAAAGACAACACAGCAATTAGTCATAAAGGGCAAAAGGGAGAATATCGAAACCAATCTGTACTAGGCCTGCACAACCTTCAATATTGCATTAAACAAAACACAAGGGGACACCAACTTTATCTTGGCAACAGAGAGTAAAAACTCTCTACTAAAATCTTAAAAGCAACATGTTTCTCAGCTACACTTTAACATTTTACCACTCTTGAATAGTGGTAGCAGTTTGGACATTGGTATACGGTAATGGTGTACTGTTAATCCAAGTCTTCTTGTAGTGTTCCTGTGGCTAGTGGTGGGCTTGCTGGGTAGTACTGAGGTCATGGTCTGCGTTGTTAGCACTGATCTAAGTGCTTTCTCACTACTGAGTAGACTCTTCTTTTGCATTAGACTGTTTATAGAAGTTACTTCACCAGGAGACGCCTCCTCTTTTTCGTTGTCTTTTAAACATCCCATTAGAATGCAAAGGGAATGATAATCCCCTTGATGAGTGAGCCTAGATCTGTCCATACTGGACAAAGACTAACGTAAGAATGAGGCACAGGGGTAAGAAATCGTACTTTAAGCTAGTTAAAATCTGCTGGAGAAGTTCTGTCTAGCCCCCAAAAGGAGTGAAATATTCACTAATGGATATTAGTCTACAGTAAGCTAATTCAGATATTATAAAATGACAATACAAGTAAGCTGAAAGGCATTGCAAAATCTGAGACATACATTCTGCTCTAGTGGTGAAGTTTTATAGTTTTATAACAATGCAGCACATTTTTATAAAAGAAAAACAATAAACTGCATATATTCTAGGATTATTTTCATTTGGTTAAGTACCTCCCCATCCTAGGGTACTAGTGTTAGTAAGATAGTTCCGAATGTTAGAGAGCAAAGCTGAAAACTGAATACTGCATTCAGTGGAAAATCTTATTAAACATACATTTAAAAGTATGTGGAAATATTATTTGTATTGTGCTGCAGAATGAATGGTGTTATCTAAACCTCAAAATGTATTTCAAATGTTATATGTATTTCAAATGTACACAACACTTTCCTATAAAGGGACACTGACCCCAATTTTTTTTTTCACAATTCAGATAGAGCATGCAATTTTAAGCAACTTTCAAATTTATTCCTATTATCATTTTTTCTTAGTTCTCTTGCAATCTTTATTTGAAAAAGAAGGCATCTAAGCTAAGGAGCCAGCCAATGTTTGATTCGGCACCCTGGACAGCACTTGTTTATTGGTGCTGTCCAATCAGCAAGGACAACCCAGGTTGTGAACCAAAAATGGGCTGGCTTCTAAACTGACATTCTTGCTTTTCAAAAAAGATAGCAAGAGAATGAAGAAAAATTGATAAGGAGCAAATGAGAAAGTTGCTTAAAATTGCATTCTCTATCTGAAACATGAAAGAAAAAAACAATTTATGTAAGAACTTACCTGATAAATTCATTTATTTCATATTGGCAAGAGTCTATGAGCTAGTGACGTGTGGGATATACAATTTTACCAGGAGGGGCAAAGTTTCCCAAACCTCAAAATGCCTATAAATACACCACTCACCACACCCACAATTCAGTTTAACGAATAGCCAAGTAATGGGGTGATAGAAAAAGGAGTAAAAAGCATCAAGAAAAGGAACTGGAACTATAATTGTGCTTTATAAAAAAAAAAACATAACCACCATAAAAAGGGTGGGTCTCATAGACTCTTGCCAATATGAAAGAAATTAATTTATCAGGTAAGTTCTTACATAAATTATGTTTTCTTTCAAGAGTCAAGAGTCCATGAGCTAGTGACATATGGGATATTAATACCCAAGATGTGGAACTCCACAGAAGAGTCACTAGAGAGGGAGGGATACAAATAAAAACAGCCATTTTCCGCTGAAAAAAATAAATCCACATCAAAAAAATAAGTTTTTCTCATAAGTGAAAAGAAAACTTAAAACCTTAGCAGAGGAATAAAACAAACAGCTGCCTGAAGAACCTTTCTACCAAAAACTGCTTCCGAAGAGGCAAATACATCAAAACGGTAGAATTTAGTAAATGTATGCAAAGAAGACCAAGTTGCTGTTTTGCAAATCTGATCAACTTAAAAGCCCACAAAGTGTAAACTGATCTAGTAGAATGAGCTCTGATTCACTAAGGTGGGGCCTGACCCAACTCCAAATAAGCCTGATGAATCAAAAACTTTAACCAGAATGCAAAAGAAATTGCAGAAGCTTTCTGACCTTTCCTATGATCAGAAAAGACAACAAATAGACGAGAAGTCTTCCTGAAATCTTTAGTAGCTACAACATAATATTTCAAAGCTCTTACAACATCCAGAGAATGTAAGTATCTCTCCAAAGAATTCTTAGGATTAGGACACAAAGAGGGAAAAATTTAAATGTAGTCCGCAAAACTGCCTTATCCTGATGGAAAATCAGAAAAGGAGACTCACAAGAAAGAGCAGATAATACGGAAACTCTTCTAGTAGAGGAGATAGCCAAAAGGAACAACACTTTCCAAGAAAGTAGTTTAATATCCAAAGAATGCATAGGCTCAAAAGGCTGAGCCTGTAAAGCCTTCAAAACCAAATTAAGACTCCAAGGAGGAGAGATTGATTTAATGACAGGCTTGATACGGTCCAAAGCCTGCACAAAACAGTGAATATCAGGAAGCTTAGTAATCTTTCTGTGAAATAAAACAGAAAGAGCAGAGATTTGTCCCTTCAAGGAACTTGCAGACAAACCTTTATCCAAACCATCCTGAAGTAACTGTAAAATTCTAGGAATTCTAAAAAAATGCCAGGAGAATTAATGAGAACACCATGAAATATAAGTCTTCCAAATTCGATGATAAATCTTCCTAGAAACAGATTTACGAGCCTGTAACATAGTATTAATCACCGAGTCAGAGAAACCACTATGACTAAGCACTAAGCGTTCAATTTCTATACCTTCAAATTTAATGATTTGAGATCCTGATGGAAAAACGGTCCTTGAGACAGAAGGTCTGGTCTCAAAGGAAGTGGCCAAGGTTGGCAACTGGACATCCGGACAATATCCACATACCAGAACCTGTGAGGCCATGCTGGTGCTACCAGAAACACAAACAATTGTTCCATGATGATCTTGGAGATCACTCTTCGAAGAACTAGAGGCGGGAAAATATAAGCAGGTTGGAAAAACCAAGGAACTGCTAACGCATCCACCGACTCCGTCTGAGGATCCCTGGACCTGGACAAGTACCTGGGAAGTTTCTTGTTTAGATGGGAAGCCATCAGATCTATTTCTGGAAGACCCCACATCTGAACAATCTGAAAAAACACATCTGGATGGAGAGACCACTCCCCCGCATGTAAAGTCTGACGGCTGAGATAATCAGCTTCCCAATCGTCTACACCTGGGATATGTACTGCAGAAATTAGACAAGAGCTGGATTCCGCCCAAGAAAGTATCCAAGATACTTCTTTCATAGCTAGGCAACTGTGAGTCCCACCCTGGTGATTGACATATGCCACAGTTGTTATATTGTCTGTCTGAAAACAAATGAATGGTTCTCTCTACAACAGAGGCCAAACCTGAAGAGCCCTGAAAATAGCACAGAGTTCTAAAATAATGATTGGTAACCTCGCCTCTTGAGGTTTCCAAACCCCTTGTGCTGTCAGAGATCTTCAGACAGCTCCCTAACATGAAAGACTTTCATCTGTTGTGATTACTGTCCAGGTTGGACGAACAAAAGAGGACCCTTGAACTATACGATGGTGGTCTAACACCAAGTCAGAGAGAGTCGAACATTGGAATTTAAGGATATTAACTGTGATATCTTTGTATAATCCCTGCAACATTGTTTCAGCATCCAAAGCTGGAGAGGTCTCATATGAAAATGAGCGAAGGGGATTGCGTCTGATGCTGCAGTCATGAGACCTAAAACTTCCATGCACATAACCACTGAAGGAAATGATTGAGACTTAAGGTTCCGACAAGCTGAAACCAATTTTATTTGTCTCTTGTTTGTTAGAGACAGAGTCATGGACACTGAATCTATCTGGAAACCTAAAAAGGTGACCCTTGTCAGAGGAATCAAGGAACTTTTTGGTAAATTGATCCTCCAACCAATGTCTTTGAAGAAACAACACTAGTTGATTCGTGTGAAATCCGGCTAAATGTAAAGAGCTAGTACCAAGATATCGTCCATATAAGGAAACACTGCAATACCATGTTCTCTTAATACAGAGAGTAGGGCACCGAAAACCTTTGAAAAGATTCTTGGAGCTGTCGCTAGGCCAAATGGAAGAGTTTTACAAATTAGTAATGCTTGTCTAGAAAAGAAAATCTCAGAAACCGATAGTGATCTGGATGAATCCTAATATGAATATATGCATCCTGTAAGTCTATCGTGGACATATGACCTTGCTGAACAAAAGACAGAATAGTCTTTATAGTCATCATTTTGAAAGTTAGCACTCTTACAAAATCATTAAAAAATTTCAGATCGGGGGGCGTCACCACGCAGCACCGGGAGAGGTAGCAATTTAAGTACTCTCCAGCTAGAGTCCTCAAATACCTCTACTTTTCCTGAAAAGTGTTCAATATATATGATAAAATTGAGTTTACCTATATACACTAAGCCTGAGGATCGCGGCACTACCTAGTTCTATGAGGTTTATTGCGACTATAACTTGATTTAGACTGATAAGGCCTAAACTCGCATGATCCTTGACACCCTCTCCCGGTGCGCCGACTATAATCATCGACCTCAAGTGATCCACTAACCAGTGGGGGAAGGAAAATGGCCTATATAAATGAAGATCAGAGCATACTACAAGTTCTACTGCAAGATTTGATCCGCCAGTTAGATGATCACTTTTTAAGCCTGTCGGATACCCTTGTAACAGCAATGGCGGGAACAACTAGTGAAACCCCGGATTGCATGGAGTCTGAAATCCCACTACAAGAGACATTATCGGAAGACATTATAACACCACATCCCCAACCTACATGGCCTAATTATCCCAACTCTACTTCTGAAACTGCCTCTCAAGATCTGAACGACTCACAGCTTACTGGTCATATGGCATGAAGACCGGGGGGTCAGACGATAGTGAAGAATCCCACAGCTTTTCCGGTGAGGATGCTGCAGATCCAGACAACACAGGCCTTCTATACCGATTCAGGCTTCCCCAGAGTGCCTCTCAAGAACAGACCCGACTTAAAGGAATTCAGCGCCGGGATGGGTATAGAGACAGGTCGAACACGGCTGAGAAACATATCAACAAACCCACATAGGAGAGAGCCCCTTCGGACCTTACAGGGATCCTGCCCGATACACCTACAGGAAAGCAACATGAGCCCCAGCACATCCACAACACTCGATCTGGTGCAATTCCTTTAGCGCTACTGTCTATAGCCTCTCCGGTTCTCATGAAGGCAGTAAAATTAAATTTCACTAACACCCTTCTCCAGCATGGTGGGGATCCCCTTGAACAAATTCAAGATACCGGGGTGGGTTAAACTGATGCTCATCTGGAACCCTGTATAATGGTTATTACATAGAGAACCGACCATCTTGCTTTGTTTTTTTCTGCCTGGGACTGAGGTATCAATATGACCAAAGTTAATGTTTGACTGTTAGTTAAATGGACATGCAGATTACTGATGCTCACTATTACTTGTTGGCTCTGATTCTGATACGGGAATATGTTATTATTTTTTTTATTTTTTTTCTATTGTATGGCTTTGGATTTCCTAAACGTTAATATATCTATTGAAGGGGGCTTCCTTACTTACTGTTACTTACTTACTCCCTCCCTCAAGCTACAAGACACCAGCGATGACTGTCTTCCTTGATCCACAGAGATAGCTTTAGTTATTTTACCCTAGTATAAGCTGTAGCCTTAACCACAATAGAGGACACAGTTTTGATATATAATCTAAATAATTCTGCATTACTTGTCAGCAGTATGCAAAGGATCAATATTTTAGATATTCATGTTCATAATCAAAGGTAGCTCTTTTGTTTTTTTCCTCACACTGTTTCTTTACTAATATGAATGCTTACACATTTATTGTCCACCTCTAGCTGATATGGGAGTTTAATTATAGAATTGGGCGAATAGTGGGGACATATTTAATAGTAGGAACCTTCTAGCTTACCATCAGACAGAGCCCCTCAAAAGAGACCATAGTATGCCAATATCTTAGACTTAGCCTAAGTGTGAGAGATGAGGGCTGGTTTGTAAGTGGAAGAAATGACATAATTTACAAGCTATTCAGATCTGGTACTTTATTAGATGCCGTATTGTGATTATTTATTTCCTGCTGACTTACTTTACACATGCCCTGGTAAACCGTAAGGCTATTACATACTTTTCAAACGATGTCCACACTTAGGTACTCATGACCCTTTAGTCAGCAGCAGAGGCATCAGGGACCACTGGGCTTAGTGTTGAATATCAACTAAATTGCAGGATTTCAGGTTAACTATTCTAAACACTAGAATGTAATTTAAATATGTTTACTGGTTTTATGTCAAGCCTGTTTCTTGCTGTTAATGCCGGCATGTATTACTAATATTAAACACAGCTGTTCAACTCTATCCCTAGTGTTAGCAGAGTGCCACCCTAAAATCTTATGGTTTGTTAATTTTAAAGATCCTGACTTAGTCTCTATGCCAGTTAGCTCACTTGCATTCCTTTGATAACACCTACATATTTCCCATCTTTATTTGGAGCCAATATAGACTGTTTTCAGCATGAGGTATTATACAATTATATTAAAATGACATTAACATCTTAGATGGTGCCTATAACTTTGGCTATTTCAAACTGCTTAATCCTAAGGCCCAAACACTGTTCTGTGCATAAAATATTAACCCCTTCACTGTTATTGTTGAATACTTTTGGGTGATGCACGCTACATAAACTAGCTAATATCATGCCAGCCAGGGCCTTACAGAGACAGTCTATACTATTTCTCAATTGTGATGCCACTCCTATCTATAGCCCCCATCTTTTGCATACTAAGGATATATATGAGAGTTATATTGTAAATCTTATTATTGTTATTTTTCAAGAAAATATATTCTCTGCGGTGAATTTATGGCTTGTACGAATTATCTGTTACTGCTGGGCCCCTCTCCTCCCTTTCCCGCCGGTACTGGTTGCCTGCGGGTCATACCCCTTCTCCTTTTTCCCGCATCGTCTATAGCTGACATTTCCCCAGGAGAGGAGCTCACCCAGAAGTCCCTTATATTTCATACATACTAATTTCCCCCCTTCCATATAACTTCCTTAAGAAGTACCCTTATTCACCTTATCGAAAGCAGATTTATTTGTATTACATGTTGGACCAGGAATCAGTCGCCTTCTATTTAGCTATGACCCCTCACTATATAATAGCGTTAAATCATTACCCCTAGCAACAAACTTTCATTTTCTATCGCCCTCTACAGAGGGAATTGGATATCCAATTATATAGAGCATCCCCTCATAGGGTATCACCAGCACCCCACCTTCTATGTTTATAGATCTGCTCCTAAAGCTTCCCTATTTAGTCTAATAGGGCCTTCCACTTAGCCCCTTAACTACGCATATAAATTACTATACCCTGAGCAACTTCTGCTACCCCCTATTAACTACATAAACAACAGATTGTTCCTTGCAGTCCATCCTTTTAGCTCTATAATTTAATCTATATCCATCCCACTTTATTATTATTTTGATACATCCTAAGGCTCCGCCCCCCCATTTTCCCCCACTCCACTCAGAGCGGCTCTTGCCCGCTGCACTCCTTTTCCCCCTCCCTGCCAACTTGGTCCAAAAGCGACCAAACAACAGCTAATCTCCACTTGCCCCAATTTTTCTTTTCATTCTATTAAATAACCGCACGAGTCGCACTGTGGAGACCAGTTTTATTACTCATATAATATAAAAATGAGGTTTCAGATATAGTTCCATATTACATAGATACTGATTAGTTATTCTTTTGGTGAAGCATAGAATCCATGCTCAGAATTGTTATATTTTTATTTCTTCACTATGTTTTTGAATATGCTATAAATGTTCCATTGTTATACTCTAAAATGTCAACTGATGAACATTCTCTGTAATATTTCCTATAACCTCAATAAAAATATATATAAAAAAAAAAAAAAAAAATTCAGATCCAGAACTGGCCTGAATGAATTTTCTTTCTTTGGGACAATGAATAGATTTGAATAAAACCCTAGACTGTTCCTAAAACTGAACTGGTATGATTACTCCTGAAAGCTCTAGATCTGAAGCACACTTCAGAAAAGTCTGAGCCTTCACTGGATTTGCTGGAATGCGTGAGAAAAAAAAATCTCACTGGAGGTCTTACTATGAATCCTATTCAATACCCTTGAGAGACAATACTCTGAATCCAATGATTTAGGACAGAATCTGCCCAAATGTTTTGGAAAATTTTTAATCTGCCCCCCACCAGCTGAGCTGGAATGAGGGCCGCACCATCATGCAGACTTGGGGGCTGGCTTTGGTTTCTTAAAAGGCTTGGTTTTATTCCAACTTGAAGAAGGTTTCCAATTGGAACCAGATTCTTTGGTGGATGGATTTGGTTTCTGTTCCTTATTCTGTCGAAAAAACAGAATTTATGTTTACCTGATAAATTTCTTTCTCCAACGGTGTGTCCGGTCCACGGCGTCATCCTTACTTGTGGGATATTCTCTTCCCCAACAGGAAATGGCAAAGAGCCCAGCAAAGCTGGTCACATGATCCCTCCTAGGCTCCGCCTACCCCAGTCATTCGACCGACGTTAAGGAGGAATATTTGCATAGGAGAAACCATATGGTACCGTGGTGACTGTAGTTAAAGAAAATAAATTATCAGACCTGATTAAAAAACCAGGGCGGGCCGTGGACCGGACACACCGTTGGAGAAAGAAATTTATCAGGTAAACATAAATTCTGTTTTCTCCAACATAGGTGTGTCCGGTCCACGGCGTCATCCTTACTTGTGGGAACCAATACCAAAGCTTTAGGACACGGATGAAGGGAGGGAGCAAATCAGGTCACCTAAATGGAAGGCACCACGGCTTGCAAAACCTTTCTCCCAAAAATAGCCTCAGAAGAAGCAAAAGTATCAAACTTGTAAAATTTGGTAAAAGTGTGCAGTGAAGACCAAGTCGCTGCCCTACATATCTGATCAACAGAAGCCTCGTTCTTAAAGGCCCATGTGGAAGCCACAGCCCTAGTGGAATGAGCTGTGATTCTTTCGGGAGGCTGCCGTCCGGCAGTCTCGTAAGCCAATCTGATGATGCTTTTAATCCAAAAAGAGAGAGAGGTAGAAGTTGCTTTTTGACCTCTCCTTTTACCTGAATAAACAACAAACAAGGAAGATGTTTGTCTAAAATCCTTTGTAGCATCTAAATAGAATTTTAGAGCGCGAACAACATCCAAATTGTGCAACAAACGTTCCTTCTTTGAAACTGGTTTTGGACACAGAGAAGGTACGATAATCTCCTGGTTAATGTTTTTGTTAGAAACAACTTTTGGAAGAAAACCAGGTTTAGTACGTAAAACCACCTTATCTGCATGGAACACCAGATAAGGAGGAGAACACTGCAGAGCAGATAATTCTGAGACTCTTCTAGCAGAAGAAATCGCAACTAAAAACAAAACTTTCCAAGATAATAACTTAATATCAACGGAATGTAAGGGTTCAAACGGAACCCCCTGAAGAACTGAAAGAACTAAATTGAGACTCCAACTTGTCCATTTTACATAGTTTCTCTGGGATGACTAAATTTTCACAATCATCCAGAGTGGATAATACCTCCTTAAGCAAAATGCGGAGATGTTCCAATTTAAATTTAAATGTAATCACATCAGATTCAGCCTGCTGAGAAATGTTCCCTAAATCAGTAATTTCTCCCTCAGACAAAACCTCCCTGGCCCCCTCAGATTGGGTTAGGGGCCCTTCAGAGATATTAATATCAGCGTCGTCATGCTCTTCAGTAACTAAAACAGAGCAGCCACGCTTACGCTGACAAGGGTTCATTTTGGCTAAAATGTTTTTGACAGAATTATCCATTACAGCCGTTAATTGTTGCATAGTAAGGAGTATTGGCGCGCTAGATGTACTAGGGGCCTCCTGAGTGGGCAAGACTCGTGTAGACGAAGGAGGGAATGATGCAGTACCATGCTTACTCCCCTCACTTGAGGAATCATCTTGGGCATCATTGTCATTATCACATAAATCACATTTATTTAAATGAATAGGAATTCTGGCTTCCCCACATTCAGAACACAGTCTATCTGGTAGCTCAGACATGTTAAACAGGCATAAACTTGATCAGAAAGTACAAAAAACGTTTTAAAATAAAACCGTTACTGTCACTTTAAATTTTAAACTGAACACACTTTATTACTGCAATTGCGAAAAAACATGAAGGAATTGTTCAAAATTCACCAAATTTTCACCACAGCGTCTTAAAGCTTTGAAAATATTGCACACCAATTTTGGAAGCTTTAACCCTTAAAATAACGGAACCGGAGCCGTTTTAAGCTTTAAACCCCTTTACAGTCCCTGGTATCTGCTTTGCTGAGACCCAACCAAACCCAAAGGGGAATACGATACCAAATGACGCCTTCAGAAGTCTTTTATAAGTATCAGAGCTCCTCTCACATGCGACTGCATGCCATGCCTCTCAAAAACAAGTGCGCAACACCGGCGCGAAAATGAGACTCTGCCTATGCTTTGGGAAAGCCCCTAAAGAATAAGGTGTCTAAAACAGTGCCTGCCGATATTATTATATCAAAATACCCAGATAAAATGATTCCTCAAGGCTAAATATGTGTTAATAATCAATCGATTTAGCCCAGAAAAAGTCTACAGTTTAAATAAGCCCTTGTGAAGCCCTTATTTACAATCGTAATAAACATGGCTTACCGGATCCCATAGGGAAAATGACAGCTTCCAGCATTACATCGTCTTGTTAGAATGTGTCATACCTCAAGCAGTAAGAGACTGCACTCTGTTCCCCCAACTGAAGTTAATTGCTCTCAACAGTCCTGTGTGGAACAGCCATGGATTTTAGTTACGGTTGCTAAAATCATTTTCCTCATACAAACAGAATTCTTCATCTCTTTTCTGTTTCTGAGTAAATAGTACGTACCAGCACTATTTGAAAATAACAAACTCTTGATTGAATAATGAAAAACTACAGTTAAACACTAAAAAACTCTAAGCCATCTCCGTGGAGATGTTGCCTGTACAACGGCAAAGAGAATGACTGGGGTAGGCGGAGCCTAGGAGGGATCATGTGACCAGCTTTGCTGGGCTCTTTGCCATTTCCTGTTGGGGAAGAGAATATCCCACAAGTAAGGATGACGCCGTGGACCGGACACACCTATGTTGGAGAAACATAATTTATGCTTACCTGATAAATTTATTTCTCTTGTAGTGTATCCAGTCCACGGATCATCCATTACTTGTGGGATATTCTCATTCCCAACAGGAAGTTGCAAGACGACACCCACAGCAGAGCTGTAATATAGCTCCTCCCCTAACTGTCATAGCCAGTCATTCGACCGAAAACAAGCCGAGAAAGGAGGAACCATAAGGTGTAGTGGTTACTGTAGTTTAAATTTAAAAATTACCTGCCTTAAAATGACAGGGCGGGCCGTGGACTGGATACACCACAAGAGAAATAAATTTATCAGGTAAGCATAAATAATGTTTTCTCTTGTTAAGTGTATCCAGTCCACGGATCATCCATTACTTGTGGGATACCAATACCAAAGCTAAAGTACACGGATGAAGGGAGGGACAAGGCAGGAACTTAAATGGAAGGAACCACTGCCTGTAAAACCTCTCTCCCAAATATAGCCTCCGAAGAAGCAAAAGTATAAAATTTGTAAAATTTTGAAAAAGTATGAAGCGAAGACCAAGTCGCCGCCTTGCAAATCTGTTCAACAGAAGCCTCATTTTTAAAGGCCCAAGTGGAAGCCACAGCTCTAGTGGAATGAGCTGTAATCCTTTCAGGAGGCTGCTGTCCAGCAGTCTCATAGGCTAAGCGGATTAAGCTTCTTAGCCAAAAAGAAAAAGAGGTTGCCAAAGCCTTTTGACCTCTCCTCTGTCCAGAGTAGACAACAAACAAAGCAGATGTTTGACGAAAATCTTTAGTAGCTTGTAAGTAAAACTTTAAAGCACAGACCACGTCCAGATTGTGTAACACAAGGATGGAACCACAATCTCTTGATTGATATTCTTGTTAGATACCACCTTAGGTAAGAACCCAGGTTTGGTACGCAGGACTACCTTATCCGTATGAAAAATCAGATAAGGAGAATCACATTGTAAGGCAGATAGCTCAGAGACTCTACGAGCCGAGGAAAGAGCTACCAAAAAAAAAAAAAAAGAACTTTCCAAGATAAAAGTTTATCTATGGAATGAAGAGGTTCAAACGGAACTCCTTGAAGAACCTTAAGAACCAAGTTTAAGCTCCATGGTGGAGCAACAGGTTTAAACACAGGCTTGATTCAAACTAAAGCCTGACAAAATGCCTGAACGTCTGGAACATCTACCAGACGCTAGTGCAAAAGAATAGACAGAGCAAAAATCTGTCCCTTTAAGAAACTAGCTGACAATCCTTTTTCCAAACCTTCTTGGAGAAAAGATAAAATCCTAGGAATCCTGACCTTACTCCATGAGTAACCCTTGGATTCACACCAATAAAGATATCTACGCCATACCTTATGGTAAATTTTCCTGGTGACAGGCTTTCGTGCCTGTATTAAGGTATCAATAACTGACTCGGAGAAGCCACGCTTTGATAAAATCAAGCATTCAATCTCCAGACAGTCAGCCTCAGAGAAATTAGATTTGGATGGTTGAAAGGACCCTGAAGTAGAAGATCCTGTCTCAGAGGCAGAGACCATGGTGGAAAGGATGACATGTCCACTAGATCTGCATACCAGGTCCTGCGTGGCCACGCACGTGCTATCAGAATCACCGATGCTCTCTCCTGCTTGATCTTGGCAATCAGTCGAGGGAGCAGAGGAAACGGTGGAAACACATAAGCCAGGTTGAAAGACCAGGGCGCTGCTAGAGTATCTATCAGTGTCGCCTTGGGATCCCTGGACCTGGATCCGTAACACGGAAGCTTGGCGTTCTGGCGAGACGCCATGAGATCCAGTTCTGGTTTGCCCCAACGGAGAATCAGTTGTGCAAATACCTCCGGATGGAGTTCCCACTCTCCCGGATGAAAAGTCTGACGACTTAGAAAATCCGCCTCCCAGTGCCAGTACACCTGGGATATGGATAGCTGATAGGTGGCAAGAGTGAATCTCTGCCCAGTGAATTATTTTTGAAACTTCTAACATCTCTAGGGAACTTCTTGTTCCCCCTCGATGGTTGATGTAAGCTACAGTCGTGATGTTGACCGACTGAAATCTGATGTACCTCAGAGTTGCTAACTGAGGCCAAACCTGAAGAGCCTTGAATATCGCTCTTAGTTCCAGAATATTTATTGGAAGGAGAGACTCCTCCTGAGTCCACGATCCTTGAGCCTTCAGGGAGTTCCAGACTGCACCCCAACCTAGAAGGCTGGCATTTGTTGTTACAATAGTCCAATCTGGCCTGCGAAGGTCATACCTTTGGACAGATGGACCCGAGATAGCCACCAGGGAAGAGGATCCCTGGTCTCTTGGTCCAGATTCAGTTGAGGGGCCAAATCTGTGTAATCCCCGCTCCACTGACTCAGCCTGCATAGTTGCAGCGGTCTGAGATGTAAGCGTGCAAACGGCACTATGTCCATTGCCGCTACCATTAAGCCGATTACTTCCATACACTGAGCCACCAAAGGGCGCGGAATGGAATGAAGAACCCCACAGGAATTTAGAAGCTTTGATAACCTGGACTCCTAGAAAGGAAACTCTTGTGAGTAGGATAGAGAACACTTGTCCTCGTTCACTTTCCACCCATCCGACCTCAGAAATGCCAGTACTACGTCCGTATGAGACTTGGCAATTTGGAAGTTTGACGCCTGTATCAGGATGTCGTCTAAATAAGGGGCTACTGCTATGCCCCACGGCCTTACGACCGCCAAAAGCGACCCTAGAACCTTTGTAAAGATTCTTGGGGCTGTAGCTAATCTAAAGGGAAGAGCTACAACTGGTAATGCCTGTCTTGAAAGGCAAACCTGAGAAACCGATGATGATCTTTGTGTATCGGAAAGTGAAGATAAGCATCCTTTAGATCCACTGTAGTCATATATTGACCCTCCTGGATCAGTGGTAGGATGGTACAAATAGTTTCCATCTTGAACGACGGAACTTTGAGGAATTTGTTTAAGATCTTTAGATCCAAAATCGGTCTGAAGGTTCCCTCTTTTTTGGGAACCACAAACAGATTTGAGCAAAAACCCTGTTCCTGTTCCTCCTTTGGAACTGGATGGATCACTCCCATAACTAGGAGGTCTCGTACACAGTGTAAGAATGCCTCACTCTTTATCTGGTTTGCAGATAATTGTGAAAGGTGAAATCTCCCTTTTGGGGGGGAAGCTTTGAAGTCCAGAAGATATCCCTGGGATATAATTTCCAACGCCCAGGGATCCTGAACATCTCTTGCCCACGCCTGGGCGAAGAGTGAAAGTCTGCCCCCTACTAGATCCGTTACCGGATAGGGGGTTGTTCCTTCATGCTGTCTTAGAGGCAGCAGCAGGCTTTTTGACCTGCTTACCTTTTTTCCAGGTCTGGTTTGGTCTCCAGACCGTCTTGGATTGAGCAAAAGTTCCCTCTTGTTTATTAGTAGAGGAAGTTGATGCCGCACCTGCCTTGAAGTTTCGAAAGGCATGAAAATTAGACTGTTTGGCCCTAGATTTGGACCTGTCCTGAGGAAGGGCACAACCTTTTCCTCCCGTGATATCAGCAATAATCTCCTTCAAACCAGGCCCGAATAGGGTCTGCCCCTTGAAGGGAATGTTAAGTAGCTTAGATTTTAAAGTCACGTCAGCTGACCATGATTTAAGCCATAGCGCTCTGCGCACCTGTATAGCAAAACCAGAATTCTTAGCCGTTAGTTTATTCAAATGAACAATGGCATCAGAAATAAAATAATTGGCTAGCTTAAGTGCTCTAAGTTTGCCAAGTATGTCATCCAATGGAGTCTCTACCTGTAAAGCCTCTTCCAGAGACTCAAACCAGTACGCCGCAGCAGCAGTGACAGGGGCAATGCATGCAATGGGCTGTAGGATAAAACCTTGTAGAATAAATATTTTCTTAAGGTAACCTTCTAATTTTTTATCCATTGTCTCTAAAAAAGCACAACTGTCCTCGACAGGGATAGTAGTACGCTTTGCTAGAGTAGAAACTGCTCCCTCCACCTTAGGGACTGTCTGCCATAAGTCCCGTGTGGTGGCGTCTATTGGAAAACATTTTTCTAAAAATAGGAGGGGAAGAGAACGGCACACCTGGTCTATCCCATTCCTTATTAATAATTTCTGTAAACCTTTTAGGTATTGGAAAAACATCAGTACACACCGGCACTGCAAAGCATTTATCCAGTCTACAAAATTTATCTGGCACTGCAATGGTATCACAGTCATTCAGAGCAGCTAAAACCTCCCTAAGTAACACGCGGAGGTGTTCAAGCTTAAATTTAAATGTAGAAATATTAGAATCAGGTATCTTTCCTGAGTCATTAACATCACCCACTGACTGAAGCTCTCCTTCCTCAGCTTCTGCATATTGTGAGGCAGTATCTGACATGGTTTTTTAAAGCGTCAGTATGCTCTGCATTTTGTCTCACCCCAGAGCTATCTCGCTAACCTCTAAGTTCAGGTAGTCTGGCTAATGCCGCTGACAGTGTATTATCCATGACTGCCGCCATGTCTTGTAAAGTAAACGCTATGGGCGCCCTAGATGTACTTGGCGCCATTTGAGCGTGAGTCCCTTGGGCGGGAGTCAAAGGGTCTGACACGTGGGGAGAGTTAGTCGGCATAACTTTCCCCTCGTCAGATTCCTCTGGTGATAATTTTTTTTAAAACAGAATATGATCTTTATTGCATAAAATGAAATCAGTACATTTGGTACACATTCTAAGAGGGGGTTCCACCATGGCTTTTAAACATAATGAACAAGGAGTTTCTTCTATGTCAGACATGTTTATACAGACTAGCAATGAGACTAGCAAGCTTGGAAAACACTTTAAATCAAGTTAACAAGCAAATATAAAAAACGGTACTGTGCCTTTAAGAGAAACAAATTTTATCAGAATTTGAAAAACAGTGAAAAAATGCAGTAAATCAAACAAAATTTTTACAGTGTATGTAATAGGCTAGCAGAGCATTGCATCCACTTGCAAATGGATGATTAACCCCGTAGTTAAAAAAAAACGGATAAAAAAAACATAATTTATGTAAGAACTTACCTGATAAATTCATTTCTTTCATATTAGCAAGAGTCCATGAGCTAGTGACGTATGGGATATACATTCCTACCAGGAGGGGCAAAGTTTCCCAAACCTCAAAATGCCTATAAATACACCCCTCACCACACCCACAATTCAGTTTAACGAATAGCCAAGAAGTGGGGTGATAAGAAAAAAGTGCGAAAGCATATAAAATAAGGAATTGGAATAATTGTGCTTTATAAAAAAAAATCATAACCACCCCAAAAAAAGGGCGGGCCTCATGGACTCTTGCTAATATGAAAGAAATGAATTTATCAGGTAAGTTCTTACATAAATTATGTTTTCTTTCATGTAATTAGCAAGAGTCCATGAGCTAGTGACGTATGGGATAATGATTACCCAAGATGTGGATCTTTCCACACAAGAGTCACTAGAGAGGGAGGGATAAAATAAAGACAGCCAATTCCTGCTGAAAATAATCCACACCCAAAATAAAGTTTAACGAAAAACATAAGCAGAAGATTCAAACTGAAACCGCTGCCTGAAGTACTTTTCTACCAAAAACTGCTTCAGAAGAAGAAAATACATCAAAATGGTAGAATTTAGTAAAAGTATGCAAAGAGGACCAAGTTGCTGCTTTGCAAATCTGATCAACCGAAGCTTCATTCCTAAACGCCCAGGAAGTAGAAACTGACCTAGTAGAATGAGCTGTAATTCTCTGAGGCGGAGTTTTACCCGACTCAACATAGGCAAGATGAATTAAAGATTTCAACCAAGATGCCAAAGAAATGGCAGAAGCTTTCTGGCCTTTTCTAGAACCGGAAAAGATAACAAATAGACTAGAAGTCTTTCTGAAAGATTTAGTAGCTTCAACATAATATTTCAAAGCTCTAACAACATCCAAAGAATGCAGCGATTTCTCCTTAGAATTCTTAGGATTAGGACATAATGAAGGAACCACAATTTCTCTACAAATGTTGTTGGAATTCACAACTTTAGGTAAAAATTCAAAAGAAGTTCGCAACACCGCCTTATCCTGATGAAAAATCAGAAAAGGAGACTCACAAGAAAGAGCAGATAATTCAGAAACTCTTCTGGCAGAAGAGATGGCCAAAAGGAACAAAACTTTCCAAGAAAGTAATTTAATGTCCAATGAATGCATAGGTTCAAACGGAGGAGCTTGAAGAGCCCCCAGAACCAAATTCAAACTCCAAGGAGGAGAAATTGACTTAATGACAGGTTTTATACGAACCAAAGCTTGTACAAAACAATGAATATCAGGAAGAATAGCAATCTTTCTGTGAAAAAGAACAGAAAGAGCAGAGATTTGTCCTTTCAAGGAACTTGCGGACAAACCTTTATCTAAACCATCCTGAAGAAACTGTAAAATTCTCGGAATTCTAAAAGAATGCCAAGAAAAATGATGAGAAATACACCAAGAAATATAAGTCTTCCAGACTCTATAATATATCTCTCTAGATACAGATTTACGAGCCTGTAACATAGTATTAATCACAGCGTCAGAGAAACCTCTTTGACGAAGAATCAAGCGTTCAATCTCCATACCTTTAAATTTAAGGATTTCAGATCCTGATGGAAAAAAGGACCTTGTGACAGAAGGTCTGGTCTTAACGGAAGAGTCCACGGTTGGCAAGAGGCCATCCGGACAAGATCCGCATACCAAAACCTGTGAGGCCATGCCGGAGCTACCAGCAGAACAAACGAGCATTCCTTCAGAATCTTGGAGATTACTCTTGGAAGAAGAACTAGAGGCTGAAAGATATAGGCAGGATGATACTTCCAAGGAAGTGATAATGCATCCACTGCCTCCGCCTGAGGATCCCGGGATCTGGACAGATACCTGGGAAGTTTCTTGTTTAGATGGGACGCCATCAAATCTATTTCTGGAAGTTCCCACATTTGAACGATCTGAAGAAATACCTCTGGGTGAAGAGACCATTCTCCCGGATGCAACGTTTGGCGACTGAGATAATCCGCTTCCCAATTGTCTACACCTGGGATATGAACCGCAGAGATTAGACAGGAGCTGGATTCCGCCCAAACCAAAATTCGAGATACTTCTTTCATAGCCAGAGGACTGTGAGTTCCTCCTTGATGATTGATGTATGCCACAGTTGTGACATTGTCTGTCTGAAAACAAATGAACGATTCTCTCTTCAGAAGAGGCCAAAACTGAAGAGCTCTGAAAATTGCACGGAGTTCCAAAATATTGATCGGTAATCTCACCTCCTGAGATTCCCAAACTCCTTGTGCCGTCAGAGATCCCCACACAGCTCCCCAACCTGTGAGACTTGCATCTGTTGAAATTACAGTCCAGGTCGGAAGCACAAAAGAAGCCCCCTGAATCAAACGATGGTGATCTGTCCACCACGTTAGAGAGTGTCGAACAATCGGTTTTAAAGATATTAATTGAGATATCTTTGTGTAATCCTTGCACCATTGATTCAGCATACAAAGCTGAAGAGGTCGCATGTGAAAACGAGCAAAGGGGATCGCGTCCGATGCAGCAGTCATAAGACCTAGAATTTCCATGCATAAGGCTACCGAAGGGAATGATTGTGACTGAAGGTTTCGACAAGCTGCCATCAGTTTTGGACGCCTCTTGTCTGTTAAGGACAGAGTCATGAACACTGAATCTATTTGGAAACCCAGAAAGGTTACCCTTGTCTGAGGAATCAATGAACTTTTTGGTAAATTGATCCTCCAACCATGATCTTGAAGAAACAACACAAGTCGATTCGTATGAAATTCTGCTAAATGTAAAGACTGAGCAAGTACCAAGATATCGTCCAAATAAGGAAATACCACAATACCCTGTTCTCTGATTACAGACAGAAGGGCACCGAGAACCTTTGTAAAAATTCTTGGAGCTGTAGCAAGGCCAAACGGCAGAGCCACAAACTGGTAATGCTTGTCCAGAAAAGAGAATCTCAGGAACCGATAATGATCCGGATGAATCGGAATATGCAGATATGCATCCTGTAAATCTATTGTGGACATATAATTCCCTTGCTGAACAAAATGCAAGATAGTCCTTACAGTTACCATCTTGAACGTTGGCATCCTTACATAACGATTCAATATTTTTAGATCCAGAACTGGTCTGAAGGAATTCTCCTTCTTTGGTACAATGAAGAGATTTGAATAAAACCCCATCCCCTGTTCCAGAACTGGAACTGGCACAATTACTCCAGTCAACTCTAGATCTGAAACACAATTCAGAAATGCTTGAGTTTTTACTGGATTTACTGGGATACGGGAAAGAAAAAATCTCTTTGCAGGAGGTCTCAACTTGAAACCAATTCTGTACCCTTCTGAAACAATGTTCTGAATCCAAAGAATGTGAACAGAAGTGATCCAAATTTCTTTGAAAAAACGTAACCTGCCCCCTACCAGCTGAGCTGGAATGAGGGCCGCACCTTCATGTGGACTTAGAAGCAGGCTTTGCCTTTCTGGCTGGCTTGGATTTATTCCAGATTGGAGATGGTTTCCAAACTGAAACTGCTCCTGAGGATGAAGGATCAGGTTTTTGTTCTTTGTTGAAACGAAAGGAACGAAAACGATTATTAGCTCTGTTTTTACCCTTAGATTTTTTATCCTGTGGTAAAAAAGTTCCTTTCCCGCCAGTAACAGTTGAAATAATAGAATCCAACTGAGAACCAAATAATTTGTTACCCTGTAAAGAAATGGAAAGTAGAGTTGATTTAGAAGCCATATCAGCATTCCAAGTCTTAAGCCATAAAGCTCTTCTAGCTAAAATAGCTAGAGACATAAACCTGACATCAACCCTGATAATATCAAAGATGGCATCACAGATAAAATTATTAGCATGCTGAAGAAGAAGAATAATATCATGAGAATCATGATGTGTTACTTGTTGCGCTAAGGTTTCCAACCAAAAAGTTGAAGCTGCAGCAACATCAGCCAAAGATATAGCAGGTCTAAGAAGATTACCTGAACACAGATAAGCTTTTCTTAGAAAGGATTCAATTTTCCTATCTAAAGGATCCTTAAACGAAGTACCATCTGACGTAGGAATAGTAGTACGTTTAGCAAGGGTAGAAATAGCCCCATCAACCTTAGGGATTTTGTCCCAAAATTCTAATCTGTCAGACGGCACAGGATATAATTGCTTAAAACGTTTAGAAGGAGTAAATGAATTACCCAATTTATCCCATTCTTTGGAAATTACTGCAGAAATAGCATTAGGAACAGGAAAAACTTCTGGAATAACCACAGGAGATTTAAATACCTTATCCAAACGTTTAGAATTAGTATCAAGAGGACCAGAATCCTCTATTTCTAAAGCAATTAGAACTTCTTTAAGTAAAGAACGAATAAATTCCATTTTAAATAAATATGAAGATTTATCAGCATCAACCTCTGAGACAGAATCCTCTGAACCAGAAGAGTCATCAGAATCAGAATGATGATGTTCATTTAAAAATTCATCTGTAGGGAGAGAAGTTTTAAAAGATTTTTTACGTTTACTAGAAGGAGAAATAACAGACATAGCCTTCTTTATGGATTCAGAAACAAAATCTCTTATGTCATCAGGAACATTCTGCACCTTAGATGTTGAAGGAACTGCAACAGGCAATGGTACTTTACTAAAGGAAATATTATCTGCATTAACAAGTTTGTCATGACAATCAATACAAACAACAGCTGGAGGAATAGCTACCAAAAGTTTACAGCAGATACACTTAGCTTTGGTAGATCCAGCACTAGACAGCGATTTTCCTGTAGTATCTTCTGACTCAGATGCAACGTGAGACATCTTGCAATATGTAAGAGAAAAAACAACAACATATAAAGCAAAATTGATCAAATTCCTTAAATGACAGTTTCAGGAAAGGGAAAAAATGCCAAAGAACAAGCTTCTAGCAACCAGAAGTAATGAAAAATGAGACTTAAATAATGTGGAGACAAAAGCGACGCCCATATTTTTTAGCGCCAAATAAGACGCCCACATTATTTGGCGCCTAAATGCTTTTTGGCGCCAAAAATGACGCCACATCCGGAACGCCGACATTTTTGGCGCAAAATAACGTCAAAAAATGACGCAACTTCCGGCGACACGTATGACGCCGGAAACGGAAAAGAATTTTTGCGCCAAAAAAGTCTGCGCCAAGAATGACGCAATAAAATGAAGCATTTTCAGCCCCCGCGAGCCTAACAGCCCACAGGGAAAAAAGTCAAATTTTTGAAGATAAGAAAAAATGATTAAATCAAATGCATTATCCCAAATATGAAACTCACTGTCTGAAAATAAGTAATGTTGAACATCCTGAGTCAAGGCAAATAAATGTTTGAATACATATATTTAGAACTTTATAAACAAAGTGCCCAACCATAGCTTAGAGAAAATAAGATTTACTTACCCCAGGACACTCATCTACATGTTTGTAGAAAGCCAAACCAGTACTGAAACGAGAATCAGCAGAGGTAATGGTATAACAGAATTTATGTTTACCTGATAAATTACTTTCTCCAACGGTGTGTCCGGTCCACGGCGTCATCCTTACTTGTGGGATATTCTCTTCCCCAACAGGAAATGGCAAAGAGCCCAGCAAAGCTGGTCACATGATCCCTCCTAGGCTCCGCCTACCCCAGTCATTCGACCGACGTTAAGGAGGAATATTTGCATAGGAGAAACCATATGTTACCGTGGTGACTGTAGTTAAAGAAAATAAATTATCAGACCTGATTAAAAAAACCAGGGCGGGCCGTGGACCGGACACACCGTTGGAGAAAGTAATTTATCAGGTAAACATAAATTCTGTTTTCTCCAACATAGGTGTGTCCGGTCCACGGCGTCATCCTTACTTGTGGGAACCAATACCAAAGCTTTAGGACACGGATGAAGGGAGGGAGCAAATCAGGTCACCTAAATGGAAGGCACCACGGCTTGCAAAACCTTTCTCCCAAAAATAGCCTCAGAAGAAGCAAAAGTATCAAATTTGTAAAATTTAGAAAAAGTGTGCAGTGAAGACCAAGTCGCTGCCTTACATATCTGATCAACAGAAGCCTCGTTCTTGAAGGCCCATGTGGAAGCCACAGCCCTAGTGGAGTGAGCTGTGATTCTTTCAGGAGGCTGCCGTCCGGCAGTCTCATAAGCCAATCGGATAATGCTTTTAATCCAGAAGGAGAGAGAGGTAGAAGTTGCTTTTTTGACCTCTCCGTTTACCAGAATAAACAACAAACAAAGACGAAGTTTGTCTGAAATCCTTAGTAGCTGCTAAGTAAAATTTGAGAGCACGAACTACATCCAAGTTGTGCAACAAACGTTCCTTCTTTGAAACTGGATTAGGACACAAAGAAGGCACAACTATCTCCTGGTTAATGTTTTTGTTAGAAACAACTTTTGGAAGAAAACCAGGTTTAGTACGCAAAACCACCTTATCTGCATGGAACACCAGATAAGGAGAAGAACACTGCAGAGCAGATAATTCTGAAACTCTTCTAGCAGAAGAAATTGCAACCAAAAACAAAACTTTCCAAGATAATAACTTAATATCAACGGAATGTAAGGGTTCAAACGGAACCCCCTGAAGAACTGAAAGAACTAGGTTGAGACTCCAAGGAGGAGTCAAAATTTTGTAAACAGGCTTGATTCTAACCAGAGCCTGAACAAAGGCTAGAACATCTGGCACAGCTGCCAGCTTTTTGTGAAGTAACACAGACAAGGCAGAAATCTGTCCCATCAAGGAACTTGCAGATAATCCTTTTTCCAATCCTTCTCGAAGGAAGGATAGACTCTTAGGAATCTTAACCTTGTCCCAAGGGAATCCTGCAGATTCACACCAACAGATATACCAAATTATGTGGTAATTTTTCTGGTTACAGGCTTTCAGGCCTGAACAAGAGTATTAATAACAGAATCTGAGAACCCTCGCTTTGATAAGATCAAGCGTTCAATCTCCAAGCAGTCAGCTGGAGTGGGTCGAACGGACCTAGAACAAGAAGGTCTCGTCTCAAAGGTAGCTTCCATGGTGGAGCCGATGACATATTCACCAGATCTGCATACCAAGTCCTGCGTGGCCACGCAGGAGCTATCAAAATCACCGACGCCCTCTCCTGATTGATCCTGGCTACCAGCCTGGGGATGAGAGGAAACGGCGGGAACACATAAGCTAGTTTGAAGGTCCAAGGTGCTACTAGTGCATCCACTAGAGCCGCCTTGGGATCCCTGGATCTGTACCCGTAGTAAGGAACTCTGAAGTTCTGACGAGAGGCCATCAGATCCATGTCTGGAATGCCCCACGGTTGAGTGACTTGGGCAAAGATTTCCGGATGGAGTTCCCACTCCCCCGGATGCAATGTCTGACGACTCAGAAAATCCGCTTCCCAATTTTCCACTCCTGGGATGTGGATAGCAGACAGGTGGCAGGAGTGAGACTCCGCCCATAGAATGATTTTGGTCACTTCTTCCATCGCTAGGGAACTCCTTGTTCCCCCCTGATGGTTGATGTATGAACTTGGCCCTCGCTAGCTGAGGCCAAGCTTTGAGAGCATTGAATATCGCTCTCAGTTCCAGAATATTTATCGGTAGAAGAGATTCTACCCGAGACCAAAGACCCTGAGCTTTCAGGGATCCCCAGACCGCGCCCCAGCCCATCAGACTGGCGTCGGTCGTGACAATGACCCACTCTGGTCTGCGGAAGGTCATCCCTTGTGACAGGTTGTCCAGGGACAGCCACCAACGGAATGAGTCTCTGGTCCTCTGATTTACTTGTATCTTCGGAGACAAGTCTGAATAGTCCCCATTCCACTGACTGAGCATGAACAGTTGTAATGGTCTTAGATGAATGCGCACAAAAGGAACTATGTCCATTGCCGCTACCATCAAACCTATCACTTCCATGCACTGCGCTATGGAAGGAAGAGGAACGGAATGAAGTATCCGACAAGAGTCTAGAAGTTTTGTTTTTCTGGCTTCTGTCAGAAAAATCCTCATTTCTAAGGAGTCTATTATAGTTCCCAAGAAGGGAACCCTCGTTGACGGAGATAGAGAACTCTTTTCCACGTTCACTTTCCATCCGTGAGATCTGAGAAAGGCCAGGACAATGTCCGTGTGAGCCTTTACTTGAGGAAGGGACGACGCTCGAATCAGAATGTCGTCCAAGTAAGGTACTACAGCAATGCCCCTTGGTCTTAGCACCGCCAGAAGGGACCCTAGTACCTATGAGAAAATCCTAGGAGCAGTGGCTAATCCGAAAGAAAACGCCACGAACTGGAAATGCTTGTCCAGGAATGCAAACCTTAGGAACCGATGATGTTCCTTGTGGATAGGAATATGTAGATACGCATCCTTGAAATCCACCTTGGTCATGAATTGACCTTCCTGGATGGAAGGAAGAAGTGTTCGAATGGTTTCCATCTTGAACGATGGAACCTTGAGAAACTTGTTCAAGATCTTGAGATCGAAGATTGGTCTGAACGTTCCCTCTTTTTTGGGAACTATGAACAGATTGGAGTAGAACCCCATCCCTTGTTCTCCTAATGGAACAGGATGAATCACTCCCATTTTTAGCAGGTCTTCTACCCAATGTAAGAATGCCTGTCTTCTTATGTGGTCTGAAGACAACTGAGACCTGTGGAACCTCCCCCTTGGAGGAAGCCCCTTGAACTCCAGAGAATAACCTTGGGAGACTATTTCTAGCGCCCAAGGATCCAGAACATCTCTTGCCCAAGCCTGAGCGAAGAGAGAGAGTCTGCCCCCCACCAGATCCGGTCCCGGATCGGGGGCCCGCATTTCATGCTGTCTTGGTAGCAGTGGCAGGTTTCCTGGCCTGCTTTCCTTTGTTCCAGCCTTGCATAGGTCTCCAGGCTGGATTGGTTTGAGAAGTATTACCTTCCTGCTTAGAGGACGTAGCCCTTGGGGCTGATCCGTTTCTGCGAAAGGGACGAAACTTAGGTTTATTTTTGGTCTTGAAAAGACCTATCCTGAGGAAGGGCGTGGCCCTTGCCCCCAGTGATATCAGAGATAATCTCTTTCAAGTCAGGGCCAAAGAGTGTTTTCCCCTTGAAAGGAATGTCAAGCAATTTGTTCTTGGAAGACGCATCCACTGCCCAAGATTTTAACCAAAGCGCTCTGCGCCACAATAGCAAACCCAGAATTTTTTCGCCGCTAACCTAGCCAATTGCAAGGTGGCGTCTAGGGTGAAAGAATTAGCCAATTTAAGAGCACGAATTCTGTCCATAATCTCCTCATAAGAAGAAGAATTACTAATAATCGCCTTTCCTAGCTCATCAAACTAGAAACACGCGGCTGCAGTGACAGGGACAATGCATGCAATTGGTTGTAGAAGGGAACCTTGCTGAACAAACATCTTTTTTAGCAGACCTTCTAATTTTTTATCCATAGGATCTTGGAAAGCACAACTATCTTCTATGGGTATAGTGGCGCGCTTGTGTAGAGTAGAAACCGCCCCCTCGACCTTGGGGACTGTCTGCCATCAGTCCTTTCTGGGGTCGACTATAGGAAAACAATTTTTTTAAATATGGGGGGAGGTACTAAAGGTATACCGGGCCTGTCCCATTCTTTACTAACAATGTACGCCACCCGCTTGGATATAGGAAAAGCTTCGGGGGGCCCCGGGGCCTCTAAGAACTTTTCCATTTTACATAGTGGTTCTGGAATGACCAGATAATCACAATCATCCAAATTGGATAACACCTCCTTAAGCAGAGCGCGGAGATGTTCCAACTTAAATTTAAAAGTAATCACATCAGGTTCAGCTTGTTGAGAAATGTTTCCTGAATCTGAAATTTCTCCCTCAGACAAAACCTCCCTGGCCCCCTCAGACTGGTGTAGGGGCCCTTCAGAAACCATATCATCAGCGTTCTCATGCTCTACAGAATTTTCTAAAACAGAGCAGTCGCGCTTTCGCTGATAAGTGGGCATATTGGCTAAAATGTTTTTGATAGAATTATCCATTACAGCCGTTAAATGTTGCATAGTAAGGAGTATTGGCGCACTAGATGTACTAGGGGCCTCCTGTATGGGCAAGACTGGTGTAGACGAAGGAGGGGATGATGCAGTACCATGCTTACTCCCCTCACTTGAGGAATCATCTTGGGCATCATTTTTACTAAAAAAATTTTATGACATAAAATACATATAGTTAAATGAGAAGGAACCTTGGTTTCCCCACAGTCAGAACACAATCTATCTGGTAGTTCAGACATGTTAAACAGGCATAAACTTGATAACAAAGCACAAAAAACGTTTTAAAATAAAACCGTTACTGTCACTTTAAATTTTAAACTAAACACACTTTATTACTGCAATTGCGAAAAAGTATGAAGGAATTGTTCAAAATTCACCAAAATTTCACCACAGTGTCTTAAAGCCTTAAAAGTATTGCACACCAAATTTGGAAGCTTTAACCCTTAAAATAACGGAACCGGAGCCGTTTTTATATTTAACCCCTTTACAGTCCCTGGAATCTGCTTTGCTGAGACCCAACCAAGCCCAAAGGGGGATACGATACCAAATGATGCCTTCAGAAAGACTTTTCTATGTATCAGAGCTCCACACACATGCAGCTGCATGCCATGCTGTCCTCAAAAACAAGTGCGCCATACCGGCGCGAAAATGAGGCTCTGACTATGATTAGGGAAAGCCCCTAAAGAATAAGGTGTCTAAAACAGTGCCTGCCGATATAATCATATCAAAATACCCAGAATAAATGATTCCTCAAGGCTAAATATGTGTTAATAATGAATCGATTTAGCCCAGAAAAAGTCTACAGTCTTAATAAGCCCTTGTGAAGCCCTTATTTACTATCTTAATAAACATGGCTTACCGGATCCCATAGGGAAAATGACAGCTTCCAGCATTACATCGTCTTGTTAGAATGTGTCATACCTCAAGCAGTAAGAGACTGCACACTGTTCCCCCAACTGAAGTTAATTGCTCTCAACAGTCCTGTGTGGAACAGCCATGGATTTTAGTTACGGTGCTAAAATCATTTTCCTCATATAAACAGAAATCTTCATCTCTTTTCTGTTTCTGAGTAAATAGTACATACCAGCACTATTTTAAAATAACAAACTCTTGATTGAATAATAAAAACTACAGTTAAACACTAAAAAACTCTAAGCCATCTCCGTGGAGATGTTGCCTGTACAACGGCAAAGAGAATGACTGGGGTAGGCGGAGCCTAGGAGGGATCATGTGACCAGCTTTGCTGGGCTCTTTGCCATTTCCTGTTGGGGAAGAGAATATCCCACAAGTAAGGATGACGCCGTGGACCGGACACACCTATGTTGGAGAAATATAAGAGTATATCGTCGATCTGAAAAGGGAGGTAAGAGATGAATCTCTACGACCGATAACAGAGAACCTATGAAATAGACCCCTTAGAAGGAGATCACTGCATTCAAATAGGCAATACTCTCCTCACATCCCTCTGACATTCACTGCACGCTGAGAGGAAAACCGGGCTCCAACTTGCTGCGGAGCGCATATCAACGTAGAATCTAGCACAAACTTACTTCACCACCTCCATCGGAGGCAAAGTTTGTAAAACTGAATTGTGGGTGTGGTGAGGGGTGTATTTATAGGCATTTTGAGGTTTGGGAAACTTTGCCCCTCCTGGTAGGAATGTATATCCCATACGTCACTAGCTCATGGACTCTTGCTAATTACATGAAAGAAAAACGAAATAGACTTTTTTTTTTTTTTTTTAACAGTCACAACCAACTGCCACAGCAAGCTGTGGTCCTACCTTCCCCAATAAACGACTTTGGAAAGCCTTTGAGCCCTTTAGAGATGTCCTATAGCATACAGGGGACTCCTGGGGGAAGCTGGATGTCACAGTTTGTAATTTTAACTGCACCAACTGTAACTTTTATACTATAACAGTGGAAAGCCTCAGTAAAACTGTTTCTAGTCAAAATTTAAGCCAGCCATGTGGAAAAAACTAGGCCCCAATAAAGTTTTATCACCAATGCATATATAAAAACGATTAAACATGCCAGCAAACGTTTATATTGCAATATCATAAGGGTATTACCCCTGGGAGTAAGCATGATACCAGTCGTTATTAAATCACTGTATTCAGGCTTAACTTACATTAATCCGATATCAGCAGCATTTTCTAGTGTTTTCCATCTCTAGAAAAAATTATAACTGCACATACCTGATAGCAGAATAAACTGCACGCCATTCTCTCGCTGAAGTTACCTCATCTGTGTAATCCCCTCAGACATATGTGAGAATAGCAATGGATCTTAGTTACAACCTGCTAAGATCATAGAAACCTCAGGCAGATTCTTCTTCTATTTACTGCCTGAGATAAAATAGCACAACTCCGGTACTATTTAAAAATAACAAACTTTTGATTGAAGAAAATAAACTAACTACTCTCTCCTACAACATCCTAGCTTGTTGAGAGTTGCAAGAGAATGACTGGCTATGACAGTTAGGGGAGGATCTATATTACAGCTCTGCTGTGGGTGTCCTTTTGCAACTTCCTGTTGGGAATGAGAATATCCCACAAGTAATGGATGATCCGTGGACTGGATACACTTAACAAGAGAAAGAACAAAAACGATTAGAAGCTTTAGATTTACCCTTGGATCTTTTGTCCTGAGGTAAAAACTCCCTTCCCCCAGTGACAGTTGAAATAATTGAATCCAACTGAGAACCAAATAAATTGTTACCTTGAAAAGAAAGAGATAGTAATCTAGACTTAGATACCATGTCAGCATTCAAATACTTAAGCCACAAAGCTCCTCTAGCTAAAATAGCTAAAGACATAGATTTAACATCAATTTTGATGATATCAAAAATAGCATCACAGATAAAATGATTAGCATGTTGAAGCAAGCGAACAATGCTAGACAAATCAGGATTTGTTTCCTGTTGCGCTAAGTTTTCCAACCAGAAAGTTGATGCAGCTGCAACATCAGCCATAGAAATGGCAGGCCTGAGAAGATAGCCAGAATATAAATAAGCTTTCCTTAGATAAGATTCAAGCTTCCTATCTAAAAAGTACTATCTTCCATAGGGATAGTAGTAAGTTTGGCAAGAGTAGAAATAGCCCCATCAACTTTGGGGATTTTTTCCCAAAACTCCAATCTGACTGCTGGCAAAGGATACAACTTTTTAAACCTAGAAGAAGGAATAAAAGAAGTACAAGGCCTATTCCATTCCTTTGAAATCATATCAGAAATAGCATCAGGAACTGGAAAAACAAAATTTATGCTTACCTGATAAATTTATTTCTCTTGTGGTGTATCCAGTCCACGGGTTCATCCATAACTTGTGGGATATTCTCCTTCCCAACAGGAAGCTGCAAGAGGACACCCACAGCAGAGCTGTCTATATAGCTCCTCCCCTAACTGCCACCTCCAGTCATTCGACCGAAGACAAGCAAGAAAAAAGGAGAAACTTTAGGGTGCAGTGGTGACTGTAGTTTAAAAATAAAAAACACCTGCCTTAAAATGACAGGGCGGGCCGTGGACTGGATACAACACAAGAGAAAGAAATTTATCAGGTAAGCATAAATTTTGTTTTCTCTTGTAAAGGTGTATCCAGTCCACGTGTTCATCCATTACTTGTGGGATACCAATACCAAAGCTTTAGGACACGGATGAAGGGAGGGACAAGGCAGGCACTTAAACGGAAGGCACCACTGCCTGTAAGACCTTTCTCCCAAAAATAGCCTCCGAAGAAGAAAAAGTATCGAATTTGTAGAATTTAGAAAAAGTGTGAAGTGCAGACCAAGTCGCCGCCTTACAAATCTGTTCAACAGAGGCCTCATTTTTAAAAGCCCATGTGGAAGCCACCGCTCTAGTGGAATGAGCTGTAATTCTTTCAGGAGCCTGCTGGCCAGCAGTCTCATAAGCTAAGCGGATTATGCTTCTCAGCCAAAAAGAAAGAGAGGTTGCCGAAGCCTTTTGGCCTCTCCTCTGTCCAGAGTAGACAACAAACAAAGCAGATGTTTGACGAAAATCCTTCGTAACTTGTAAATAAAACTTTAAAGCATGAACCACATCAAGATTGTGTAAAAGACGTTCCTTCTTTGAGGAAGGATTAGGTTATAACGAAGGAACAACAATCTCCTGATTAGATACTACCTTAGGAAGAAACCCAGGTTTGGTACGCAAAACTACCTTATCTGCATGGAAAATCAGATAAGGGGAATCACACTGTAAAGCAGATAACTCCGAAACTCTTCGAGCCGAGGAGATAGCTACTAGAAACAGAACTTTCCAAGATAAAAGTTTAATATCTATGGAATGCAAAGGTTCAAACGGAACCCCTTGAAGAACTTTAAGAACTAAATTTAAACTCCATGGCGGAGCAAAAGGTTTAAACACAGTTTAGCAAAAAATAGCAAAAGCACTACACAGATAAAGAGGGAATGCTCAATTTTGGTATCTATATATGTGTTAGTTTTAATTCTTTAAGATCTGTGTATCCCTATATATGTATGTATTATATATACAAACATATATTTTTAATGGGTACGTTTATTTATACCTTGTGAGCTAGAGTGCTTGTGCAAAACAACACACTTGTTACAGATATAGTCTATACCAAGGAGAGGATTGAGACTAGAAGGATGCACTTAGGTAGCACTTCTGTTCCCAAAAGAACAAGAATCATAATTTGGATGGAAACTTCATTGAATACCATCCATAACCAAAGGGTTGATGTAGAAAATTAAAACATAACTTTTATTGACACTACAATAGATAAAAAGTATAATGTGTGAGTGTCTGCACTTTAAAAACACATAACAACTCGGCCAATAATGGGGATGGCTTTAAGTATCTTGTGGGTAAATTACCTAGGACCTTAAATACTGCTGAAGTACGTAAATATTAAGTATTGTGGATCTATTAGGTAAAAAATATATATAATCATATCCATCAGTATTGAACACCAAACAGTAATTCAATATCTCCACATTTGGATTAATATCTTATAGAATTGAGAAACCGTATAAAGGATGTATGTTTGTGAGATAAGGAAATTATTTGAGAGAGTATGCCTTCTAGAGGGATAGTGGCTTCTATCCCTTATTCATATTCCCTTGAATCGTAAGATTGTCTCACATTAATTAACAGCTGTTAGTATAGAGCCTTATATCACAGGAGAATAATCCTGAATACCACATTTAATTACACTGATTTTGGGCAATATCGTGGAGGGTAGGATATATAAGCTATTCACTCTTTCAGTTAGAATATTCTACCCCAAATAATTGTGGATTCTATGTACGGATTGACCTCAATTTTAGTTTCTCATTACTAATTATACAGTAAATTATACTGTTTATACATATATGGAGTAAATGATATGTAATTTTTATTCCATTATTTTGTTTGGTGGATTTTTTAAATACTAAAGTCAACTGAATATATACAAATGTATGTAAGATAAATTTAGTTATAATGTTTAACATGTATTGTTGTAGATTGTTGTATAACATGCAAAAGTGCTTGATATACATCAACACAGAATATCTTCTGAGATTAGGAGTTTTTATTGTAATCAATAGTAATGTTCAATTTTCACCGGTTTTTAACCTAAGGTGATAATGATCTAGATTAACACTAATGTATGGTTACTCCCGTAACTGATAAAATTAAAGCTGATGACATAAGTTTTCAGGCTGTACTGATCGGCTATTGCATCTAATAGCCCTGCACGGTAATTTTGTTATCGCTTGGTGTTAGTCCATTGCTTTACTTAGGATTGAATAACACAAAATATTTTTTTGTAATTCATAGGGTCTATGTCTGTTATACTACAGATATTGGGGTGATGTTATAATTAAATTTGTAATCGCCCAAGAGTTACAAATATTGCTGGATCGCCTTTAATTGTGGCTGTCAGCTCTTATATTAAGGTGTTTCAGGTGCTATAATTGGAACAGCTTGTGTGAGACAAACTCACCGCTGTCATGTATAACCCACCTAAGTAACTCGCCGCTAAAGTGTGCGGCATTCAACTTTTGATATAAGAAACACTCATAAATATTTGTTTGGTTTGTAAATTGTGTAAATTCAAATCCTGTGTATCTCTCTGTGCTGATCGGCTATAGTATCAGATAGTACTGCTGAGAAATTTACTTGTTATCAGTATTAGCCCACTACTTTGATACGGATTACATATAGCAGAGTTAGTAGCACACAGTATCAGTGCTTATAAATAAAAGCTATTTACAAATAAATTTCGAGTGCTCTGTTTGTACTTATAATAGCTCACACAAATACACATGCCTATAAGTAGCCATTTTGAACGGTCAGCTATACATAATGATATTGCCAATGCTGTGGCTAAAAACAGCCAATGTGAGTAATTAGCCGTTATAGTTTTTTAACATACATAAGTAACTAGCCCTTAACATATGCTACTATCAGCTTTTAAATAAACAACAATTCAAGTAGTTATCTGGTCCTTATATTAACCAAGCCACCACTAAATAAATATGATTATTCGAGTTGTTATTGCATTTAAAACAGACTAAACAGGGTATTAAGAGATACCCATCCCTAACATGTTTCGCCAATAGCGTTTCGGCTTTTTCAAAGGTGACGGGGGCCGGCGTCTGAGGGTATTTAAATGAATTGTCATCAGCCCATTGGCTTACTCTAACCAATCATAAAACTCTGAAAGCGGGAAGGAGGCGTGATCTGGATAGAATTGACATCTGGGAATGAAACAGTTTACAGCACTCTGTAGCTGATAATAATTATATGAGTGAGAAGGTTTTGGTTACGTGAAACAGAATAAAATATACTTCCCAAAGTGGGATATGTATTTGTTCTTATTGAGATCATAAAACGTTAATACGTTGTATCGAAGGCATGTATATATTTTAAACTCAAAGGATATTATGTTATACTTTGAGGTTAAATCAAATTATTAAGATGTTGAAATATTGATTCATAGAATATATATACTTTTTTATCACCAAAACTATACTATTGATTTAAATTAGAAACTATAGAGTTGTATTAGAACTGCTGTGGTTGTATAAGAATTAAAATGTTATTGCCGGACTCTCATTAATCATTTGTGATTAAAGCGCAAAATTATCACTCTCAGACGTTTGTGCAAAAGAATAGACAGAGCAGAAATCTGTCCCTTTAAGGAACTAGCAGACAATCCTTTCTCCAATCCCTCTTGTAGAAAGGATAATATCGTAGGAATCCTGACTTTACTCCATGAGTAACCCTTGGATTCACACCAATGAAGATATTTACACCATATCTTATGATAGATTTTCCTGGTGACAGGCTTTCGAGCCTGAATTAAGGTATCAATGACCGACTCGGAAAAACCACGCTTTGATAGAATCAAGCGTTCAATCTCCAAGCAGTCAGACGCAGAGAAATTAGATTTGGATGTTTGAAAGGACCTTGAAGTAGAAGGTCCTGCCTCAGCGGCAGAGTCCATGGTGGAAAGGAGAATGCCTCTCTTTATCTGGTTTGCAGATAATTGTGAGAGATGAAATCTCCCTTTTGGAGATGAGGCTTTAAAATCCAGAAGATATCCCTGGGAAACAATCTCCAGAGCCCAGGGATCCTGGACGTCTCTTGCCCAAGCCTGGGCGAAGAGAGAAAGTCTGCCCCCAACTAGATCCGGTCCCGGATCGGAGGGCTACTCCTTCATGCTGTTTTAGAGGCAGCAGCAGGTTTTTTGGCCTGCTTTCCCTTGCTCCAAGCCTGGTTAGGTCTCCAGACTGGCTTGGACTGGGCAAAATTTCCTTCTTGTTTTGCAGTAGAGGAAGTTGAAGCTGCGCCACTCTTGAAGTTTCGAAAGGAACGAAAATTAGTCTGTTTGGTCCTTAATTTGTTGGACCTATCCTGGGGAAGGGCGTGGCCTTTTCCTCCAGTAATATCAGAAATGATCTCCTTCAGTCCAGGCCCGAATAGGGTCTGCCCTTTGAAGGGGATGTTGAGAAGCTTAGACTTTGAAGTAACGTCAGCTGACCAGGATTTAAGCCATAGCGCCCTACGCGCCTGAATGGCAAAACCTGAATTCTTAGCCGTTAGCTTTGTTAAATGAAAAACTGCGTCAGAAATAAATGAATTGGCTAACTTAAGAGCTTTAAGCCTGTCTAGGATATCATCCAACGGGGTCTCCACCTGTAGAGCCTCTTCAAGAGACTCGAACCAGAAAGCCGCAGCAGCAGTGACTGGGGCAATGCATGCAAGAGGCTGGAGAATAAAACCTTGTTGTATAAAGATTTTCTTAAGGAAACCCTCTAATTTTTTATCCATTGGATCTAGGAAAGCACAACTGTCCTCGACGGGGATAGTTGTACGCTTAGCTAGGGTAGAGACTGCTTCCTCCACCTTAGGGACCGTCTGCCACGAGTCCCGTGTAGCGGCATCTATGGGAAACATCTTTTTAAAAGCAGGACGGGAAGAGAACGGTACACCTGGTCTATCCCATTCCTTCGTAATGATTTCTGAAAACCTCTTAGGGACTGGAAAAACATCAGTGTAAACAGGCACTGCAAAGTATTTGTCCATTTTACACAATTTCTCTGGGACTACAATGGTGTCACAGTCATCCAGAGTTGCTAAAACCTCCCTGAGCAACAAGCGGAGGTGTTCAAGCTTAAATTTAAATGCTGTCATTTCAGAGTCAGACTGAAGTAACGCCTTCCCTGAATCAGAAATGTCACCCACAGATAGAAGCTCTCCTGCTTCGGCTTCTGTACATTGTGAGGGTATATCAGACATAGCTACTAAAGCGTCAGAAAGCTCTGTATTTGTTCTAGCCCCAGAGCTGTCTCGCTTTCCTTGTAACCCTGGCAGTTTGGACAATACCTCTGTGAGGGTATGATTCATAACTGCCGACATGTCTCGTAAGGTAAACGCATTGGACGCGCCAGATGTACTTGGCATCACTTGCAAGGGAGATATAGGTTCTGACACATTGGGAGAGCTAGGTGGTTTAACCTCCCTTTTGTCAGTCTGAGAAACCTCTGGTGATAAATCTTTAAAACCCATAATATGGTCTTTAGAACTTATGGAAAGGTCAGTGAATTTGGTACATATTCTAAGAGGGGGTTCCACAATGGCTTCTAAACATAATGAACAAGGAGTTTCCTCTATGTCAGAAATGTTTAACAGACTAGTAATGAGACCAGCAAGCTTGGAAAACACTTTAATAAATGTGAAAAAGCAATTACACAAAAACGGTACTGTGCCTTTAAGCGAAAAAAACTACCACATAAACTGCAAAACAGTGTTAAAAAGTAGTAAACTCTACGAAATTTTTACAGTGTGTATAAGAGACTAAAGCAGCATTGCACCCACTTGCAAATGGATGATTAACCCCTTAGGCCCCAAACCGGATTAGAAAAACATAATTTATGCTTACCTGATAAATTTATTTCTCTTGTAGTGTATCCAGTCCACGGATCATCCATTACTTATGGAATATATTCTCCTTCCCAACAGGAAGCTGCAAGAGTCCACCCACAGCAAAGCTGCTATATAGCTCCTCCCCTAACTGCCATATTCAGTCATTCGACCGAAAACATGCAGAGAAAGGAAAAACCATAGGGTGCAGTGGTGACTGTAGTTCAAATGAAAAAATTACCTGCCTTAAAGTGACAGGGCGGGCCGTGGACTGGATACACTACAAGAGAAATAAATTTATCAGGTAAGCATAAATTATGTTTTCTCTTGTTAAGTGTATCCAGTCCACGGATCATCCATTACTTATGGAATACCAATACCAAAGCTAAAGTACACGGATGATGGGAGGGACAAGGCAGGTACTTAAACGGAAGTTACCACTGCCTGTAAAAAAACCCTTTCTCCCAAAAATAGCCTCGGAAGAAGCAAGGTATCAAATTTGTTAAATTTGAAAAGTATGAAGCGCAGACCAAGACTCCGTCTTGTAAATCTGTTCAACAGAAGCCACATTTAAAAAAGGCCCAAGTGAAAACCACAGCTCTAGTAGAATGAGCTGTAATCCCTTCAGGAGGCTGCTGTCCAGCAGTCTCATAAGCTAAATGAATTATGCTTTTTAACCAAAAAGACAGAGAGGCTGCTGAAGTCTTTTGACCTCTCCTCTGTCCAGAATAGACAACAAACAAGGTGAACGTTTGATGAAAACTGTAGTAGCTCGTAAGTAAAACTTTAAAGCACAAACCACGTCCAATATTGTGTAATAGACGTTCCTTCTTTGAGGAAGGATTAGGATACAAACATGGAACAACTATCTCTTGAGTGATGTACTTGTTAGATACCACCTTAGGAAAAAACCCAGGTTGGTACGCAGGACTACCTTATCCGTACGAAGGACCAGATAAGGAGAATCACATTGTAACACAGATAACTTGGAGACTCTACGAGTCGAGGAATTAGCTACCCAAAAGGAACTTTCCAAGATAAAGATTGATATCTATGGAACAAAAAAGGTTCAAACGGAACTTCTTGAAGAACCTTAAGAATCAGGTTTAAGCTCCATGGCGGAGCAACAGTTTTAAACACAGGCTTGGATCTAACCAAAGCCTGACCAAATGCCTGAACGTCTAGAATACCTGCCAGACGCTTGTGCAAAAAAATAGACAGAGTAAAAATCTGTCCCCTTTTAAGGAATTAGCTGACAACCCTTTTCTCAAAAACATCTTGGACAAAAGATAATATCCTGGGAATCCAGACTTTACTCCATGAGTAACCCTTGGATTCATAACAATCAGATATTTACACCATATCTATGTTCAATTTTCCTAGAGACAGGCTTTCATGTCTGTATTAAGGTATCAATGACTGACTCGGAGAAGCCATGCTTTGATAACATCAAGCGTTCAGTCTCCAGGCAGTCCATCTCAGATTGATTCTATTTAGATGGTTGAAAGGACCCTGAGGTAGAGGGACCTGTCTCAGAAGCAGAGACCGTGATGGAAAGGATGACATGTCCACCAGATCTGCATACCAGGTCCTGCGTGGCTACGCAGGCGCTGTCAAAAACACCAAAGCCCTCTCCTGCTTGGTCTTGACCTCCTGAGGAAATCCCACTCCCCCGGAAGAAAAGTCTGACGACTTAGAAAATCCACCTCCCAGTTCTCAACACCTGGGATATGGATAGCTGATAGACAAGAGTGAGTCTCTGTCCAGTGAATTATTGTAAGACTTCTAACATCGCTAGGGAACTTCTGTTCCCCCTTGATGGCTGATGTAAGCCACAGTCGTGTATATTGTCCGACTGAGTATGATGTACCTCAGAGTTGCTAACTGAGGCCAAGTCTGAAGAGCATGGAATATCACTCCCAGTTCCAGAATATTTATTAGAAGGAGGGTCTCCTCCTAAGTCCACTATCCCTGAGCCTTCAGGGAGTTCCAGACTGCATCCCAACCTAAAAGGCTGGCATCTATTGTAACAATTGTCCCATCTGACCTGCGGAAGGTCATACCCTTGGACAGATGGACCCGACATAGTCACTAGAGAAGAGAATCTCTGGTCTCTTGGTCCAGGTTTAACAGGGGGACAAATCTGTGTAATCCCCGTTCCTCTGACTGAGCATGCATAGTTGCAGCAGTCTGAAATGTAGACGTGCAAACGGTACTATGTCCCTTGCCGCTACCATTAAGCCGATTTCATTCATGTACTGAGCCACCGAAGGGCGCGGATGGGATGAAAAAACACGGCAGAAATTTAGAAACTTTGACAACCTGGACTCCGTCAGGTAAATTTTCATTTCTACAGAATCTATCAGAGTCCCTAGGAGGGAAACCCTTGAGATTGGGGATAGAGAACTCTTTCCTTGTTCACTTTCCACCCATGTGATCTCAGAAATGCCAGTACTACGTCCGTATGAGACTGGGCAATTTGGATGTTTGACGCCTGTATCAGGATGTCGTCTAAATAAGGGGCCACTTCTATGCCCCGCGGTCTAAGGACCGCCAAAGCGACCCCAGAACCTCCATAAAGATTCTTGGGGCTGTAGATATCCCAAAGGAAAGAGCTACAAACTGGTAATGCCTGTCTAGAAAGGCAAACCTGAAAAACGATGGTGATCTTTATGCATCACAATGTGAGGATAAGCATCCTTCAAATCCATTGTAGTCCTCTATTGACTCTCCTGGATCATAGTTAAGATGGTACGAATAGTTTCCATCTTAAATGACGGAATTCTGAGGAATTTGTTTAAGATCTTTAGATCCAAAATAGGTCTGAAGGTTCCCTCTCCTTGGGAACCACAAACAGATTTGAGTAAAAACTCTGTCCCTGTTCCTCTCTTGGAACTGGATGGATCTCATACACAATGTAAGAATGCCTCCTTCTTTATCTGGTTTGCAGATAATTGTGAAAGGCGAAATCTCCCTTTTTTTGGGGGGGAATCTTTGAAATCCAGAAGATATCTCTGGGATATAAATTCCAATGCCTAGGGATCCTGGGCATCTCTTGCCCACGCCTGGGCGAAGAATGAAAGTCTGCCCCCTATAGGATCCGTTACCGGATAGGGGTCCGTTCCTTCATGCTGCCTTAGAGGCAGCAGCAGGCTCCTTGGCCTGCTTATCTTTGTTCCAGGTCCGATTGTCTCCAGACCGCCTTGGACTGAGCAAAAATTCCCTCTTGTTTTGCCTTAGAGGAAGAGGATGCCACACCTGCCCTGAAGTTTTTAAAAGGCACGAAAATTAGACCTTTTTTTTTTTTTTTTTTTTTTGGCCCTTGATTTGGACCTATCCTGAGGAAGGGCATGACCTTTTCCTCCAGTGATATAAGCAATAATCTCCTTCAAACCAGGCCCGAATAGGGTCTGCCCCTTGAAGGGAAGTTAAGTAGCTTATTTATTAAAGTCACGACAGCTGACCATGATATAAGCCATAGCGCTCTGCGCGCCAGTATAGTAAAAAACAGAATTCTTAGCCGTTAGTCTAGTCAAATGAACAAGGCATCAGAAAACAAAGGAATTGGCTAGCATAAGCTTGTCAAATATATTCATCCAATGGAGTCGCTTAACTGTAAAGCCTCATCAAGAGACTCAACCCAGAACGCCGCAGCAGCAGTGACAGAAGCAATGTATGCAAGGGGCTGCAGGATAAAACCCTGTTGAATAAACATTTTTTATCCATTGGATCTAAAAAGCACAACTGTCCTCGTCAGAGGTAGTGGTACGCTTAGCTAGAGTAGAAACTCTTCTCTCCACCTTAGGAACTGTCTGCCAGAAGTCCCGTGTGGTGGTAACTATTAGAAAACATTCTTCTAAAAAATAGGAGGGGAAGAGAACGGCACACCTGGTCTATCCCATTCCTTATTAAAAAAAAATTTTTAGTAAACCTCTTTAGGTATTGGAAAAACATCAGTACACACCGGCACTGCATATTATTTATCCAGTCTACACAATTTCTCTGGCCCTGCGATTGTACACATTCATTCAGAGCAGCCAAAGCCTCCCTGAGCAACAAGTGGAGGTTCTCAAGCATAAATTTTAAATGTAGAAATATCAGAATCAGGTTAAATCATCTTCCCTGAGTCAAAAAAAAATCACCCACAGACTAAGCATATTGTGAGGTAGTATCATACATGGTTCTTAAAGCGTCTGTATGCTCTGTATCTACCCCCAGAGCTAACTGCTTTCCTTTAATTTCAGGTAGTCTGACTAATACTGCTGCCAGAATATTATTCACCACCTTTGCCATGTCTTGTAAAATAAACGCTATGGGCGCCCTTGATGTACTTGGCGCCATTTGAGCGCGAGTCCCTGAAGCGGGAGTCGAAGGGTCTGACACGTGGGGAGAGTTAGTCGGCATAACTTTCCCCTCGACAGAATCCCCTGGTAAAAGAAACGCTATGGGTGCCCTTGATGTACTTGGCGCCATTTGAGCGTGAGTCCCTAAAGCGGGAGTCAAAAGGTCTGACACGTGGGGAGAGTTAGTCGGCATAACTACCCCCATGACAGAATCCTCTGGTGATAATGTTTTTAAAGACAAAAAATGATCTTTATTGTTTAACATGAAATCAGTACATCTGGTACACATTCTAAGATGGGGTTCCACCATGGCTTTAAAACATAATGAACACAGAGCTTCCTCTATGTTAGACATGTTAGAACAGACTAATAATGAGACTAGTAAGCTTGGAAAACACTTTAAATCAAGTTAACAAGCAAATATATAAAACGTTACTGTGCCTTTAAGAGAAACAAATTTTGTCAAAATTTGAAAAACAGTGAAAAAAAGGCAGTAAAACAAACAAAATTTTTACAGTACATGTAATAAGGTAACAGAGCATTGCACCCACTTGCAAATAGATGATTAACCCCTTAATGCAAAAAACAGATCAAAAAAACGACATAGACGTTTTTAAAAACGGACACAACAAACTGCCACAGCCAACAGTGGGAAGCTTCAGTTAACTGTTTCTATGCAAAATTTAAGCCAAACATATGTTAAAAAACGATTAAACATGCCAGCAAACGTTTTAAAACACATTTTTACAAGAGTATGTATCTCTATTAATAAGCCTGATACCAGTCGCTTTTACTGCATTTAAGGCTATACCAACATTACAGTGTTATCACCAATGTACGTTAAAAAACGATTAAACATGCCAGCAAACGTTTTAAAACACATTTTTATAAGAGTATGTATCTCTATTAATAAGCCTGATACCAGTCGCTATCGCTGCATTTAAGGCTTTACTTACATTACTTCGGTATCAGCAGTATTTTCTTAGTCAATTCCATTCCTAGAAAAATATTTTACTGCACATACCTTATCTGCAGGAAAACCTGCACGCCATTCCCCCTCTGAAGTACCTCACTCCTCAGAATGTGTGAGAACAGCAAATGGATCTTAGTTACGTCTGCTAAGATCATAGAAAAACGCAGGCAGATTCTTCTTCCAAATACTGCCTGAGATAAACAGCACACTCCGGTGCCATTTAAAAATAACAAACTTTTGATTGAAGAATAAACTAAGTAGAAAGCACCACAGACTCTCACAACCTCCTATCTATGTTGAGGCTTGCAAGAGAATGACTGAATATGGCAGTTAGGGGAGGAGCTATATAGCAGCTTTGCTGTGGGTGGACTCTTGCAGCTTCCTGTTGGGAAGGAGAATATATTCCATAAGTAATGGATGATCCGTGGACTGGATACACTTAACAAGAGAAAAAAGGAAAACCGTTAAAAAAACAGTCAAACACACTGCCACAGCTCTGCTGTGGCTCCTACCTGCCCTTAAACACGATTTTTGCAGGATAAAAACCTTCTATAGCGGTCCTAGCTGCCAGAGGACTCCTTTAGGGAAGCTGGATGACTCAGTCTGAATATCAACTGCACATAAAGTGCGTGAAAATAGGCCCCTCCCAACATGCACTCAAAGTCAGAGGGCCTTAAAAAAGTACTCCTAGAAGTAATCTAGCTAGCCATGTGGAAAAATAGGCCCCAAATAAAGATTTATCACCCTCAGAGAAAAAAACGTTTTTTAAATAAAACATGCAAACGTTTTTACACTAAGTAATATGAGTATTAACATGAATATTACCCTTTTTTTCAAGCATGATCCCAGTCGTTGTTAAATCACTGTATCAGGCTTACCTTAAATATATCAGGCACTGTCAGCATTTTCTAGACCTTATCATCTCTCTCTTTTCTTTCCATACTCTTCAGTTATGTGTGAGAACAGCAATGGACCTTAGTTACAAACCGCTAAGATCATCAAACCTCGAGGCAGAATTCTTCTTCCAATTTCTGCCTGAGAGTAAAACAGTACAACGCCGGTACCATTTAAAAATAACAAACTTTTGATTGAAGGTAAAAACTACACTAAGTCACCACATCTCTCTTGATACTTCCTTTCTTGTCGAGAGCTGCAAGAGAATGACTGGGGGTGGCAGTTAGGGGAGGAGCTATATAGACAGCTCTGCTGTGGGTGTCCTCTTGCAGCTTCCTGTTGGGAAGGAGAATATCCCACAAGTAATGGATGAACCCGTGGACTGGATACACCTTTACAAGAGAAAACCTCTGGAGTAACCACAGGAGGTTTATAAACATAATTTAAACATTTACTAGTTTTAGTATCAAGAGGACTAGTTTCCTCAATATCCAAAGTAATCAACACCTCTTTTAACAAGGAACGAATATACTCCATCTTAAAGAGATAAGTAGATTTGTCAGTGTCAATATCTGAGGTAGGATCTTCTGAGTCAGATAGATCCTTATCAGAGGAGGATAATTCAGTATATTGTCGGTCATTTGAAATTTCATCAACTTTTCCTCAGGGGTCAGTTCTGGGGCCTGTTTTGTTTAACATATTTATCTGCGATATCAGCAAAGGGCTACAGGGGAAAGTATGTCTCTTTGCAGATGATACAAAAATTTGCAACAGAGTGGATGTTCCAGGGGGGGTAGACAAAATGAGAAGTGATATACAACAATTGGAGGATTGGACAAACGACTGGGATCTAAAGTTTAACACAGCAAAGTGTAAAATAATGCATTTAGGGAAGAAAAATCCAAATGTTAATTACAGACTCAATGACACTTTACTGACTGTTACAGACGAGGAACAGGACTTGGGAATTATTATTTCAGATGATTTAAAACTTAGTAAACAATGTAGTAAGGCAGCGAGTAAGGCTAGCAGAATGCTTGGATGTATTGGTAGAGGTATTTGCAGCAGAAATAGTAAGGTTCTTATGCCACTTTATAGATCATTAGTTAGGCCTCATCTTGAGTATTGTGTGCAGTTCTGGAGGCCATATCTTCAGAAGGATATTAACAAACTTGAATCTGTGCAAAGGAGGGCTACCAAAATGGTACATGGTCTAAAAAATAAAACTTACCAGGATAGGCTCAATGACCTAAATATGTATAGCTTAGAGGAGAGAAGGGAAAGAGGTGATATGATAGCAACTTTCAAGTACATTAAAGGGTTTAGTAAAACTGAGGCTGTGGGTATTTTACATAAAATGGAAAATTCAAGAACAAGGGGTCATGAGCTCAAGCTAAAGGGTAGTAGATTCAGGAGTAATTTGAGGAAGCACTTCTTTACAGAAAGAGTGATTGATTTATGGAATAAACTTCCTCAAGAGGTAGTAGCAACAAACACTGTGGGGGACTTTAAAAATGCATGGGACAAGCATAGGGCTATCCTACGAACTAGATAAGTTTATACTGTTAGGTAAGGTGGGGCAGACTTGCTGGGCCTATGGCTCTTATCTGCCGTCAATATCTATGTTTCTATGTTTCTATGTTTATGAGAAGTTTTAAAAGACTTTTTACGATTATTAGAGGGTGGAATAGCAGACAAAGCCTTCTGAATCTTATCTGTGGTAGAACTGTTATCAGGCAGCAGGGATCCAACAGTGGTTTCTGAGACAGGATCAGATTGAGACATCTTGCAAATATAAGAGAAAAAACAACATATAAAGCAAAATTATAAATTTCCTTATATGGCAGTTTCAGGAATGGGAAAAAATATGAACCGCATAGCCCTCTGAGCATAGAAAAAGGCAAGAGGCATATCAGAAATGGGGTTTAAATAATTAAATTATTTGGCGCCAAGTAGGACGCACAACGCAAAAACATAATTTATGCTTACCTGATAAATATATTTCTCTTGTAGTGTATCCAGTCCACAGATCATCCATTACTTGTGGGATATTCTCCTTCCCAACAGGAAGTTGCAAGAGGATCACCCACAGCAGAGCTGCTATATAGCTCCTCCCCTCACTGCCATATCCAGTCATTCGACCGAAACAAGCAGAGAAAGGAGAAACCATAGGGTGCAGTGGTGACTGTAGTTTAATTAAAAATTTAGACCTGCCTTAAAAGGACAGGGCGGGCCGTGGACTGGATACACTACAAGAGAAATAAATTTATTAGGTAAGCATAAATTATGTTTTCTCTTGTTAAGTGTATCCAGTCCACGGATCATCCATTACTTGTGGGATACCAATACCAAATCTAAAGTACACGGATGATGGGAGGGACAAGGCAGGAACTTAAACGGAAGGAACCACTGCCTGTAGAACCTTTCTCCCAAAAACAGCCTCCGAAGAAGCAAAAGTATCAAATTTGTAAAATTTGGAAAAAGTATGAAGCGAAGACCAAGTTGCAGCCTTGCAAATCTGTTCAACAGAGGCCTCATTTTTAAAGGCACAGGTGGAAGCCACAGCTCTAGTAGAATGAGCTGTAATCCTTTCAGGAGGCTGCTGTCCAGCAGTCTCATAGGCTAAACGGATTATACTCCGAAGCCAAAAATAAAGAGAGGTTGCCGAGGCCTTCTGACCTCTCCTCTGTCCAGAGTAAACAACAAACAGGTTAGATGTTTGGCGAAAATCTTTAGTAGCCTGTAAGTAAAACTTCAAGGCACGGACTACGTCTAGATTATGCAAAAGACGTTCCTTCTTTGAAGAAGGATTAGGACATAATGATGGAACAACAATCTCTTGATTGATATTCTTGTTAGAAACCACCTTAGGTAAAAACCCAGGTTTTGTACGCAGAACAACTTTATCTGAATGAAAGATCAGATAAGGAGAATCACAATGTAAGGCAGATAACTCCGAGACTCTTCGAGCTGAGGAAATAGCCATCAGAAAAAGAACTTTCCATGATAGAAGCTTGATATCAATAGAATGAAGGGGTTCAAACGGAACCCCTTGAAGAACTTTAAGAACCAAGTTTAAGCTCCATGGAGGCACAACAGGTTTAAACACATGCTTAATTCTAACTAAAGCCTGACAAAATGCCTGAACGTCTGGAACTTCTGCCAGACGCTTATGTAAAAGAATAGACAGAGCAGAAATCTGTCTCTTTAAAGAACTAGCTGATATTCCTTTGTCCAAACCCTCTTGGAGGAAGGACAATATCCTAGGAATCCTAACCCTACTCCATGAGTAATTCTTGGATTCACACCAATGAAGATATTTACGCCATATCTTGTGGTAAATTTTCCTGGTGACAGGCTTTCGTGCCTGTATTAAGGTATCAATTACTGACTCGGAGAAGCCACGCTTTGATAGGATCAAGCGTTCAATCTCCATGCAGTCAGTCTCAGAGAAAGCAGATTCGGATGATTGAAAGGACCTTGTATTAGAAGGTCTTGTCTCAGAGGCAGAGTCCATAGTGAAAAGGATGACATGTCCACTAGGTCTGCATACCAGGTCCTGCGTGGCCACGCAGGCGCTATCAATATCACCGATGCTCTCTCCTGTTTGATCTTGGCAATCAGACGAGGGAGCAGAGGAAACGGTGGAAACACATAAGCCAGGTTGAAGAACCAAGACGCTGCTAGAGCATCTTTCAGTGCCGCTTCTGGGTCCCTGGACCTGGATCCGTAACAAGGAAGCTTGGCGTTCTGGCGAGACGCCATGAGAACCAATTGAGCAAACACCTCTGGATGGAGTTCCCACTCCCCCGGATGAAAAGTCTGACGACTTAGAAAATCCGCCTCCCAGTTCTCCACACCTGGGATATGGATCGCTGACAGGAGGCAAGAGTGAGTCTCTGCCAAGCGAATTATCTTGGAGACTTCTGACATCGCTAGGGAACGCCTGGTTCCCCCTTGATGGTTGATGTAAGCCACAGTCGTGATGTTGTCCGACTGAAATCTGATGAACCTCAGTGTTGCTGAGGCCAAGCTAGAAGAGCATTGAATATTGCTCTTAACTCCAGAATATTTATTGGGAGGAGTTTCTCCTCCTGAGTCCATGAACCCTGAGCCTTCAGGGAGTTCCAGACTGCACCCCAACCTAGAAGGCTGGCATCTGTTGTTACAATTGTCCAATCTGGTCTGCGAAAGGTCATACCCTTGGACAGATGGGCCCGAGATAACCACCAGAGAAGAGAATCTCTGGTTTCCTGATCCAGATTTAGTAGAGGGGACAAATCTGTGTAATCCCCATTCCACTGACTGAGCATGCATAATTGCAGCGGTCTGAGATGCAGGCGCGCGAATGGCACTATGTCCATCGCCGCTACCATTAAGCCGATTACTTCCATGCACTGAGCCACCGTGGGGCACGGAATGGAGTGTAGAACACGGCAATTATTTAGAAGTTTTGATAACCTGGACTCCGTCAGGTAAATTTTCATTTCTACAGAATCTATAAGAGTCCCTAGGAAGGAAACCCTTGTGAGAGGAGATAGAGAACTCTTTTCTTCGTTCACTTTCCACCCATGCGACCTCAGGAATGCCAGAATTATCTCTGTATGAGATTTGGCAATTTGAAAGCTTGACGCCTGTATCAGGATGTCGTCCAGGTAAGTAGCCACCGCTATGCCTCGCGGTCTTAGGACCGCCAGAAGAGATCCCAGAACCTTTGTAAAAATTCTTTGGGCTGTAGCCAACCCGAATGGAAGAGCTATAAATTGGTAATGCCTGTCTAGAAAGGCAAACCTCAGGAACTGATGATGATTCTTGTGAATCGGAATGTGAAGGTAGGCATCCTTTAAGTCCACTGTGGTCATGTACTGACCCTCTTGGATCATGTGTAAAATGGTTCGAATAGTTTCCATCTTGAATGACGGAACTCTGAGGAATTTGTTTAGGATCTTTAAATCCAAAATTGGTCTGAAGGTTCCCTCTTTTTTGGGAACCACAAACAGATTTGAATAAAACCCCTGTCCTTGTTCCGACCGCAGAACTGGATGGATCACTCCCATTACAAGGAGATCTTGTACGCAGCTTAGGAATGCCTCTTTCTTTATCTGGTTTGCAGATAATCTTGAAAGGTGAAATCTCCCTTGTGGAGGAGAAGCTTTGAAGTCCAGAAGATATCCCTGAGATATGATCTCCAACGCCCAGGGATCCTGAACATCTCTTGCCCACGCCTGGGCGAAGAGAGAGTCTGCCCCCTACTAGATCCGTTGTCGGATAGGGGGCCGCTCCTTCATGCTGTCTTAGAGGCAGCAGCAGGCTTTCTGGCCTGCTTGCCCTTGTTCCAGGACTGGTTAGGTTTCCAGGCCTGCTTGGATTGAGCAAAAGTTCCCTCTTGTTTTGAAGCAGAGGAAGTTGATGCTGCACCTGCCTTGAAATTTCGAAAGGCACGAAAATTAGACTGTTTGGCCCTTGATTTGGCCTTGTCCTGAGGAAGGGTATGACCCTTACCTCCAGTAATGTCAGCAATAATTTCTTTCAAACCAGGCCCGAATAAGGTCTGCCCCTTGAAAGGAATGTTGAGTAATTAAGACTTTGAAGTCACATCAGCTGACCAGAATTTGAGCCATAGCGCCCTACGCGCCTGGATGGCGAATCCGGAATTCTTAGCCGTTAGTTTAGTCAAATGAACAATGGCATCAGAAACAAATGAGTTAGCTAGCTTAAGAGTTCTAAGCTTGTCAACAATTTCAGTCAATGGAGCTGTATGGATGGCCTCTTCCAGGGCCTCAAACCAGAATGCCGCCGCAGCAGTGACAGGCGCAATGCATGCAAGGGGCTGTAAAATAAAACCTTGTTGAATAAACATTTTCTTAAGGTAACCCTCTAATTTTTTATCCATTGGATCTGAAAAAACATAATTTATGTAAGAACTTACCTGATAAATTCATTTCTTTCATATTAGCAAGAGTCCATGAGCTAGTGACGTATGGGATATACATTCCTACCAGGAGGGGCAAAGTTTCCCAAACCTTAAAATGCCTATAAATACACCCCTCACCACACCCACAATTCAGTTTAACTAATAGCCAAGAAGTGGGGTGATAAGAAAAAAGTGTGAAAGCATATAAAATAAGGAATTGGAATAATTGTGCTTTATACAAAAAAATCATAACCACCACAAAAAAAGGGTGGGCCTCATGGACTCTTGCTAATATGAAAGAAATGAATTTATCAGGTAAGTTCTTACATAAATTATGTTTTCTTTCATGTAATTAGCAAGAGTCCATGAGCTAGTGACGTATGGGATAATGACTACCCAAGATGTGGATCTTTCCACGCAAGAGTCACTAGAGAGGGAGGGATAAAATAAAGACAGCCAATTCCTGCTGAAAATAATCCACACCCAAAATAAAGTTTAATGAAAACATAAGCAGAAGATTCAAACTGAAACCACTGCCTGAAGTACTTTTCTACCAAAAACTGCTTCAGAAAAAGAAAACACATCAAAAAAGGTAGAATTTAGTCAAAGTATGCAAAGAGGACCAAGTTGCTGCTTTGCAAATCTGATCAACCGAAACTTCATTCCTAAACGCTCAGGAAGTAGAAACTGACCTAGTAGAATGAGCTGTAATCCTTCGAGGCGGAGTTTTACCCGACTCGACATAGGCATGATGAAATAAAGATTTCAACCAAGATGCCAAAGAAATGGCAGAAGCTTTCTGTCCTTTTCTAGAACCGGAAAAGATGACAAATAGACTAGAAGTCTTTCGGAAAGACTTAGTAGCTTCAACATAATAATACAAAGCTCTAACAGCATCCAAAGAATGCAATGATTTCTCCTTAGAATTCATAGGATTAGGACATAATGAAGGAACCACAATTTCTCTACTAATGTTGTTAGAATTCACAACCTTAGGTAAAAAATTCAAAAGAAGTTTGCAGCACTGCCTTATCCTGATGAAAAATCAGAAAAGGAGACTCACAAGAAAGAGCAGATAATTCAGAGACTCTTCTGGCAGAAGAGATGGCCAAAAGAAACAAAACTTTCCAAGAAAATAATTTAATGACCAAAGAATACATGGGTTCAAAAGGAAGAGCTTGAAGAGCCCCCAGAACCAAATTCAAACTCCAAGGAGGAGAAATTGACTTAATGACAGGTTTTATACGAACCAAAGCTTGTACAAAACAAGGAATATCAGGAAGAGTAGCAATCTTTCTGTGAAAAAGAACAGAAAGAGCAGAGATTTGTCTATTCAAGGAACTTGCGGACAAACCTTTATCTAAACCATCCTGAAGAAACTGTAAATTTCTCGGTATTCAAAAAGAATGCCAAGAAAAATGATGAGAAAGACACCAAGAAATATAAGTCTTCCAGACTCAATAATATATCTCTCTAGATACAGATTTACGAGCCTGTCACATAGTATTAATCACAGAGTCAGAGAAACCTCTTTGACCAAGAATCAAGCGTTCAAACTCCATACCTTAAAATTTAAGGATTTGAGATCCTGATGGAAGAAAGGACCTTGTGACAGAAAGTCTGGTCTGAACGGAAGAGTCCACAGCTGGCAAGAGGCCATCCGGACAAGATCCGCATACAAAAACCTGTGAGGCCATGCTGGAGCTACCAGCAGGACAAACGAGCATTCCTTTAGAATCTTGGAGAATACTCTTGGAAGAAGAACTAGAGGCGGAAAGATATAGGCAGGATGATACTTCCAAGGAAGTGATAATGCATCCACTGCCTCCGCCCGAGGATCCCGGGATCTGGACAGATACCAGGGAAGTTTCTTATTTAGATGAGAAGCCAGCAGATCTATTTCGGGGAGTTCCCACATTTGAACAATCTGAAGAAATACCTCTGGGTGAAGAGAGCATTCGCCCGGATGCAACGTTTGGCGACTGACATAATCCGCTTCCCAATTGTCTATACCTGGGATATGAACCGCAGAGATAAGATAGGAGCTGGATTCCGCCCAAACCAAAATTCGAGATACTTCTTTCATAGCCAGAGGACTGTGAGTCCCTCCTTGATGATTGATGTATGCCACAGTTGTTACATTTTCTATCTGAAAACAAATGAACAACTCTCTCTTCAGCAAGACTGAAGAGCTCTGAAAATTGCATGGAGTTCCAAAATATTGATCGGTAATCTCACCTCCTGAGATTCCCAAACCCCTTGTGCCGTCAGAGACCCTCACACAGCTCCCCAACCTGTAAGACTTGCATCTGTTGAGATTATAGTCCAGGTCGGAAGAACAAAGAAGCCCCCTGAACTAAACGATGGTGATCTGTCCACCACGTCAGAGAGTGTCGTATAATCGGTTTAAAGATATTAATTGAGATATCTTTGTGTAATCCCTGCACCATTGGTTCAGCATACAGAGCTGAAAAGGTCGCATGTGAAAACGAGCAAAGGAGATCGCATCCGATGCGGCAGTCCTAAGACCTAAAATTTCCATGCATAAGGCTACCAAAGGGAATGATTGTGACTGAAGGTTTTGACAAGCTGATATCAATGCTAAACTTCTCTTGTCTGACAAGAACAGAGTCATAGACACTGAATCTATCTGGAAACCTAAAAAGGTTACCCTTGTCTGAGGAATCAATGAACTTTTTGGTAAATTGATCCTCCAACCATGATCTTGAAGAAACAACACAAGTCGATTCGTATGAGATTCTGCGAAAATGTGAAGACTGAGCAAGTACCAAGATATCGTTCAAAATAAGGAAATACCAAAACCCTGTTCTCTGATTACAGACAGAAGGGCACCGAGAACCTTTGAAAAAATTCTTGGAGCTGATGCTAGGCCAAACGGTAGAGCCACAAAAACATAATTTATGCTTACCTGATAAATTCCTTTCTTCTGTTGTGTGATCAGTCCACGGGTCATCATTACTTCTGGGATATAACTCCTCCCCAACAGGAAATGCAAGAGGATTCACCCAGCAGAGCTGCATATAGCTCCTCCCCTCTACGTCAGTCCCAGTCATTCGACCAAGAATCAACGAGAAAGGAGTAACCAAGGGTGAAGTGGTGACTGGAGTATAATTTAAAAGATATCTACCTGCCTTAAAACAGGGCGGGCCGTGGACTGATCACACAACAGAAGAAAGGAATTTATCAGGTAAGCATAAATTATGTTTTCTTCTGTTATGTGTGATCAGTCCACGGGTCATCATTACTTCTGGGATACCAATACCAAAGCAAAAGTACACGGATGACGGGAGGGATAGGCAGGCTCATTATATAGAAGGAACCACTGCCTGAAGAACCTTTCTCCCAAAAATAGCCTCCGAAGAAGCAAAAGTGTCAAATTTGTAAAATTTGGAAAAAGTATGAAGCGAAGACCAAGTTGCAGCCTTGCAAATCTGTTCAACAGAGGCCTCATTCTTAAAGGCCCAAGTGGAAGCCACAGCTCTAGTGGAGTGAGCTGTAATTCTTTCAGGAGGCTGCTGCCCAGCAGTCTCATAGGCTAAACGTATTATGCTACGAAGCCAAAAAGAGAGAGAGGTAGCAGAAGCTTTTTGACCTCTCCTCTGTCCAGAGTAAACGACAAACAAGGAAGAAGTTTGGCGAAAATCTTTAGTTGCCTGCAAGTAGAACTTGAGGGCACGAACTACATCCAGATTGTGTAGAAGACGTTCCTTCTTTGAAGAAGGATTTGGACACAAGGATGGTACAACAATCTCTTGATTGATGTTCCTGTTAGTGACTACCTTAGGTAAGAACCCAGGTTTAGTACGCAGAACTACCTTGTCTGAGTGAAAAATCAGATAAGGGGAATCACAATGTAAGGCTGATAACTCAGAGACTCTTCGAGCCGAGGAAATAGCCATTAAAAACAGAACTTTCCAAGATAACATTCTTATATCAATGGAATGAAGGGGTTCAAACGGAACACCCTGTAAAACGTTAAGAACTAAGTTTAAACTCCATGGTGGAGCAACAGCTTTAAATACAGGCTTGATCCTAGCTAAAGCCTGACAAAAGGACTGGACGTCTGGATTTTCTGACAGACGTCTGTGTAACAAGATGGACAGAGCTGAAATCTGTCCCTTTAATGAACTAGCTGATAAACCCTTTTCTAAACCTTCTTGTAGAAAGGACAATATCCTAGCGATCCTAACCTTACTCCAGGAGTAACCTTTGGATTCGCACCAGTATAGGTATTTCCGCCATATTTTATGGTAAATCCTTCTGGTAACAGGCTTCCTAGCCTGAATCAGGGTATCAATAACCGACTCAGAAAAACCACGTTTTGATAAAATCAAGCGTTCAATTTCCAAGCAGTCAGCTTCAGAGAAGTTAGATTTTGATGTTTGAATGGACCCTGTATCAGAAGGTCCTGTCTTAGAGGTAGAGACCAAGGCGGACAGGATGACATGTCCACCAGATCTGCATACCAAGTCCTGCGTGGCCATGCAGGTGCTATTAGAATTACTGATGCTCTCTCCTGTTTGATTTTGGCAATCAATCGAGGAAGCAGCGGGAAGGGTGGAAACACATAAGCCATCCTGAAGTTCCAAGGTGCTGTCAAAGCATCTATCAGAACTGCTCCCGGATCCCTGGATCTGGACCCGTAGCGATGAAGTTTGGCGTTCTGGCGAGACGCCATGAGATCTATCTCTGGTTTGCCCCAACGTCGAAGTATTTGGGCAAAGATCTCCGGATGAAGTTCCCACTCCCCCGGATGAAAAGTCTGGCGACTCAAGAAATCCGCCTCCCAGTTCTCCACTCCCGGGATGTGGATTGCTGACAGGTGGCAAGAGTGAGACTCTGCCCAGCGAATTATCTTTGATACTTCCATCATTGCTAGGGAGCTTCTTGTCCCTCCCTGATGGTTGATGTAAGCTACAGTCGTGATGTTGTCCGACTGAAACCTGATGAACCCCCGAGTTGTTAACTGGGGCCAAGCCAGAAGGGCATTGAGAACTGCTCTCAATTCCAGAATGTTTATTGGAAGGAGACTCTCCTCCTGATTCCATAGTCCCTGAGCCTTCAGAGAATTCCAGACAGCGCCCCAACCTAGTAGGCTGGCGTCTGTTGTTACAATTGTCCAGTCTGGCCTGCTGAATGGCATCCCCCTGGACAGGTGTGGCCGATGAAGCCACCATAGAAGAGAATTTCTGGTCTCTTGATTCAGATTCAGAGTAGGGGACAAATCTGAGTAATCCCCATTCCACTGACTTAGCATGCATAATTGCAGCGGTCTGAGGTGTAGACGTGCAAAAGGTACTATGTCCATTGCCGCTACCATTAAGCCGATCACCTCCATGCATTGAGCTACTGACGGGTGTTGAATGGAATGAAGGACGCGGCATGCATTTTGAAGCTTTGTTAACCTGTCTTCTGTCAGGTAAATCTTCATTTCTACAGAATCTATAAGAGTCCCCAAGAATGGAACTCTTGTGAGAGGAAAAAGAGAACTCTTCTTTTCGTTCACCTTCCATCCATGCGACCTTAGAAATGCCAGAACTAACTCTGTATGAGACTTGGCAGTTTGAAAGCTTGAAGCTTGTATTAGAATGTCGTCTAGGTACGGAGCTACCGAAATCCCTCGCGGTCTTAGTACCGCTAGAAGGGCACCCAGAACCTTTGTGAAGATTCTTGGAGCCGTAGCCAGTCCGAATGGAAGAGCTACAAACTGGTAGTGCCTGTCTAAGAAGGCAAACCTTAGGTACCGGTGATGATCTTTGTGGATCGGTATGTGAAGGTAAGCATCCTTTAAATCCACTGTGGTCATGTACTGACCCTCTTGGATCATGGGTAAGATTGTCCGAATAGTTTCCATTTTGAACGATGGAACTCTTAGGAATTTGTTTAGAATCTTTAAATCTAAGATTGGCCTGAAAGTTCCCTCTTTTTTGGGAACCACAAACAGGTTTGAGTAGAACCCTTGTCCTTGTTCCGACCGTGGAACCGGATGGATCACTCCCATTAATAACAGATCTTGTACGCAGCGTAGAAACGCTTCTTTCTTTATCTGGTTTGTTGACAACCTTGACAGATGAAATCTCCCTCTTGGGGGAGATAATTTGAAGTCTAGAAGGTATCCCTGAGATATGATCTCTAGAGCCCAGGGATCCTGAACATCTCTTGCCCAGGCCTGGGCAAAGAGAGAGAGTCTGCCCCCCACTAGATCCGGTCCCGGATCGGGGGCTCTCGGTTCATGCTGTCTTTGGGGCAGCAGCAGGTTTCCTGGCCTGCTTGCTCTTGTTCCAGGACTGGTTAGGCTTCCAGCCTTGCCTGTAACGAGCAACAGCTCCTTCCTGTTTTGGTGCAGTGGAGGTTGATGCTGCTCCTGTTTTGAAATTCCGAAAGGGACGAAAATTAGACTGTCTAGCCTTAGCTTTGGCTTTGTCTTGAGGTAGGGCGTGGCCCTTACCACCTGTAATGTCAGCGATAATTTCTTTCAAACCGGGCCCAAATAAAGACTGCCCCTTGAAAGGTATATTAAGTAATTTGGACTTAGAAGTCACATCAGCTGACCAGGATTTTAGCCACAGCGCCCTACGTGCCTGTATGGCGAATCCTGAGTTCTTAGCCGTGAGTTTAGTTAAATGTACTACGGCCTCCGAAATGAAAGAATTAGCTAGTTTAAGGACTCTAAGCCTGTCCGTAATGTCGTCTAGCGTAGATGAACTAAGGTTCTCTTCCAGCGACTCAATCCAAAATGCTGCCGCAGCCGTAATCGGCGCGATACATGCAAGGGGTTGTAATATAAAACCTTGTTGAACAAACATTTTCTTAAGGTAACCCTCTAACTTTTTATCCATTGGATCTGAAAAAGCACAGCTATCCTCCACCGGGATAGTGGTACGCTTAGCTAAAGTAGAAACTGCTCCCTCCACCTTGGGGACCGTCTGCCATAAGTCCCTAGTGGTGGCGTCTATTGGGAACATCTTTCTAAATATTGGAGGGGGTGAGAACGGCACACCGGGTCTATCCCACTCCTTAGTAACAATTTCAGTTAGTCTCTTAGGTATAGGAAAAACGTCAGTACTCGCCGGTACCGCAAAGTATTTATCCAACCTACACAGTTTCTCTGGTATTGCAACGGTGTTACAATCGTTAAGAGCTGCTAAGACCTCCCCTAGTAATACACGGAGGTTCTCCAATTTAAATTTAAAATTTGAAATATCCGAGTCCAATTTGTTTGGATCAGAACCGTCACCCACAGAATGAAGCTCTCCGTCCTCATGCTCTGCGAGCTGTGACGCAGTATCAGACATGGCCCTAGCATTGTCAGCGCACTCTGTTCTCACCCCAGAGTGATCACGCTTGCCTCTTAGTTCTGGTAATTTAGACAAAACTTCAGTCATAACAGTAGCCATATCTTGTAATGTTATCTGTAATGGCCGCCCAGATGTACTAGGCGCCATAATATCACGCACCTCCCGGGCGGGAGATGCAGGTACTGCCGCGTGAGGCGAGTTAGTCGGCATAACTCTCCCCTCGCTGTTTGGTGAAATTTGTTCACATTGTACAGATTGACTTTTATTTAAAGTAGCATCAATACAGTTAGTACATAAATTTCTATTGGGCTCCACCTTGGCATTGGAACAAATGACACAGATATCTTCCTCTGAGTCAGACATGTTTAACACACTAGCAAAAAACTTACAACTTGGTTATAATCTTTTTTAGCAAAAAAAAAAAAAAAAAAAAAAAAAAAAAATACTGTGCCTCAAAGAGGTACTAAACGATTAAATAACAGTTGAAATAATGAACTGAAAAACAGTTATAGCATCAAACTTTAAAACAACACAACTCTTAGCAAAGGTTTGTTCCCATTAGTAAAATAACAATAATTAAATTTGACATAAAAAGTACAAAGCAACGTTTTTATGCACAGTCACTATAAGAATTCTCACAGCTCTGCTGAGAGAAGTTACCTCCCTTCAAAGAAGTTTGAAGACCCCTGAGATCTGTCAGAGATGAACCGGATCATGCAGGAAAAATAAAAGTGACTGACTGGAATTTTTTGATGCGTAGTAAAGAGCGCCAAAAACGGCCCCTCCCTCTCCCACACAGCAGTGAAGAGAAACGAAACTGTCACAATTACAAGCAAAAAACTGCCAAGTGGAAAATAATGCCCAAATATCTATTCACACAGTACCTCAGCAATGTAAACGATTCTACATTCCAGCAAAAACGTTTAGCATGATAAATAGTTATTAAAAGTATTAGTGACCTTTAGCAGAGTAGTTCCGGTGAAATACCATCCCCAGAATACTGAAGTGTATACATACATGTCATTTTAACGGTATGGCAGGATTTTCTCATCAATTCCATTCAGAAAATAAAAACTGCTACATACCTCAATGCAGATTCATCTGCCCGCTGTCCCCTGATCTGAAGCCTTTACCTCCCTCAGATGGCCGAGAACAGCAATATGATCTTAACTACTCCGGTTAAAATCATAGTAAAAAACTCTGGCAGATTCTTCCTCAAACTCTGCCAGAGAAGTAATAACACGCTCCGGTGCTATTGTAAAATAACAAACTTTTGATTGAAGTCATAAAAACTAAGTATAATCACCATAGTCCTCTCACACATCCTATCTAGTCGTTGGGTGCAAGAGAATGACTGGGACTGACGTAGAGGGGAGGAGCTATATGCAGCTCTGCTGGGTGAATCCTCTTGCATTTCCTGTTGGGGAGGAGTTATATCCCAGAAGTAATGATGACCCGTGGACTGATCACACATAACAGAAGAAACTGGTAATGCTTGTCTAAAAAGAGAATCTCAGAAACTAAAAGTGATCTGGATGAATCAGACTATGCAGATATGCATCCTGTAAATCTATTGTAGACATATAATGCCCTTGCTAAACAAAAGGCAGGATAGTCCTACAGTTACCATCTTGAATGTTGGTATCCTTACATAACGATTCAATATTGATAGATCCGGAACTGGTCTGAAGGAATTGACCTTCTTTGGTACAATGAAGAGATAGAATAAAACCCCAGCCCCTGTTCCAGAACTGGAACTGGCATAATTACTCCAGCCAACTCTAGATCTGAAACACATTTCAGAAATGCTTGAGCCTCTGCTGGGTTTACTGGGACACGGGAAGGAAAAAAAATCTCTTTGCAGGAGGCCTTAACTTGAAGCCAATTCTGTACCCTTCTGAAACAATGTTCTGAAACCAGAGATTGTGAACGGAATTGATCCAAATTTCTTTGAAAAGAACGTAAACTGCCCCATACTAGCTGAGCTGGAATGAGGGCCGCACCTTCATGAGGACTTAGGAGCTGGCTTTGGGTTTCTATAGGCTTGGATATATTCCAAAGTGAAGAAGGTTTCCAAACTGATACCGCTCCTGAGGATGAAGGATCAGGCTTTTGTTCCTTGTTGTGATGAAAGGAACGAAAACAATTATTAGACCTAAATTTACCTCAGATTTTTTATCCTGTGGTAAAGTTCCCTTCCTTCCAGTAACAGTTGAGATAAAAGAATCCAACTGAGAACCGAATAATTTATTACCCTGGAAAGAAAGGGATAGCAAAGAAGACTTAGAAGACATATCAGCATTCCAAGTTTTAAGCCATAAAGCTCTTCTAGCTAAAATAGCTAGAGACATATACCTGACATCAACTCAAATGATATCAAAGATGGTATCACAAATAAAATTATTAGCATGTTATAGAATAATAATAATGCTATAAAATTATGATCTGTTACTTGTTGCGCTAAATCTTCTAACCAAAAAGTTGAAGCTGCAGCAACATCCGCTAAAAATATAGCAGGAGTAGAGACAGCCCCATTAACCTTAGGGATTTTGTCCCAAAAACTCTAATCTGTCAGATGGCACAGGATATAATTGCTTAAAACGTTTTAAAAGGAGTAAATGAATTACCCAAATTATTCCATTCCCTGGAAATTACTTCAGAAATAGCATCAGGGACAGGAAACACTTCTGGAATAACTACAGGAGATTTAAAAACCTTATTTAAATGTTTAGTTTTAGTATCAAGAGGACCAGAATCCTCTATTTCTAATGCAATTAATACTTCTTTAAATAAAGAACGAATAAATTCCATCTTGAACAAATACAAAGATTTACCAGCATCAACCTCTGAGACAGAAACCTCTGAACCAGAAGAACCATTATCAGAATGATGATGTTCATTTAAAAATTCATCTGAAAAAAAGAGAAGTTTTAAAAGACTTTTATGTATACTAGAAGGAGAAATAACAGACATAGCCTTCTTAATGGATTTAGAAACAAAATCTCTTATGTTATCAGGAACACTCTGAGTATTAGATGTTGACGGAACAGCAACAGGTAATGTAACAGTACTAAAGGAAATTTTATCTGCATTAACAAGTTTGTCATAATATTTAATACAAACAACAGCTGAAGGAACAGATACCAAAAGTGATACACTTAGCTTTGGTAGCTCCAGCACCGGGCAGTGATTTTCCTGAAGTATCTTCTGACTCAGTTGCAACGTGGAACATCTTGCGATATGTAATAGAAAAAACAACATATAAAGCAAAATTGATCAAATTTCTTAAATGACAGTTTCAGGAATGGGAAAAAATGCCAGTGAACAAGCTTCTAGCAACCAGAAGCAATAAATAATGAGACTTAAATAATGTGGAGACAAAAGCGACGCCCATATTTTTTTAGCGCCAAATAAAAGACGCCCACATTATTTGGCGCCTAAATGCTTTTGGCGCCAAAAATGACGCCACGTCCGGAACGCCGACATTTTTGGCGCAAAAGAACGTAAAAAATGACGCAACTTCCGGCGACACGTATGACGCCGGAAACAGAAAAGATTTTTTGCGGCAAAAAAGTCCGCGCCAAGAATGACGCAATAAAATGAAGCATTTTCAGCCCCCGCGAGCCTAACAGCCCACAGGGAAAAAAGTCAAATTATTAAGGTAAGAAAAATAATTGATTCAAGTGCATTATCCCAAATATGAAACTGACTGTCTGAAAATAAGGAATGTTGAACATCCTGAGTCAAGGCAAATAAATGTTTGAATACATATATTTAGAACTTTATTAAAAAAGTGCCCAACCATAGCTTAGAGTGTCACAGAAAATAAGATTTACTTACCCCAGGACACTCATCTACATGTTTGTAGAAAGCCAAACCAGTACTGAAACGAAAATCAGCAGAGGTAATGGTATATATATATAAGAGTATATCGTCGATCTGAAAAGGGAGGTAAGAGATGAATCTCTACGACAGATAACAGAGAACCTATGAAATAGACCCCGTAGAAGGAGATCACTGCATTCAAAATAGGCAATACTCTCCTCACATCCCTCTGACATTCACTGCACGCTGAGAGGAAAAGCGGGCTCCAACCTGCTGCGGAGCGCATATCAACGTAGAATCTAGCACAAACTTACTTCACCACCTCCATAGGAGGCAAAGTTTGTAAAACTGAATTGTGGGTGTGGTGAGGGGTGTATTTATAGGCATTTTAAGGTTTGGGAAACTTTGCCCCTCCTGGTAGGAATGTATATCCCATACGTCATTAGCTCATGGACTCTTGCTAATTACATGAAAGAAAGCACAACTGTCCTCAACCGGGATAGTGGTACGCTTTTCGAAAGTAGAAACTGCTCCCTCCACCTTAGGGACTGTCTGCCATAAGTCCCGTGTAGTGGCATCTATTGGAAACATTTTTCTAAATATAGGAAGTGGGGAAAAGGGCACACCGGGCCTATCCCACTCCTTACTAATAATTTCTGTAAGCCTTTTAGGTATTGGAAAAACATCAGTACTCACCGGCACTGCATAGTATTTATCCAGCCTACACAATTTCTCTGGCACTGCAATTGTGTCACAGTCATTCAGAGCAGCTAATACCTCCCCAAGCAATACACGGAGGTTCTCAAGTTTAAATTTAAAATTAGAAATCTCTGAATCAGGTCTCCCCGATTCAGAGACGTCACCCACAGACTGAAGCTCTCCGTCCTCAGGTTCTGCATATTGTGACGCAGTATCAGACATGGCTCTTACAGCATCTACGCGCTCTGTATCTCGTCTAACCCCAGAGCTGTCGCGCTTGCCTCTCAATTCAGGCAATTTGGATAATACCTCTGACAGGGTATTATTCATGATTGCAGCCATGTCCTGCAAAGTAATCGCTATGGGCGTCCCTGATGTACTTGGCGCCATATTAGCGTGCGTCCCTTGAGCGGAAGGCGAAGGGTCCGACACGTGGGGAGAGTTAGACGGCATAACTTCCCCCTCGACAGACCCCTCTGGTGACAATTCTTTTATAGATAAAGACTGATCTTTACTGTTTAAGGTGAAATCAATAAATTTAGTACACATTCTCCTATGGGGCTCCACCATGGCTTTTAAACATAATGAACAAGTATCCTCTGTTTCAGACATGTTTGTACAGACTAGCAATGAGACTAGCAAGCTTGGAAAACACTTTAAAGCAAGTTAACAAGCAATATAAAAAAACGTTACTGTGCCTTTAAAGTGGATGTAAACTCACTGCTACTCGACAATCACAACTGCTTTATCATCAAAAATTAGCATAAGTTTAATTCATGAATTCTGTTAAAACATAATATAATAGCGATGTATATACCTATATAACTATAAAAGTCTCGATTTCTCCCTCCGCCCGCCATTTTGTTCCACTTTCCTTACATTGATTGACATTTGCCTAAACTAATAATGTGGCGTACCCCGTGGCGTCCAGCCCCTTTTTCGTAACGTCATTTTCAATTTCTGCGCATGCGTCTTTTATATGCGCATGCGTATAACCACTTGAGCTGGCTTTCGAAGCGCTGCGCGCACACGCTCTAAGCATGCGCATATAAAGCCCGCATCCACAACCTCCGTGTATTTCACAGGAACTGCAAGTAAGTATCTATGCTGCTCCGCAAACTGTTTGAAATTGTAACGATATATTTAGAGCATTGAAATAGTGGTTTTGAAGTGACCGACTGATTACAACTGTTTAATCGCACAACCAGAAATAATGATAAAGTTTTAATGATAAAGTGCGCACAAAAGGGAGCCATCGTGAACGTGCAAGGGTAATACGTCATAGAGCGGGTGGGACCGCTCTAGACGTTATGCGCTGAAAAGAAAGGAAGTTATGGAAGGGAGGAGCTCAGCCTGAAAACGGAGCAAAGTTACTAACGTAATTATTACTTTACTTGTTCAGTATATAAATAAAAAAAGTATGCGGTATTGATAAAAGAGTGCATAAGAACAGATTTGGAAGGTCAATACATAAAAAATTTACATCCACTTTAAGAGAAACAAATTTTGACAAAATTTGAAATAACAGTGAAAAAAGGCAGTTACACTAACAAAAATTTTACAGTGTATGTAACAAGTGAGCAGAGCATTGCACCCACTTGCAAATGGATGATTAACCCCTTAATACCCAAAACGGAATAATAAATTACAAAAACTTTTTTAAAACATAGTCACAACAACTGCTACAGTATACTGTGGTTGTTACCCTCCTCAAACACGACTTTGAAGCCTTTTGAGCCCTTCAGAGATGTCCTGTATCATGCAGAAAAAAGAAGAGTGTCTCAGTCTGTAATTCTAGCTGCGCAGAAAAGCGCTAAAATAGGCCCCTCCCAATCATATTACAACAGTGGAAAGCCTCAGGAAACTGTTTCTAGGCAAAATTCAAGCCAGCCATGTGGAAAAAAACTAGGCCCCAATAAGTTTTGTCACCAAACATATATAAAAACGATTAACATGCCAGCAAACGTTTTATATTACACTTTTATAAGAGTATGTATCTCTGTTAATAAGCCTGATACCAGTCGCTATCACTGCATTTAAGGCTTAACTTACATTAATCCGGTATCAGCAGCATTTTTCTAGCAAATTCCATCCCTAGAAATATGTTAACTGCACATACCTTATTGAATGAAAAACAGAATTTATGCTTACCTGATAAATTATTTTCTCCAACGGTGTGTCCGGTCCACGGCGTCATCCTTACTTGTGGGAAAATCTCTTCCCCAACAGGAAATGGCAAAGAGTCCCAGCAAAGCTGGCCATATAGTCCCTCCCAGGCTCCGCCCACCCCAGTCATTCGACCGACGGACAGGAGGAAAAAATAGGAGAAACCATATGGTACCGTGGTGACTGTAGTTAGAGAAAATAATTCATCAGACCTGATTAAAAAAACCAGGGCGGGCCGTGGACCGGACACACAGTTGGAGAAAGTAATTTATCAGGTAAGCATAAATTCTGTTTTCTCCAACAATTGGTGTGTCCGGTCCACGGCGTCATCCTTACTTGTGGGAACCAATACCAAAGCTTTAGGACACGGATGAAGGGAGGGAGCAAATCAGGTTACCTAAACGGAAGGCACCACGGCTTGCAAAACCTTTCTCCCAAAAATAGCCTCCGAAGAAGCAAAAGTATCAAATTTGTAAAATTTGGCAAAAGTGTGAAGTGAAGACCAAGTCGCTGCCTTACATATCTGATCAACAGAAGCCTCGTTCTTGAAGGCCCATGTGGAAGCCACAGCCCTAGTGGAGTGAGCTGTGATTCTTTCAGGAGGCTGCCGTCCGGCTGTCTCGTAACCCAATCGGATGATGCTTTTAAGCCAAAAGGAAAGAGAGGTAGAAGTCGCTTTTTGACCTCTCCTTTTACCAGAATAGACGACAGAGAAGATGTTTGTCTGAAATCTTTTGTAGCTTCTAAATAGAATTTTAGAGCACGGACTACGTCCAAATTGTGTAACAAACGTTCCTTCTTTGAAACTGGATTCGGACACAAAGAAGGTACAACTATCTCCTGGTTAATATTTTTGTTAGAAACAACCTTTGGAAGAAAACCAGGCTTAGTACGCAAAACCACCTTATCTGCATGGAACACCAGATAGGGCGGAGAACACTGCAGAGCAGATAACTCTGAAACTCTTCTAGCAGAAGAAATAGCAACCAAAAACAAAACTTTCCAAGATAACAACTTAATATCTATGGAATGTAGAGGTTCAAACGGAACCCCTTGAAGAACTGAGAGAACTAGATTTAAACTCCATGGAGGAGTCAAAGGTCTGTAAACAGGCTTGATCCTAACCAGAGCCTGAACAAATGCTTGAACATCTGGCACAGCTGCCAGTCGCTTGTGTAGTAAGACAGATAAGGCAGAAATCTGTCCCTTTAGAGAACTCGCTGATAATCCTTTATCCAAACCTTCTTGCAGAAAGGAAAGAATCTTAGGAATTTTTATCTTATTCCATGGGAATCCCTTGGATTCACACCAGCAGATATATCTTTTCCATATTTTATGGTAAATCTTTCTAGTTACCGGTTTTCTGGCCTGAACCAGAGTATCTATCACAGAATCTGAAAACCCACGCTTTGATAGAATCAAGCGTTCAATCTCCAAGCCGTCAGCTGGAGGGAGACCAGATTTGGATGTTCGAATGGACCCTGAACAAGAAGGTCCTGTCTCAAAGGTAGCTTCCATGGTGGAACTGATGACATATTCACCAGGTCTGCATACCAAATCCTGCGTGGCCACGCAGGAGCTATCAAGATCACAGAGGCCATCTCCTGTTTGATCCTGGCTACCAGCCTGGGAATGAGAGGAAACGGTGGAAACACATAAGCTAGGTTGAAGGTCCAAGGTGCTACTACTGCATCCACTAGAGTCGCCTTGGGATCCCTGGATCTGGACCCGTAGCAAGGAACCTTGAAGTTCTGACGAGACGCCATCAGATCCATGTCTGGAATGCCCCATAATTGAGTCAACTGGGCAAAGATCTCCGGGTGGAGTTCCCACTCCCCCGGATGGAATGTCTGACGACTCAGATAATCCGCTTCCCAGTTTTCCACACCTGGGATTTGGATCGCAGATAGATGGCAGGAGTGATCCTCCGCCCATTGTATTATTTTGGTCACTTCTTTCATCGCCAGAGAACTCCTTTTTCCCCCCTGATGATTGATATACGCAACAGTCGTCATGTTGTCTGATTGGAATCTTATGAATCTGGCCTTTGCAAGCTGAGGCCAAGCCCTGAGAGCATTGAATATCGCTCTTAGTTCCAGAATGTTTATCGGGAGAAGAGACTCTTCCCGAGACCATAGTCCCTGAGCTTTCAGGGATTCCCAGACCGCGCCCCAGCCCACTAGACTGGCGTCGGTCGTGACAATGACCCACTCTGGTCTGCGGAAGCTCATTCCCTGGGATAGGTGGCCCAGGGTTAGCCACCAACGGAGTGAATCTCTGGTCTTCTGATCTACTTGAATCACTGGAGACAAGTCTGTATAGTCCCCATTCCACTGTTTCAGCATGCACAGTTGTAATGGTCTTAGATGAATTCGCGCAAGAGGAACTATGTCCATTGCTGCAACCATCAACCCTACTACTTCCATGCACTGAGCTATGGAAGGACGTGGAACAGAATGAAGAACTTGACAAGTGCTTAGAAGTTTTGACTTTCTGACATCTGTCAGAAAAATCCTCATTTCTAAGGAATCTATTATTGTTCCCAAGAAGGGAACTCTTGTTGACGGAGACAGAGAACTTTTTTCTATGTTCACCTTCCATCCGTGAGATCTGAGAAAGGCCAGAACAATGTCTGTATGAGCCTTTGCTTTTGAAAGGGACGACGCTTGTATTAGAATGTCGTCCAAGTATGGTACTACTGCAATGCCCCTCGGTCTTAGAACCGCTAGAAGGGACCCGAGTACCTTTGTGAAAATCCTTGGAGCAGTGGCTAATCCGAATGGGAGGGCCACAAACTGGTAATGTTTGTCCATAAAGGCGAAGCTTAGGAACTGATGATGTTCTTTGTGGATAGGAATATGTAGGTACGCATCCTTTAGATCCACGGTAGTCATAAATTGACCTTCCTGGATAGTGGGTAGAATCGTTCGAATGGTTTCCATTTTGAACGATGGTACCCTGAGAAATTTGTTTAGGATCTTTAAATCCAGAATTGGTCTGAAGGTTCCCTCTTTTTTGGGAACTACGAACAGATTTGAGTAAAATCCCATTCCTTGTTCCGTCATTTGAACTGGGTGTATCACTCCCATCTTTAACAGGTCTTCTACACAATGTAAGAACGCCTGTCTCTTTATTTGGTTTGAGGATAAGTGAGACATGTGGAACCTTCCCCTTGGGGGTAGTTCCTTGAATTCCAGAAGATAACCCTGAGAAACTATTTCTAGCGCCCAGGGATCCTGAATATCTCTTGCCCAAGCCTGAGCAAAGAAAGAGAGTCTGCCCCCCACTAGATCCGGTCCCGGATCGGGGGCTACTCCTTCATGCTGTTTTGTTAGCGGTAGCAGGCTTCTTGGTCTGCTTACCCTTGTTCCACCCTTGCATCGGTTTCCAGGCTGGTTTGGACTGTGAGGCATTACCCTCTTGCTTAGAGGATGCAGAATTAGAGGCCGGTCCGTTCCTGAAATTACGAAAGGAACGAAAATTAGACTTATTCTTGGCCTTGAAAGGCCTATCTTGTGGGAGGGCGTGGCCCTTTCCCCCAGTGATGTCTGAGATAATCTCTTTCAATTCTGGTCCAAAGAGAGTTTTACCCTTGAAGGGGATGTTAAGCAATTTTGTCTTGGATGATACATCCGCTGACCAAGACTTTAGCCAAAGCGCTCTGCGCGCCACAATTGCAAACCCTGAATTTTTCGCCGCTAATCTAGCTAATTGCAAAGCGGCATCTAAAATAAAAGAGTTAGCCAACTTAAGTGCATGAACTCTGTCCATAACCTCCTCATATGGAGTCTCTCTACTGAGCGACTTTTCTAGTTCCTCGAACCAGAACCACGCTGCTGTAGTGACAGGAACAATGCACAAAATGGGTTGGAGAAGGTAACCTTGCTGTACAAAAATCTTTTTAAGCAAACCCTCCAATTTTTTATCCATAGGATCTTTGAAAGCACAACTATCCTCGATAGGAATAGTAGTGCGCTTGTTTAGAGTAGAAACTGCCCGCTCGACCTTAGGGACTGTCTGCCATAAGTCCTTTCTGGGGTCGACCATAGGAAATAATTTCTTACATATAGGAGGGGGAACAAAAGGTATGCCGGGCTTCTCCCACTCCTTATTCACTATGTCCGCCACCCGCTTGGGTATAGGAAAAGCGTCGGGGTGCACCGGAACCTCTAGGAACTTGTCCATCTTGCATAATTTTTCTGGAATGACCAAGTTGTCACAATCATCCAGAGTAGATAACACCTCCTTAAGCAGTGCGCAGAGATGTTCTAATTTAAATTTAAATGTCACAACATCAGGTTCAGCCTGTTGAGAAATTTTTTCTGAATCTGAAATTTCCCCATCTGACAAAACCTCCCTCATGGCCCCTTCAGATTGGTGTGAGGGTATGACAGAACAATTATCATCAGCGCCCTCCTGCTCTTCAGTGTTTAAAACAGAGCAATCGCGCTTTCTCTGATATGCAGGCATTTTGGATAAAATATTAGCTATGGAGTTATCCATTACAGCCGTCAATTGTTGCATGGTAATAAGCATTGGCGCGCTAGAAGTACTAGGGGCCTCCTGCGTGGGCAAAACTGGTATAGTTTAGGCGCTGTCCGCCCTCCCATCCATAAAAATTAGGCGCTGTCCGCCCTCCCATCCATATTAGGCGCTGTCCGCCCTCTCATCCATATTAGGCACTGTCCGCCCTCCCATCCATATCCAAAACTGGTATAGACACAGAAGGAGATGATGTAGAACCTTGTCTACTCCCTTCATCTGATGAATCATCTTGGGCAACTTCATTATCTGCGACAGTATTGTCCTTACATTGTTTGGACGCTATGGCACAATTATCACACAATTTTGAAGGGGGAGACACATTGACTTTCATACATATAGAACATAGCTTATCTGAAGGCACAGACATGTTAAACAGGCTTAAACTTGTCAATAAAGCACAAAAACCGTTTTAAAACAAAACCGTTACTGTCTCTTTAAATTTTAAACAGAGCACACTTTATTACTGAATATGTGAAAAAATATGAAGGAATTGTTCAAAATTTACCAAAATTTCACCACAGTGTCTTAAAGCATTAAAAGTATTGCACACCAATTTTCAGAGCTTTAACCCTTAAAATAACGAAACTGGAGCCGGTTACAGATTTAACCCCTATACAGTCCCAGCTACAGCCTTTGCTGTGACTTTACCAAGCCCAGAGGGGAATACGATACCAAATGACGCCTTCTAGGAACTTTTCCAACTACTTTCAGGTCCTCACACATGCATCTGCATGTCTTGCTCTCAAAAACAACTGCGCAGTAATGGCGCGAAAATGAGGCTCAGCCTACAACTGTGAAGGCCCTTCCTGACTGGAAAAGGTGTCTAACATAGTGCCTGACGTTAAAAAACGTTCCCCAAGTTTATAAGTGTGAATTATCAGCATAAACATGTATAAAATGTCCAAATAAAGCAATCGATTTAGCCCATAAAAGTGTCTACCAGTTTTATAGCCCATATTAAGCCCTTTATTCTGTTTGAAACTAAGAAAATGGCTTAACGGTCCCCATGAGGGGAAATGACAGCCTTCCAGCATTACACAGTCTTGTTAGAAATATGGCTAGTCATACCTTAAGCAGAAAAGTCTGCTAACTGTTTCCCCCAACTGAAGTTACTTCATCTCAACAGTCCTATGTGGAAACAGCAATCGATTTTAGTTACTGTCTGCTAAAATCATCTTCCTCTCACAAACAGAAATCTTCATCTTTTTCTGTTTCAGAGTAAATAGTACATACCAGCACTATTTTAAAATAACAAACTCTTGATAGTAGAATAAAAAAACTACAACTAAACACCGCATACTCTTAACCATCTCCGTGGAGATGTTGCCTGTGCAACGGCAAAGAGAATGACTGGGGTGGGCGGAGCCTGGGAGGGACTATATGGCCAGCTTTGCTGGGACTCTTTGCCATTTCCTGTTGGGGAAGAGATATTCCCACAAGTAAGGATGACGCCGTGGACCGGACACACCAATGTTGGAGAAACCTGCACGCCATTCACCCTCTGAAGTTACCTCACTCCTCAGAATATGTGAGAACGGCAGTGGATCTTAGTTACTTCTGCTAAGATCATAGAAATCACAGGCAGATTCTTCTTCTAATGCTGCCTGAGATGAAACAGTACACTCCGGTAACATTTAAAAATAACAAACATTTGATTGAAGTTAAAAAACTAACTATAATACACCACTCTCCTCTTACTACGTCCATCTTTGTTGAGAGTTGCAAGAGAATGACTGGATATGGCAGTGAGGGGAGGAGCTATATAGCAGCTCTGCTGTGGGTGATCCTCTTGCAACTTCCTGTTGGGAAGGAGAATATTCCACAAGTAATGGATGATCCGTGGACTGGATACACTTAACAAGAGAAATTAAATTTTTTGGCGCTAACAACATCCAGAAATGACGCAACTCGCGTCATGGCAGACGCAAAGAGACCTGGCGTCAACTAAGACGCCGGAAATTACGAATTTGCGTCACCGAACGTATCTTCGTGCCCAAAAAAATCTCGCGTCAAGAATGACGCAATAAATATCAGCATTTTGCGGCCTTGCAAGCCTAATTTTGCCAGCGAAAATTAATGAAAAACAGTCAATTTGAAGAAAAGACTATACCCCAGGTAAGAAAAAATAACTTCCTAAATATGTTTTCCCAATTTTGAAACTGAAAGTCTGCAAAAGGAAATACATAAACCTAACTCATGGCAAATATAAGTAAAATACATATATTTAAAACTTTACATTAATACATAAAGTGCCATACCATAGCTGAGTGTGTCTTAAGTAATGAAAACATACTTACTGAAAGACTCCCATCCACATATAGCAGATAGCCAAACCAGTATTGAAACAGTTATTTGTAGAGGTAATGGAATATGAGAGTATATTGTCGATCTGAAAAGGGAGGTCAGGGCCGGTGCTTGTGTAAGGTTGCTTAGGCAGTCGCCTTAGGGTGCCCACAGCAGAGGGGTGCCGAGAGCAGGAGGTGCTGAGGTCACAGTGGATCTGCCTGACTGGCATTGGCAAAGCGTAAGTGAACATTTTTTATGTGCGCACAGCACACTGACTGTCACACAGGACACACACAGCTCCTGAGCTCTCAGCATTAATCTTTGTATTCTGCGGACTGCGCCCCCTGGCTGAGCTGAGCCTGAAACTTCCTACATTGGTTGCTATGCTGTGGGGGCAGCATGGGCAGGGGGGCGTGTGTGATGCTCCCTTGCGCAGCACTGTAAGTCAGTCAGTGACGTGGAGGCGGTGGAGCCGAGTCTTAGAGGTAAATCATGCGGTGGATGCCTGGCGCCTCGTGGCTGACACACTGAAAATGCACCCAGACAGCCAGACCGGCATTGAAGTGAGAGGTAGGTAGGATGGCGGATTGGCGGGTCTGAGCCAGCCGCAGTATCCCAAGCTCAGCTGTATTGTTTCTCAAGCTGTTAGTGTGCACACCGGGGAAATGGACTGCGCGCTCCTGTGCTACATAGTGCTTTCCTGTGCCGTTGATGGCAAGCTCAGTCAGTCTCCTCCAGGCTCCAGCCTCCCTCCCTCTATTGTTCAAATCGGATCCCTGCTCACCTCCTCTCTGATTCCCAACAATACCCCTCTGCCTGTGCATGTGACTGTCACTTCTCCCTGACATGGATCCTGGATTCCTGGGCTCAGCTACAGTCATCCCACGTCTCACATGCCCTGTCCCGTTATGGCCTAATTGTCACAACCACATTTGTTATAACTAGTAGCCTATTACATCAAGCTTTACATTGCATAGACAATGCAACATTTATTTTACATTCGGAATTTCACTATATAGTAAAATGCAATATTTGTAAATTTATTATTTTTACTAATTAGTTATTAAATAGTTGGTACTAAAATAAAGGAATATAGGGTTTTACCTTTAAAAAGATTAACTATTTGAGCAAAACACTTTGGCACTCAAGGAACTGAATAGCATTTGTTTAGAAAATGTGTAAATATTTATTTATATGTCTTAGTCTCCAACTGCTGTGTATCTATTAAGAAAATACTAATCTTAATAAAAAAAAAATGTGATATGCTTTCTTATCAGATTACCCCTAAGTAAACTGCTGCCCCATCTCCCACTATGCTATGCTATTTGTCCCTCAGTGCTCATGTGCTTTCCTTTGAGACTCACAATCACACAGGTGACAGCTGGGGTGGTGCTGCAGGAAAGTGGGGAAGGGGATTTTTTTGTTTTCTTTCCTTCCTACGTCTATTAATATTCTTCTATGCTTGTACATCCTAACTGCTCTATAGCTATTAGCAGTTTAAATATATTTCAAAAATAATTTCTCAATTGTTTATTTATTAAATGTATGTATAAATGTATTATTATTATTATCGGTTATTTGTAGAGCGCCAACAGATTCCGCAGCGCTATTTTGTACGTATTAAGTGTATACTTCACTGCAAGCTAATGTGTATCAAGATGCATTCACAGCTTCTGGGAACTTGAGTTTCAGGCTTGCATGCGTGAGACTTGCAACCCCAAATTCAAGAAGCAGTCTCTGCTTCATATCCAAGGTGGCAGAGATAAATTACCTCAAACTCGCTTGTTCGGGGTGATTAAAAGGCCCTGCTGTCATGAAATTGGTTGCCCAAGAGCAGGGACAGGATTAAACAAGAGCATTTCTGCAGTCTTAAATTTTTCCAAGTGGTGATTGCAGGTGGACCGGTTTTCTGCTTGAGATCTTGAGTCAGCCTACAGCTTGATACATGTTCCTGTTAGACATGCTAGTATCAGTCTAGGTATAATGGTGAAAAAGAACAAAGGTCATCTTGACTCAAGGTTATGTATTTATATTTTGTCACCACTGTTTGATTTATTATGCAGAGCCACCACTAATTTGCTATGTTGTGCAGAACCACAACTTTAGTACACTAACCATTATAGCTATACTTATGACAAATCAGATCAAGAAGCAGTCAAGAAATTGATGTGATAATGGAAATCTGTTTTGTAATAGCAGGGTATATAATTTCCTTAAGATGGAGCGGCAAAATGTGTCTTCGCCTGTGTATCCAAAAATCCTAGCACCGCCCCTGAGGGAGGTAGGAGATAAATCTCTACAACCGATAACAGAGAACCTATGAAAATATTCCCCGTGAGGAAAACCATAGAATTCAAGAGGTGATACTCCCTACACATCCCTCTGACATTCACTGTACTCTGAGAGGAATCAGGCTTCAAAATGCTGAGAAGCGCTTATCACAGAAGGAAATCTAGCACAAACTTACTTCACCACCTCCATAGGGAGGCAAAGTTTGTAAAACTGAATTGTGGGTGTAGTGAGGGGTGTATTTATAGGCATTTTGAGGTTTAGGAAACTTTGCCCCTCCTGGTAGGATTGTATATCCCATACGTCACTAGCTCATAGACTCTTGCCAATCACATGAAAGAAATTTGGGTTCAGTGTCCCTTTAAGTTGCTTTTTTATTTATTAATTTTTCAGGTTTTTATATTACAGTATTCAAACCTTAATACTTGTTTTTACTATACTCAAAAATGCTACTTCTATATAACTTGAATTATTCTACATACATCTATTTATAACTACCCTTCCCTGGCTATCAAAATGTTTCACTCATTTATATTCTGACTAGCTACCTAGTCTCATAAAACTGTTAACCCCTTCATAACAAAAAAATGGAAATACCATGTCCATTGAGTTGTAATATACAGGGAGTGCAGAATTATTAGGCAAATGAGTATTTTGACCACATCATCCTCTTTATGCATGTTGTCTTACTCCAAGCTGTATAGGCTCGAAAGCCTACTACCAATTAAGCATATTAGGTGATGTGCATCTCTGTAATGAGAAGGGGTGTGGTCTAATGACATCAACACCCTATATCAGGTGTGCATAATTATTAGGCAACTTCCTTTCCTTTGGCAAAATGGGTCAAAAGAAGGACTTGACAGGCTCAGAAAAGTCAAAAATAGTGAGATATCTTGCAGAGGGATGCAGCACTCTTAAAATTGCAAAGCTTCTGAAGCGTGATCATCGAACAATCAAGCGTTTCATTCAAAATAGTCAACAGGGTCGCAAGAAGCGTGTGGAAAAACCAAGGCGCAAAATAACTGCCCATGAACTGAGAAAAGTCAAGCGTGCAGCTGCCAAGATGCCACTTGCCACCAGTTTGGCCATATTTCAGAGCTGCAACATCACTGGAGTGCCCAAAAGCACAAGGTGTGCAATACTCAGAGACATGGCCAAGGTAAGAAAGGCTGAAAGACGACCACCACTGAACAAGACACACAAGCTGAAACGTCAAGACTGGGCCAAGAAATATCTCAAGACTGATTTTTCTAAGGTTTTATGGACTGATGAAATGAGAGTGAGTCTTGATGGGCCAGATGGATGGGCCCGTGGCTGGATTGGTAAAGGGCAGAGAGCTCCAGTCCGACTCAGACGCCAGCAAGGTGGAGGTGGAGTACTGGTTTGGGCTGGTATCATCAAAGATGAGCTTGTGGGGCCTTTTCGGGTTGAGGATGGAGTCAAGCTCAACTCCCAGTCCTACTGCCAGTTTCTGGAAGACACCTTCTTCAAGCAGTGGTACAGGAAGAAGTCTGCATCCTTCAAGAAAAACATGATTTTCATGCAGGACAATGCTCCATCACACGCGTCCAAGTACTCCACAGCGTGGCTGGCAAGAAAGGGTATAAAAGAAGAAAATCTAATGGCATGGCCTCCTTGTTCACCTGATCTGAACCCCATTGAGAACCTGTGGTCCATCATTAAATGTGAGATTTACAAGGAGGGAAAACAGTACACCTCTCTGAACAGTGTCTGGGAGGCTGTGGTTGCTGCTGCACGCAATGTTGATGGTGAACAGATCAAAACACTGACAGAATCCATGGATGGCAGGCTTTTGAGTGTCCTTGCAAAGAAAGGTGGCTATATTGGTCACTGATTTGTTTTTTTTTGTTTTTGAATGTCAGAAATGTATATTTGTGAATGTTGAGATGTTATATTGGTTTCACTAGTAAAAATAAATAATTGAAATGAGTATATATTTGTTTTTTGTTAAGTTGCCTAATAATTATGCACAGTAATAGTCACCTGCACACACAGATATCCCCCTAAAATAGCTATAACTAAAAACAAACTAAAAACTACTTCCAAAACTATTCAGCTTTGATATTAATGAGTTTTTTGGGTTCATTGAGAACATGGTTGTTGTTCAATAATAAAATTAATCCTCAAAAATACAACTTGCCTAATAAGTCTGCACTCCCTGTATGTTTATGCCAGGTTTCTAACACATTCTCAAGTAAAACATAGCATTTTAGATTTCTACTAGACTAGCCCACTATGATTATTAAACTTGTATAATTTTTAATGCTTTTTAGTACTATTCAATGGCAAGTACACATTTTGTACGTCAAAGATAAAAAAAAAAAATGAAATACCTCTCAAGCACTGATGATTTTACTTGTTCTGGGAGTTTACATGATAATGTTGATTTAGTATTACTTGTAAATAAAACATCCATAGGCTTTTCAGTGTTCATTTCTAGAATGTTTGACTCCTCTTCCTTAGAATAGCCAAAGAGCTCAGGATCATCCTGAATGACATCTATAACCAGAATGTCATCTTCATAAGTTATAAGGGCATCTGGAGTATTCTGCATTTTGCATTTATTTTTCTTTGCATTTATTGGAGTTTTAAGGTGAGGCAACAAGGGTACGACCAGAGATGTATCATGCAAGAAACTGTCTGAACTAAGAAGCTCAGTCCAATCTTGCTCTGAACCTTGATAGCAGTATGTCCCTTTTGCGGTTTCAGCTTTATTTACAGAACATGGTGACCGATTATCTTTGCCGTTATGTTTATTAAAGCTCTGAGCAGTTAGTTCTAAATCCACATTTTGGGGGCTTGGAGGTGCATAACCTTTTACATCAGCATTGTGTAGGATCTTCATTTCAGAAAGTACAGCTTCATCAGGTGCTTCTGGTGACATGTTTTCAGACACAATAAAACTATCCATGGGTTCCTTAGCATACGATTCACATATATTGTGTTTGGGGGCCTTCTCAACGTTTATTATTGGAACTTTAAAATGTGAACTATTATGAGGGTTTTCCAGTGTGCAAGTCTGTATGTTTTCTACATTGTCAGTACTAGAAGCATTTATTGAACACTTACCACTAAGTTTAGTGTCAACTGCCATTGGCAAATCCACAGTGTCATTTCTTTCACTGCTCAAAGAAAATAAATCACTTTCTAGCTGAATGTTTTCTATTTGAGGGACTGAAATTTGATCAAAATCGCCTATTTTAGTAGGTAAATCTGTAAAGAGCACATTATTTAAATTTGAATCCAGACTTTTTTTATTCTGTGTGTCATTATTGGCCCCTTCAGCAATTTCTATTGAGGTTTTAACTTTGTCGATTACAGTTTTTGCTTCATTTTCATGAACAAGTGGGACGGAAATGTGATCAAAATCGGCTATTTTAGATGGTAAATCCGCAAAGTGCCCATTATTTAAATTTGAATCCAGACTTTTTTTATTCCTTGTGTTATTACTGGCCCCTGCAGCAATTTCTATTAAGGTTTTAACTTTGTTGTTTACCGTTTTTGCTTCATTTTTATGAACAAGTGCAAACTTTAAGTGTGAATTATCTGTAGTCTGAATGGGGCATGCTATTTTCCGAGGAAATGACCAAACACCAGTCCTAGCACAAGAACAATTCCATATAGTCCTCCCAGTAAATGGCACACTCCTTTGACATGAAAAGAGTTGGATCTCCTTCTTAAAATGCTTTACATGGCTGTGATTTTCAACTTCCCCTAAAGAATCATCAGCAATTTTATCTACAGCATACATTTTTGCATTTGGATATTCTAGAGGCACATTTTTGACTACTGAAAACTCTGCATCATTTGAATTAGGATTCTTCTGAAAGTTTGATATTGTATCTGGTGATCTGACACCATCAGTGTCAACAAGCAGGCAAGAGTTATGTTCTTGTGTGTTTTCTTCTAAAACCCCACTTGCATGTGTCCTTTTGTTATTGTTTTCATCATCATTTAAATCTCCCACACGAATAATTAATTTTGAAGATTTTAGGTTGATAGTGTGCCCAGCTTTTTCTTTCAACTGCTCATTTTTCTCTTTCACCACTACAGTATCAGAAGGCCTTTTGTTTACTGCAGGGCTTCCTGTAGAATGTTTGTTTGTTTCCATAACTTTCCTTCTAAGGACCCATCTTACTTTCCTTATCTGAACACCGTTTTCTTCTACAGTAGGTGCCAGTTTTTCAGACTTTTCCTTCTCCTTTCCCGAACAATTATGATTACTACAACTAACTGGCAAATCAGTGGAACAGTGAAGGACACACTCCTGTAAATCTGTTTCTTTTACTCCATTTGAGGAAATCATATTTTCAAGTTTGAAACTACTTTTCTTCAGATCTGAACAATTTAATAGATTTTGAAGTTTATTACAATTATGTAACTTCACTACAGGGTATGAAAGACTGGGCACGGGACATGGACTGCTTGTGGTTAAACATTTATTCTTTTTATTGATTGTGTCTTCTGGATTTGAAGACTGTATGTGCTGCCTCCTGTTTTTTCTTGTCTTCTGACTATCCTCAGCGCTTTCAATTTTGCAAGAGTTCAGATTTGAAACGGCTGCACAATCTTGAAGCTCTTTGCCCAACGATAGGCAAACAGAATCTTTGACTTTCACTCTCCCTAAATTAAAAAAAGTACAGGTTTAGATGTAAAAATATGTAAATATATTTGTGTACACATTTTTTTAAACCTTGTAACCAATAGCTAACATCACAATCCTTACAGGGACAGTCAAGTCCAAAAAAAACTTTCTTGATTCAAATAGGGCATGTCATTTTAAACAACTTTCCAATTTATTTTTTTTTCACCAATTTTGCTTTGTTCTCTTGGTATTCTTAGTTGAAAGCTAAACCTAGGAAGTTCATATGCTAATTTCGTAAATTTTAAAGGATCACCTCTAATCTAAATGCATTTTGATAGTTTTTAACCACTAGAGGGCATTAGTTCATGTGTTTCATAAAGATAACATTGAGCTCATGCATGTGAATTTACCGTGGAATCAGCTCTGATTGGCTAAAATGCAAGTCTGTCAAAAGAACTGAAATAAGGGGGCAGTCTGCTGAGGCTTAGATACAAGGTAATAACAGAGGTAAAACATGTATTATAACTTTGTTGGTTATGCAAAACTGGGGAATTGGTAATTAAGGGATTATCTATCTTTTAAAACAATAACAATTCTGTTGTTGACTTTCCCTTTAAGAAAAAATTACCCGATGATTAATCAACAGAAAATTACCATACAAATCTATTGGGATTTTTTTAGGCAAATAATTTCCTACATTTTTCTAAAGGATTGTGATAAAACCCATCACTGTTAATATTGGAAGGGGGTTTCTTAAATCTTTTTTTCCTCTATGCTGCTTAAACGGACATACAATTTTTTTACAAAATTAAAGGGACAGTCAAGTCCAAAAAAAGGTTGCTTTGTTCTCTTGGTATTCTTTGTTGAAAACTAAACCTAGGAAGGCCCAAATGATAATTTCTAAGCCCTTGAAGGCCGCCTCTTATAAAAAGCTTTTTTATTTGCTTTTCACAACAGCGGGAGAGCTAGTTCATGTCAGCCATATAGATAACATTGTGATCACGCCCGTGGCTTGTGAAAAACACAGCACTAATTGGCTAAAATGCAAGTCTATTAAAAATAAATAAAATTTCATCAGGGGGCTGTCAGAAGATGCTTAAAAACAAGTTAATCACAAAGGTAAAAAGTACATTAATATAACTGTGTTGGTTGTGCAAAACTGGGGAATGGGTAATAAAGTGATTATCTATCTTTTTAAACAACAAAAATTCTGGTGTTGACTGTCCCTTTAAACTCTTATGGTTTAAAGTGAATGTAAATTTTGATGCTAAAGTGTCCGGTTTTTAAAAATCTAATTAAAAACAGGGGCACTTTAATTCATCAAAATTTACATTTCACTTGTGTGGGGAAAAAATACTTACCTTTTAAACTAGACAGCAGCTCCAGCTTCCTCCGCCAGTCGCAAAGCCTCTTCTTGGGTCTAAAATGAAGAATCCAGCTTCCTATCATTTCTGACATCAGAAATGGCTTGTGTCGACCGGAGGAAACTGGAGCAGCTGACAAGTTTAAAAGGTAAGTATTTTTTCACGAGTGAAATGTAAATTTTGATGAATTAAAGTGCCCCTGTTTTGTATTAAATTATTTCGTTGAAAAGCATACCTAAGTAGGCTGGTAGGCTAAGGTGTAGCAAATACACTGCTGGGTGATACCTGGTCATTGATGCTACAGCAAGAAAAACAAAACAACAAAAAATGAGCAGCAGGAAAGAAAATAAAAAGCTGCACCACTCAAAACGTTGGCATGCAGATTGTGCTGTCTATTATAAGCTGCTTTTTTATTTTTCAGTTTGGTTAAAAATCAAGCAATGGTTGGAGTGACAACAGTTCAGTCCCTTATTTCATTCAATAGAAGCAAAATGCTGAAAAAAATTCAAGACATGCACCACAGTGCTTTGGCAGCAGAGGTCTGTGGGACTTGTTCTAGATACTGGTCGGTATTGTGCTATTGTCTGTAGGGTAGTAATTGCTTGAAATGGTTTCCTGAACCATGCAAATGTAAATAAAATGATATAATAAACTAATACAATAGGTTATTTGACATAAAGGGACACTGAACACAATTTTTTTCTTTTGTGATTCAGATAGAGCATGCAATTTTAAGCAACTTTCTAATTTACTCCTATTATAAAAAAATGTCATTCTCTTAGTATCTTTATTTGAAAAGCAAGAATGTAAGTTTAGATGCCGGTCCATTTTTAGTTTACAACCTGGGTTGTTCTTGCTGATTGGTGGATAAATTCACCCACCAATAAAAAGTTGTCCATTGTCTTAACCAAAAATTGGCTGGCTCATTAGCTTAGATACCTTCTTTTTCAAATAGAGATAGCAAGAGAACGAAGAAAAATTGATAATAGGAGTAAATTAGAAAGTTTCTTAAAATTGCATGCTCTATCTGAATCACGAAAGACAAAATTTGGGTTCAGTGTCCCTTTAAACAAGCAAACCCCAACCGCAATTAGGACCCAAAAAAAAGCCATAGGGTAACCATGGCAACAGACTAGTCACATAAAAAAACACCTAATGAATGAATTTACATATAATCATTTTAAAAGTTAAAACAGTCTGAGTATCATGTGATATACGGTGTAATAGTGACTAAGTACATGTGACCAACAACAGGAATAATTGGTAGAAGTACACAATGTTATTTATATACAAATCACGCCATTACTTTGGCAAACTATTAAATTCAGAGTACCTTTTAAGCATTAAGGACTACACTAACAGAAAAGGATGCGTCAGGACAAATACCCGACCTAATCAAGCCGAAAATCATCACGATCATGGCCGCGGCACTTGCCAGGAAGTCAAACAACTTACTTCCTTGTAAGTGATATGGTCACGTGTCCGCAAGAACCAATCGGCAACAAGCATCTCAGTCACTATTGCTACGCAACATGTAACTCCACCGTTATCCTGCAATGCTCAAAACGACCAATCAGGATGGGCAACTGGGAAATCCCGTAAGCGATGCGTAGTCATAGTGACTCGCCTACATCAACACATAAAAAACATGTGTGGACGAATGTGACATCACGCTAAAGTATAACTATCATCCAAAGAGACAGTGCCTAAAAAACTAATCAAGGGCAACTTTTGTCAGACTAGAGCATATAGGAAAAATGGAGATTAAAAACAGTGTCTATATACAGGGATAGAATCGAAAATAAAGTAGCACCACATTACAGAAAAAATTTAGGAACAGGTGAGTGAAGGGATACAAAAATTGCATATGTAAGGGTTACAAATAGAATCTTAATACACGGCATATATGAATGATCTGTAGCAACAATAATGAACTAACAGAAAAAGCAAAAATAGCTTTAAAAGGTGTCAGTACTCATAGTATAAGCAATGCTTATAATGTAATATCATATAATATAAACGTTACTTGCAGGCAGATGCCTCAAATGCCAAAGTGCATTAAAACATGCTATAAAAAGTTTTTTCAAAAGAAAGAGGCAAGGACTTCCGGTGGGAGGGCGGAGAGAGCAGAAGCAGGGAAAAGAGCTCCGCTGCTTACAGCTACTTACTTGGGAAGAAATCCCAAATATTGCCCCCAGAAAACGCTGAAACCCTTGGCAGGAGAGCCCCTCACTGCCCGGACACTAGTCAGCAAGGAGTCGGACAGCTGACTCCCCCGCCGTAGAAGCCGCGAGACAGAAGGAGCAGAAGCAAGTAGCGGCTGAAGCCGTGAGGTTCCCAGCCAGATAAAAGCCGCAAAAAAAAACCTCACACCACGCACGGAGCTGGGTGACAGAACTCAACCTTTCTGGTAAGAGCCCAGACAACTGTGCGAAGAAGGCGCAGAACCGGGAGGGAAAGTCTCACTAACGGCGGGAACGCCGCCATCTTGCCCCACTGCTGGGGAAACAAATTAACGCAGGTCGCAGCACACCCAAAGAGAGGGTTGGGGGTAGAGGGGGTGAGCAGCGGCCAGCTGTTAAAATAGTCCTGACCCCCGCAGAAAATACAGAGCACTGCCCACGCCTGCAGTAGGGAGATATTGAGGCCTAAAGTAGATAAACCTGCCTAGTATAGCCCTGGGACAACCGGAGGACATAAGAATCAAGGGCATTGGGGAGCAGGAGTACTCTCACAGGGGAAAGGCTCACAAACCCACACACTGTACAGTTCTCATTTGTTGTAAGGCTGCCCGAAACCATTAGTAATAGAGAGCTACCTTACTCCTTTACGAGAGCGCAATCCCATAGCCCCAGGGGACATCCTGTTACTGCAGCCTAAGAATTAGCACGAAGCTTGTGGAGCTGCATGGTGGAAATAGGCTTATAAACTTTGGACCCACAGAGTCTGTCTGTTTCTAGATTGTAACATCACTTATCACACTATGCAGGGCTAGAGGGCACGGGCCTGTTCCCCCCCATGCCCACCCACCGCTTAATACGCATACCATTGAACTTGCATTTGATATTATTCTGAGGCCTGGAAGGAATTAGAGGGAAGCTGCAAATTAGTAGTGAGACAAACATAAGAATTTAACATTGCTGGTGAAGACAGATGAAAGACCTTTAAAGCTGCATGCAAAAACAGGGACAATGACGAGCAGACTTAAAAATGCAGAGAAGAAAAAGAGCCATATGGAGACACCACAGGCCTCTGTGGAGATGGATGCCTTGATGAATTCTAACTCTATGGATACCCACCCAATTGTCTCGCAGATCTCTGCACTGTTCCTACCTAAAATTGAACAGCTGCAAACAGGGATGGACTCACAACAGAAGTAAAGTCATTCAATGGCAGATTAACGCAGGTAGAACAAAGGGTGGCGGAAGGAGAAACCCGCCACAGAGAGGCTGAAACCAATATTCGAACACTACAACAACAAAATGACCGGCTGTGGGCAAAGATTGATGACCTGGAGAACAGGCCGAGAAGAAGTAATCTAAGAATTGTAGGAGTTCCAGAATCCCTCCCGGGAACACAGCTAATAGAATTTCCAGAAAATACCCTACCAAAGCTACTACATATGCCTCAATCCTGCCTTCCGTGCGTGGTGGAGAGAGCCCACAGAGTGGGAGACCCAAGAAGGCAGGGGGAAAACAACCAACAGCCACGGCAAGTTATGGTAAAGTACCTTAACTACAAAGCAAAACTAGCAATTCTGCAAGCCTATAGAAAGGCTCCATCGCTGGAATACGAAGGCAGAAGAGTATATCTATTTCAAGACTACTTAGCAACGGTAGCAGCCAGAAGAAAATAATTTACGCCCTATTGCAAGCAACTTATGGAGCAAGGCAGAATGGCAGCCCTCTTATTCCCGGCAAGACTACGACTATATACAGCCAATGGCCCTCTATTCTTCGAATCACCAAAACAGCTCAAGCTACATTTGCAGAGAGAGAACGAACAACGACAACCACGAGATCAAGAAGATCGGCCTTCTGTCACATGAGGACAAGGCCAACTGTAAAGGCCGCAGAAGAAACAAAGTAAAGCTTCTTAAAGACTAAAGACATGTTAACTAATATCCTTTACAAGTGTGGGGGGGGGGACTTACTTATTGCATTGTTGGGGATTTTTTTGTGTGTTCATTCTTTTTTGGAGGGGTTAAGAGAGAGAGAGAAAGTTAATGTTTAATACTCAGACTGTTAACTGTTTAATATAGTAATAGATAGAACCCATCAATCCTCAAGGCGCTGCCCCAGGGGGAAAAGAAGACAGCTCTCGGAGACTGCACAGACGAGTAAGTACAGTGCATTTTACAATACCTAACTAGTCGCACACAATACACCATACATAATCCCTTTGACAAATAGTGATACCCACACAGAATAAGAGAATTACGGTAGCAGAATGAGGGTTACCATATGGAACGTGGGAGGGATAACATTGCCTATTAAAAGAAAGGCGATATTGAGACAGCTAAATGTAAAAAAAACTGATATTGCCATATTAGAAGAAACACATCTCTCACAAATAGAGCACCAAAAGCTTAAATAGAGCTGGGTGGGGGAAGTACTTTTTACACCCTATAAAGGGAAAAGAGCGAGAGGGGTAGCAATGTTGTTCCGCAAGGGATTGCACTATGCTATCTCGCAGGTGGTTACTGACATAGAAGGTAGATTTCTGATAGTGCCTGGTGCACTGTGCCTGGTTCTATGTGGGATCTATGGTCCCCAGACGCAGAAAAAAGAATTCTTAAACCACCTCCAAAGCAAGCTCATACAATTTTCAGATCTGCCCATAGTAGTGGGAGGAGACTACAACATAGCTCCACACACACCGGCGGACAGATTCCGCAATCCCAATAGCGACACACACCCAAAACAGCCGTGGTCAGAGTCTAGGAGAGAAACATTAATTCTTAAAAACTTTAGAAATACTTTATCCCTCTTAGATATCTGGAGAGAGAGAAATCCAGAGGCACGAGACTACACATGTGCACATCCATCAGAAACTACACTTTCTCGCATAGACTACTTCCTGGTCTCGAACCAGTTATGCCCCAGGGTTGGAGAGATTAGAATAGACCCCATAACCATCTCAGATCACGCCCCAGTCACGTTGGAGCTAATTACCGACACCCCTCAAAGAAAAGCATGTGGGTGGAGATTTCCCGCACACCTGTATCATGATCTGAACCTCAGAAAGCACCTGGTAGGGGAGTGGTTAGTTTACAAAGACCTTAATATACAGCACATAAATTACATCTCACTGTTTTGGGAAACGGCAAAGGCAGTACTGAGGGGGGTAGTGACGACGTACGCAATAAAGCCAACTAAAATCAGTAAAAAGAGGGGAGAGTTACTCTTGCGCCAACTCCTAAATGCAAGGAACCAATACCTCAGACATCCGACGGAGCTGAATAGAATAAAATACAGAGACGCCAAGGCCCTCAGAGACACACACCTCATTCAGGCATCAGTCAGGGCCCAAAATCGAATGCAGGCTAAATTTTACCGCTATGGGAACCGCACAGGAAAACTATTAGCAAAAATTACTAAGCTAGACAGAAAACCTAACACTATAGCTGCTATTAAGGGAGAAGGAACGATACTAATGAAGGAAAAAGATATTCATAAAGCATTTATAGACTATTATTCTAGGCTATATAACTTTCAAGAAGTTGAAAGTGAAACAAAATTTCTGGGAGGATATGACCCTTCCCCAAGTAAATGAGGAACAGCTACATAAATTAAATAGCCCAATAAGTCCCCTAGAGGTCACTAAAGCCATTGAGGCTTTGCCCCTAGAGAAAACTCCTGGACCGGATGGATTGCCAGGAGAATTCTATAAAATGATCAAGGGAGAGGTAGCGGAGACACTCACTCTAATGTTTAACGCCATTATGGAAGGGAGGGCAGGTCTATCTAACAGATTTACGGAAGCAAATTTGATTGTTATCCCTAAACCAGACAGAGACCCACTACTGACATCATCATATAGACCAATTTCCCTACTTAATTCAGACTACAAACTGTTTACAAAAATTTTAGCCAACAGACTGACGGAGATACTACCATACCTGATACATGAAGATCAGACGGGGTTTGTGAAAGGCAGATCCTCAGTAAGAAACATGAGAAAATTGCAACTAGTGCTGTCACATTGCTGGGGGAAAGGAAATCGAGACCAAGACCAGGGGGGTGGGGACGCTTGTCTGATATTGGTAGACGCTGAGAAAGCGTTCGACAAGATACTGTGGGACCACCTGTGCACTACACTAGGGAAATTTGGTGTGCAGGGAGACTTCATGACAGCCATTTACGCCATCTATAATGACCCCCGCGCAGCAATTCTAATCAATGGCGAGCCGTCCAAACCATTCCCACTCCTGAGGGGTACGAGGCAGGGATGTCCCCTGTCCACGCTCCTTTTCGACCTAGCGCTTGAACCGTTAGCAATAAAGATCAGAAGGGACACGGAGGGACTAAGTATAGGCAAAGAAACTTTACACATATCCCTCTTTGCAGATGATATGATTTTGTACACGCAAGAGCCCAGGAAGAATATCCCTAACCTAATGCGCATTATAACTGAGTTTGGGCAAATCTCAGGATATTGCATAAATAAAGACAAATCAGAACTGTTATGGTTACGGAATGGGAAGCCCTCGGAGCCACTACAGGATAACTTTAAAATAGTAGCCAACACATTCAAACACTTAGGCATCACACTGTCTAGGGACCCCAGGCAGTGGTATGAGATTAATTTCCGACCATTACTTAACGATTTGCGAAGAACACTTTTGAATTGGTCGGCGCTTCCACTGACACTGTCGGGGAGAGTGGGACTAATCAAAATGATTCTGTTTCCCAAGCTGTTATACACATTACAAATGCTCCCGGAGCTTATACGCAAACAAGACCTCCAGACACTAAACAGAGACATATTACAATTCTTGTGGAAGGGGAAAAAACACAGAATAAGTTATCACAAAAAGACATGCACACCGGAGATGGGGGTTTTGGACTCCCAAACATTGAACACTACAATTGGGCAGCTTTGGCTAAATATGTGATGGATTGGTTCTTAGACAGAAATGTCTTCACCAATTGCAGATTGGAGACGGAAATCATCGCTCCATGGTCTTTGAAAATGCTCCCATATATGACCCGCACACAATTAGATGGAGTGGTAGGGCACACTACTCTTTTCCTTCAACCTATAAAAGCGTGGTGGAGGGTTTGCAGAGCCTTTGGAGTATCACACAAACATACTGTATATCTACCTCTACGAGGTAATCCAGATTTTCAGGCGGGCTTCACTACCATGCCTTTTAGGCAGTGGGAGGAGTGGGGATTGACTGTCCTCCGGCAAGTATTGTCGGCGGACCAGAGATCAGTCAGGTCATTCGCTGATCTGCAAATGGATTTTAATCTACCCAATAAGCACCACTTTGCATTTCTACAGATGAGACACTATGTGCAGGACCTTTTAAGGGCGGGAGATCTGCCGGACACTAGCTGCGAAATCTATAAGCTACTGACATTGACAGGGGGGGGGGGCGGTGACCTCTATCTCGCACACATACAGGGCACTCCAAACTGCACCTAATAAAGCCACTAGAGATCACCTCCAACATACATGGAGTGCACTGACTGAACAGCCAGCCATAGATCAGATCATCGAACATAGTGTTTTGAAGGTGAGGAAAGCCTCATTATCAAATGAAATCCGAGAAGCACACACAAAACTGCTACATAACGCATACATAACACCGAAGATGTTTCATAAGTGGAACCCTAAAGCCTCAGGACTGTGCCAAAAATGCTCACACCCAAACCCAAACATTCTACATATGACATGGCAATGTCCAAAGCTCACGCAATTCTGGAGTATGACACAAAGATAGGTAGAGAGAAAGACTGGGGAGAGCATAGATCTATCAGTAAACATGGTGATATTCCTGCACTCACAGGCAGACACACAGAAGCATACTGCGTTCATCCACAATGTAATACTGCTAGCGAGAAAACTCATCTTCAAACAGTGGATAATGCCCAACCCACCAACCCTAACACATCTCAAACTAACACTACAACAACAAATGATTCACGAACAAATAGACACACGGGGAGACATCGCACTACGGACTAAACAATTTCTAAACAAGTGGGAGCCCCTAATTTGCAGTCTAGACTTATCACACCAGAGACAGATTCTGTATCCGCTCAAAGACTCAGAGTTTGTACTGGAAGCCCAACTACGTGGGAAGTGGAATATTTTTAATTAATGAAATAACGGACCAGTGGACAGATTGGGACGAGATGTAGAGATAAGAACCTGGGGGGAGCGCCTTGGGGTGGGTCAGAGGAGAGTAGGATCCCGTTGTTAGTAGGAGGTGTGGGAAGGAAAACTAATCTGTTGATATAAGACGCTAACTAACATTTAAAAGACTCACCTGGAATGGAGAAGAACGTATTTGATATACGAAGAAGAAAACTTAATATCAGAGACTCTTGGAAGATCTAACTACTAAATTACAATGTACTGCAAAGTCTCTTATTCTCCGACTAAGAAGGGGAAAAAGAAATGAGATATGCTGGCATAGCGAGGGTAGATTAGGAAATGAAGTGAGTAAATGGAGTCTGGAGGAACTAAGATATTAGAATATAGAGTAAAATACAGTGCTGTTATGGTGACAATATTTGGTATCATATTCTGTAAGATTTTCGCTGTTTACGTTGTTTGTTGCTATGATCAGTGCTGGAAATAAATAAAGAATTTAAAAAAAAAAAAAAGAAAGAAAGAGGCAAAAGATATGCAAGCAACGTGTACAAGTTGATGTATATTTACATACTTATTAATAAACTTGTAAATTATATATGAATAATGCCAACAAAATAGCAAACCTGATAACAAGGCAGTTGAAAAGGAGGACAAAAATGTTTTTATATTAACATTACATTAACAATTTGTGGGTCTACCATAAAAAACATAATTTATGCTTACCTGATAAATTTATTTCTCTTGTAGTGTATCCAGTCCACGGATTACTTGTGGGATATTCTCCATCCCAACAGGAAGTTGCAAGAGGATCACCCACAGCAGAGCTGCTATATAGCTCCTCCCCTCACTGCCATATCCAGTCATTCAACCGAAACAAGACGAGAAAGGAGAAACCATAGGGTGCAGTGGTGACTGTAGTTTAATTAAAATTTAGACCTGCCTTAAAAAGGACAGGGCGGGCCGTGGACTGGATACACTACAAGAGAAATAAATTTATCAGGTAAGCATAAATTATGTTTTCTCTTGTTAAGTGCATCCAGTCCACAGATCATCCATTACTTGTGGGATACCAATACCAAAGCTAAAGTACACGAATGATGGGAGGGACAAGGCAGGAACTTAAACGGAAGGAACCACTGCCTGTAGAACCTTTCTCCCAAAAACAGCCTCCGAAGAAGCAAAAGTGTCAAGTTTGTAAAATTTTGAAAAGGTGTGAAGCGAAGACCAAGTCGCAGCCTTGCAAATCTGTTCAACAGAGGCCTCATTTTTAAAGGCCCAGGTGGAAGCCACAGCTCTAGTAGAATGAGCTGTAATCCTTTCAGGGGGCTGCTGTCCAGCAGTCTCATAGGCTAAGCGTATTATGCTCCGAAGCCAAAAGGAGAGAGAGGTTGCCGAAGCTTTTTGACCTCTCCTCTGTCCAGAGTAAACGACAAACAGGGCAGATGTTTGACAAAAATCTTTAGTAGCCTGTAAGTAAAACTTCAAGGCACGGATTACGTCCAGATTATGCAAAAGACGTTCCTTCTTTGAAGAAGGATTAGGAAACAATGATGGAACAACAATCTCTTGATTGATATTCCTGTTAGAAACCACCTTAGGTAAAAACCCAGGTTTGGTACGCAGAACTACCTCAGAGACTCTTCGAGCCGAGGAAATAGCCATCTTTCCAAGATAAAAGTTTAATATCAATGGAATGAAGGGGTTCAAACGGAACTCCCTGAAGAACTTTAAGAACCAAGTTTAAGCTCCACGGGGGAGCAACAGTTTTAAACACAGGCTTAATCCTAACCAAAGCCTGACAAAATGCCTGGACGTCTGGAACTTCTGTCAGACGCTTGTGCAAAAGAATAGATAGAGCAGAGATCTGTCCTTTTAAAGAACTAGCTGATAAGCCTTTGTCTAAACCCTCTTGGAGAAAGGACAATATCCTAGAAATCCTAACCTTACTCCATGAGTAACTCTTGGATTCACACCAATAAAGATATTTACGCCATATCTTATGGTAGATTTTCCTGGTGACAGGCTTCCGAGCCTGTATTAAGGTATCAATGACTGACTTGGAGAAGCCACGCCTTGATAGAATCAAGCGTTCAATCTCCATGCAGTCAGTCTCAGAGAAATTAGATTTGGATGATTGAAAGGACCTTGTATTAGAAGGTCCTGCCTCAGAGGCAGAGGCAGAGTCCATGGTGGAAGAGATGACATGTCCACTAGGTCTGCATACCAGGTCCTGCATGGCCATGCAGGCGCTATCAGAATCACTGATGCTCTCCTGTTTGATTTTGGCAATCAGTCGAGGGAGCAGAGGAAACGGTGGAAACACATAGGCCAGGTTGAAGAACCAAGGAGCTGCTAGAGCATCTATCAGCGTTGCTCCCGGGTCCCTGGACCTGGATCCGTAACAAGGAAGCTTGGCGTTCTGGCGAGACGCCATGAGATCCAGTTCTGGTTTGCCCCAACGATGGACCAGTTGAGCAAACACCTCCGGATGGAGTTCCCACCCCCCCCGGATGAAAAGTGTGACGACTAAGAAAATCCGCCTCCCAGTTCTCTACGCCTGGGATGTGGATCGCTGACAGGTGGCAAGAGTGAGACTCTGCCCAGCGAATTATCTTTGAGACTTCTAACATCGCTAGGGAACTTCTGGTTCCCCCTTGATGGTTGATGTAAGCCACAGTCGTGATGTTGTCCGACTGAAATCTGATGAACCTCAGTGTTGCTAACTGAGGCCAAGCTAGAAAAGCCTTGAATATTGCTCTTAACTCCAGAATATTTATTGGGAGGAGTTTCTCCTCCTGAGTCCACGATCCCTGAGCCTTCAGGGAGTTCCAGACTGCGCCCCAACCTAGAAGGCTGGCATCTCTTGTTACAATCTCCAATCTGGCCTGCGAAAGGTCATACCCTTGGACAGATGGACCCGAGAAAGCCACCAGAGAAGAGAATCTCTGGTCTCTTGATCCAGATTGAGTAGAGGGGACAAATCTGAGTAATCCCCATTCCACTGACTTAGCATGCATAATTGCAGCGGTCTGAGATGCAGGCGCGCAAATGGCACTATGTCCATTGCCGCTACCATTAAGCAGATTACTTCCATGCACTGAGCCACTGACGGGCGTGGAATGGAATGAAGGACACGGCAAGCATTTAGAAGTTTTGATAACCTGGACTCCGTGAGGTAAATTTTCATTTCTACAGAATCTATAAGAGTCCCTAGGAAGGAGACTCTTGTGAGTGGTGATAGAGAACTCTTTTCCACGTTCACTTTCCACCCATACGACCTCAGAAATGCCAGAACTATCTCTGTATGAGACTTGGCAATTTGAAAGCTTGACGCCTGTATCAGGATGTCGTCTAGATACGGAGCCACCGCTATGCCTCGTGGTCTTAGAACCGCCAGAAGTGAGCCCAGAACCTTTGTAAAAATTCTCGGGCAGTGGCCAACCCGAAGGGAAGAGCTACAAATTGGTAATGCCTGTCTAGAAAGGCAAACCTTAGCAATCGATGATGATCTTTGTGAATCGGTATGTGAAGGTAGGCATCCTTTAAGTCCACTGTGGTCATGTACTGACCCTCTTGGATCATGGGTAGGATGGTCCGAATAGTTTCCGTTTTGAATGATGGAACTCTGAGGAATTTGTTTAAGATCTTTAGATCCAAGATTGGTCTGAAGGTTCCCTCTATCTTGGGAACCACAAACAGATTTGAATAAAATCCCTGTCCTTGTTCTGTCCGCGGAACTGGATGGATCACTCCCATTACTAGAAGGTCTTGCACACAGCTTAGGAATGCCTCTTTCTTTATCTGGTTTGCTGATAACCTTGAAAGATGAAATCTCCCTTGTGGAGGAGAAGCTTTGAAGTCCAGAAGATATCCCTGAGATATGATCTCCAACGCCCAGGGATTCTGAACATCTCTTGCCCACGTCTGGGCGAAGAGAGAAAGTCTGCCCCCCACTAGATCCGTTTCCGGATAGGGAGCCGTTCCTTCATGCTGTCTTGGGGGCAGCAGCAGGCTTTCTGGCCTGCTTGCCCTTGTTCCAGGACTGGTTAGGTTTCCAGGCCTGACTGGAATGAGCAACAGTTCCCTCTTGTTTTGAAGCGGAGGAAGTTGATGCTGCTCCTGCCTTGAAATTTCGAAAGGCACGAAAATTAGACTGTTTGGCCTTTGATTTGGCCCTGTCCTGAGGAAGGGTATGACCCTTGCCTCCAGTAATGTCAGCAATAATTTCCTTCATGCCAGGGCCAAATAAGGTCTGCCACTTGAAAGGAATGTTGAGTAACTTAGACTTTGAAGTCACGTCAGCTGACCAGGATTTAAGCCATAGCGCCCTACGCGCCTGGATGGCGAATCCGGAATTCTTAGCCGTTAGTTTAGTCAAATGAACAATGGCATCAGAAACAAATGAGTTAGCTAGCTTAAGCGTTCTAAGCTTGTCAATAATTTCATTCAAAGGAGCTGTCTGGATGGCCTCTTCCAGGGCCTCAAACCAGAATGCCGCCGCCGCAGCAGTGACAGGCGCAATGCATGCAAGGGGCTGTAAAATAAAACCTTGTTGAATAAACATTTTCTTAAGGTAACCCTCCAATTTTTTATCCATTGGATCTGAAAAAGCACAACTGTCCTCAACCGGGATAGTGGTACGCTTTGCTAAAGTAGAAACTGCTCCCTCCACCTTAGGGACCATCTGCCATAAGTCCCGTGTAGTGGCGTCTATTGGAAACATTTTTCTAAATATAGGAGGTGGGGAAAAGGGCACACCGGGTCTATCCCACTCCTTGCTAATAATTTCTGTAAGCCTTTTAGGTATAGGAAAAACGTCAGTACACACCGGCACCGCATAGTATCTATCCGGCCTACACAATTTCTCTGGAATTGCAACTGTGTTACAATCATTCAGAGCAGCTAATACCTCCCCAAGCAATACACGGAGGTTCTCAAGCTTAAAATTAGAAAATTCTGAATCAGGTTTCCCCGAGTCAGAGATGTCACCCACAGACTGAAGCTCTCCGTCCTCATGTTATGCATACTGTGACGCAGTATCAGACATGGCTCTAACAGCATTTGCGCGCTCTGTATCTCTCCTAACCCCAGAGCTATTGCGCTTGCCTCTTAATTCAGGCAATCTAGATAATACCTCTGACAGGGTATTATTCATGATTGGAGCCATGTCCTGCAAGGTAATTGCTATGGGCGTCCCTGATGTAATTGGCGCCATATTAGCGTGCGTCCCCTGAGCGGGAGGCAAAGGGTCTGACATGTGGGGAGAGTTAGTCGGCATAACTTTCCCCTCGACAGAACCCTCTGGTGATAATTCTTTTATAGATAAAGACTGATCTTTACTGTTTAAGGTGAAATCAATACATTTAGTACACATTCTCCTATGGGGCTCCACCATGGCTTTCAAACATAATGAACAAGTAGGTTCCTCTGTGTCAGACATGTTTAAACAGACTAGCAATGAGACTAGCAAGCTTGGAAAACACTTTAAAACAAGTTTACAAGCAATATAAAAAACGTTACTGCGCCTTTAAGAAACAAAAATTTTGAAATAACAGTGAAAAAATGCAGTTACACTAACGAAATTTTTACAGTGTATGTAATACGTTAGCAGAGCATTGCACCCACTTGCAAATGGATGATTAACCCCTTAATACCAAAAACGGAATAACAAATGACAAAAAAGTTTTTTAAACAGTCACAACTGCCACAGCTCTACTGTGGCTTTTTACCTCCCTCAATACGACTTTTGAACCCTTCAGAGAAGTCCTGGATCATGCAGGAAGAAGCTGGATGTCTGTGTCTGTAATTTTTGCTGTGCATAAAAACGCTAAAATAGGCCGCTCCCACTCATATTACAACAGTGGGAAGCCTCAGGGAACTGTTTCTAGGCAAAATTCAAGCCAGCCATGTGGAAAAAACTAGGCCCCAATAAGTTTTATCACCAAACATATGTAAAAAACGATTAAACATGCCAGCAAACGTTTTAAAATACACTTTTATAAGAGTATGTATCTCTATTAATAAGCCTGATACCAGTCGCTATCACTGCATTTAAGGCTTTACTTACATTACTTCGGTATCAGCAGCATTTTCTAGCAAATTCCATCCCTAGAAAAATATTTTAACTGCACATACCTTATTACAGGAAAACCTACACGCTATTCCCCCTCTGAAGTTACCTCACTCCTCAGAATATGTGAGAACAGCAAAGGATCTTAGTTACTTCTGCTAAGATCATAGAAAACACAGGCAGATTCTTCTTCTAAATACTGCCTGAGATAAACAGTACACTCCAGTACCATTTAAAAATAACAAACTTTTGATTGAAGAAATAAACTAAGTATAAAACACCACAGTCCTCTTACGACCTCCATCTTAGTTGACAGTTGCAAGAGAATGACTGGGTATGGCAGTGAGGGGAGGAGCTATATAGCAGCTCTGCTGTGGGTGATCCTCTTGCAACTTCCTGTTGGGAAGGAGAATATCCCACAAGTAATGGATGATCCGTGGACTGGATACACTTAACAAGAGAAAATATTTTTACTTGAAAGAGAGAAATATATATCTGTATATAATTAAGAGAGGGGATTTAGCACTCTTATTGCTCAAAGCGGTCTCCCAGAGGGAGAGGGACCCACACCACAAGCAGACCAAAAACTGGTCTGCTTGTGGTGTGGGTCCCTCTATATATATATATATATATATATATATATATATGAGAAGGGGTGTGGTCTAATGACATCAACACCCTATATCAGGTGTGCATAATTATTAGGCAACTTCCTTTCCTTTGGCAAAATGGGTCAAAAGGACTTGACAGGCTCAGAAAAGTCAAAAATAGTGAGATATCTTGCAGAGGGATGCAGCACTCTTAAAATTGCAAAGCTTCTGAAGCGTGATCATCGAACAATCAAGCGTTTCATTCAAAATAGTCAACAGGGTCTCAAGAAGCGTGTGGAAAAACCAAGGCGCAAAATAACTGCCCATGAACTGAGAAAAGTCAAGAATGCAGCTGCCAAGATGCCACTTGCCACCAGTTTGGCCATATTTCAGAGCTGCAACATCACTGGAGTGCCCAAAAGCACAAGGTGTGCAATACTCAGAGACATGGCCAAGGTAAGAAAGGCTAAAAGACGACCACCACTGAACAAGACACACAAGCTGAAACATCAAGACTGGGCCAAGAAATATCTCAAGACTGATTTTTCTAAGGTTTTATGGACTGATGAAATGAGAGTGAGTCTTGATGGGCCAGATGGATGGGCCCGTGGCTGGATTGGTAAAGGGCAGAGAGCTCCAGTCCGACTCAGACGCCAGCAAGGTGGAGGTGGAGTACTGGTTTGGGCTGGTATCATCAAAGATGAGCTTGTGGGGCCTTTTCGGGTTGAGGATGGAGTCAAGCTCAACTCCCAGTCCTACTGCCAGTTTCTGGAAGACACCTTCTTCAAGCAGTGGTACAGGAAGAAGTCTGCATCCTTCAAGAAAAACATGATTTTCATGCAGGACAATGCTCCATCACATGCGTCCAAGTACTCCACAGCGTGGCTGGCAAGAAAGGGTATAAAAGAAGAAAATCTAATGACATGGCCTCCTTGTTCACCTGATCTGAACCCCATTGAAAACCTGTGTTCCATCATCAAATGTGAGATTTACAAGGAGGGAAAACAGTACACCTCTCTGAACAGTGTCTGGGAGGCTGTGGTTGCTGCTGCACGCAATGTTGATGGTGAACAGATCAAAACACTGACAGAATCCATGGATGGCAGGCTTTTGAGTGTCCTTGCAAAGAAAGGTGGCTATATTGGTCACTGATTTGTTTTTGTTTTGTTTTTGAATGTCAGAAATGTATATTTGTGAATGTTGAGATGTTATATTGGTTTCACTGGTAAAAATAAATAATTGAAATGGGTATATATTTGTTTTTTGCTAAGTTGCCTAATAATTATACACAGTAATAGTCACCTGCACACACAGATATCCCCCTAAAATAGCTATAACTAAAAACAAACTAAAAACTACTTCCAAAACTATTCAGCTTTGATATTAATGAGTTTTTTGGGTTCATTGAGAACATGGTTGTTGTTCAATAATAAAATTTGCCTAATAATTCTGCACTCCCTGTATGTGTATGTACATATATATATATATATATATATATAACATAATTTATGCTTACCTGATAAATTCCTTTCTCCTGTAGTGTGGTCAGTCCACGGGTCATCATTACTTCTGGGATATTAACTCCTCCCCAACAGGAAGTGCAAGAGGATCACCCAGCAGAGCTGCTATATAGCTCCTCCCCTCTACGTCACACCCAGTCATTCGACCGAGAACCAACGAGAAAGGAGAAGCTAAAGGGTGCAGTGGTGACTGGAGTATAATTTAAAAATTTAGACCTGCCATAAAAAACAGGGCGGGCCGTGGACTGACCACACTACAGGAGAAAGGAATTTATCAGGTAAGCATAAATTATGTTTTCTCCTGTTAAGTGTGGTCAGTCCACGGGTCATCATTACTTCTGGGATACCAATACCAAAGCTAAAGTACACGGATGACGGGAGGGACAGGCAGGATCTTTATACGGAGGGATCCACTGCCTGAAGAACCTTTCTCCCAAAAACAGCCTCCGAAGAAGCAAAAGTGTCAAATTTGTAAAATTTGGAAAAAGTATGAAGAGAAAACCAAGTTGCAGCCTTGCAAATCTGTTCAACAGAGGCCTCATTCTTAAATGCCCAAGTGGAAGCCACAGCTCTAGTAGAATGAGCTGTAATTCTTTCAGGAGGCTGCTGTCCAGCAGTCTCACAAGCTAAACGTATTATGCTACGAAGCCAAAAAGAGAGAGAAGTAGCAGAAGCTTTTTGACCTCTCCTCTGACCAGAATAAATGACAAACAGGGAAGACGTTTGTCGAAAATCTTTAGTTGCCTGTAAATAAAATTTCAGGGCACGGACTACATCTAGATTGTGTAGAAGACGTTCCTTCTTTGAAGAAGGATTAGGACACAAAGATGGAACAACAATCTCTTTATTGATATTCCTGTTAGTGACCACCTTAGGTAAGAACCCAGGTTTAGTACGCAGAACTACCTTGTCTGAATGAAAAATCAGATAAGGAGAATCACAATGTAAGGCAGATAACTCAGAGACTCTCCGAGCCGAGGAAATAGCCATTAAAAACAGAACTTTCCAAGATAACAATTTGATATCAATGGAATGAAGGGGTTCAAACGGAACACCCTGTAAAACGTTAAGAACTAAGTTTAAACTCCATGGTGGAGCAACAGTTTTAAACACAGGCTTAATCCTGGCCAAAGCCTGACAAAAAGCCTGAACGTCTGGAACTTCTGACAGACGTTTGTGTAAAAGAATGGACAGAGCTGAGATCTGTCCCTTTAAGGAACTAGCGGATAAACCCTTTTCTAAACCTTCTTGTAGAAAAGACAATATCCTAGGAATCCTAACCTTACTCCATGAGTAATTTTTGGATTCGCACCAATAACAGAATTTATGCTTACCTGATAAATTACTTTCTCCAACGGTGTGTCCGGTCCACAGCGTCATCCTTACTTGTGGGATATTCTCTTCCCCAACAGGAAATGGCAAAGAGCCCAGCAAAGCTGGTCACATGATCCCTCCTAGGCTCCGCCTACCCCAGTCATTCGACCGACGTAAAGGAGGAATATGCATAGGAGAAATCATATGATACCGTGGTGACTGTAGTTAGAGAAAATAATTCATCAGACCTGATTAAAAAAACCAGGGCGGGCCGTGGACCGGACACACCGTTGTAGAAAGTAATTTATCAGGTAAGCATAAATTCTGTTTTCTCCAACATAGGTGTGTCCGGTCCACGGCGTCATCCTTACTTGTGGGAACCAATACCAAAGCTTTAGGACACGGATGATGGGAGGGAGCAAATCAGGTCACCTAGATGGAAGGCACCACGGCTTGCAAAACCTTTCTCCCAAAAATAGCCTCAGAAGAAGCAAAAGTATCAAATTTGTAAAATTTGGTAAAAGTGTGCAGTGAAGACCAAGTCGCTGCCTTACATATCTGATCAACAGAAGCCTCGTTCTTGAAGGCCCATGTGGAAGCCACAGCCCTAGTGGAGTGAGCTGTAATTCTTTCAGGAGGCTGCCGTCCGGCAGTCTCATAAGCCAATCGGATGATGCTTTTAAGCCAAAAAGAGAGAGAGGTAGAAGTTGCTTTTTGACCTCTCCTTTTACCAGAATAAACAACAAAGAAGATGTTTGTCTGAAATCCTTTGTAGCCTCTAAATAGAATTTTAGAGCACGAACTACATCCAAATTGTGTAATAAACGTTCCTTCTTTGAAACTGGATTCGGACACAAAGAAGGCACAACTATCTCCTGGTTAATGTTTTTGTTAGAAACAACTTTCGGAAGAAAACCAGGTTTAGTACGCAAAACCACCTTATCTGCATGGAACACCAGATAAGGAGGAGAACACTGCAGAGCAGATAACTCTGAAACTCTTCTAGCAGAAGAAATTGCAACCAAAAACAAAAAACTTTCCAAGATAGTAACTTAATATCTACGGAATGTAAGGGTTCAAACGGAACCCCTTGAAGAACTGAAAGAACTAAATTGAGACTCCAAGGAGGAGTCAAAGGTTTGTAAACAGGCTTGATTCTAACCAGAGCCTGAACAAAAGCTTGAACATCTGGCACCGCCGCCAGTTTTTTGTGAAGTAAAACAGATAAAGCAGAAATCTGTCCCTTCAAAGAACTTGCAGATAATCCTTTCTCCAAACCCTCTTGTAGAAAGGATAGAATCTTAGGAATTTTTATCTTGTTCCATGGGAATCCTTTAGATTCACACCAACAGATATATTTTTTCCATATTTTATGGTAAATTTTCCTAGTTACAGGCTTTCTAGCCTGGACAAGAGTATCAATGACAGAATCTGAAAACCCACGCTTTGATAAAATCAAGCGTTCAATCTCCAAGCAGTCAGTTGGAGTGAAGCCAGATTCGGATGTTCGAATGGACCTTGAACAAGAAGGTCCTGTCTCAAAGGTAGCTTCCATGGTGGAGCCGATGACATATTCACCAGGTCTGCATACCAAGTTCTGCGTGGCCACGCAGGAGCTATCAAGATCACCGAAGCCCTCTCCTGATTGATCCTGGCTACCAGCCTGGGAATGAGAGGAAACGGTGGGAATACATAAGCTAGGTTGAAGGTCCAAGGCGCTATCAGTGCATCTACTAGAGTCGCCTTGGGATCCCTGGATCTGGACCCGTAGCAAGGAACCTTGAAGTTCTGACGAGACGCCATCAGGTCCATGTCTGGAATGCCCCATAATTGAGTTATTTGGGCAAAGATTTCCGGATGGAGTTCCCACTCCCCCGGATGGAAAGTCTGACGACTCAGAAAATCCGCTTCCCAGTTTTCCACTCCTGGGATGTGGATTGCAGACAAGTGGCAGGAGTGATTCTCCGCCCATTGAATTATTTTGGTCACTTCCTCCATCGCCAGGGAACTCCTTGTTCCCCCCTGATGGTTGATATATGCAACAGTCGTCATGTTGTCTGATTGAAACCTTATGAATTTGGCCTTTGCTAGTTGAGGCCAAGCTTTGAGAGCATTGAATATCGCTCGCAGTTCCAGAATGTTTATCGGGAGAAGAGATTCTTCCCGAGACCATAGACCCTGAGCTTTCAGGGGTTCCCAGACCGCGCCCCAGCCCACCAGACTGGCGTCGGTCGTGACAATGACCCACTCTGGTCTGCGGAAGCTCATTCCCTGTGACAGGTTGTCCAGGTTCAGCCACCAACGGAGTGAATCTCTGGTTCTTTGATCTACTTGGATCGTCGGAGACAAGTCTGTATAATCCCCATTCCACTGTCTGAGCATGCACAGTTGTAATGGTCTTAGATGAATTTGTGCAAAAGGAACTATGTCCATTGCCGCAATCATCAAACCTATTACTTCCATGCACTGCGCTATGGAAGGAAGAAGAACAGAATGAAGTACTTGACAAGAGCTTAGAAGTCTTGATTTTCTGGCCTCTGTCAGAAAAATCTTCATTTCTAAGGAGTCTATTATTGTTCCCAAGAAGGGAACTCTTGTTGACGGGGACAGAGAACTTTTTTCTATGTTCACTTTCCACCCGTGAGATCTGAGAAAGGCTAGGACAATGTCCGTATGAGCCTTTGCTTTTGACAGAGACGACGCTTGAGTCAGTATGTCGTCCAAGTAAGGTACTACTGCAATGCCCCTTGGTCTTAGAACCGCTAGAAGGGACCCTAGTACCTTTGTGAAAATCCTTGGAGCAGTGGCTAATCCGAATGGAAGTGCCACAAACTGGAAATGCTTGTCCAGAAAGGCGAACCTTAGGAACCGATGATGTTCCTTGTGGATAGGAATATGTAGATACGCATCCTTTAAATCCACCGTGGTCATGAATTGACCTTCCTGGATGGTAGGAAGAATTGTTCGAATGGTTTCCATTTTGAACGATGGAACCCTGAGAAATTTGTTTAGAATCTTGAGATCTAAAATCGGTCTGAATGTTCCTTCTTTTTTGGGAACTATGAACAGATTGGAGTAAAACCCCATCCCTTGTTCTAATAATGGAACAGGATGAATCACTCCCATTCTTAACAGGTCTTCTACACAATGTAAGAATGCCTGTCTTTTTATTTGGTTTGAAGACAATTGAGACCTGTGGAATCTCCCCCTTGGGGGTAGATCCTTGAATTCCAGGAGATAACCTTGAGAAACTATTTCTAGCGCCCAAGGATCCTGAACATCTCTTGCCCAAGCCTGAGCAAAGAGAGAGAGTCTGCCCCCCACCAGATCCGGTCCCGGATCGGGGGCCAACACTTCATGCTGTTTTAGTAGCAGTGGCAGGTTTCTTGGCCTGCTTACCCTTGTTCCAGCCTTGCATCGGTCTCCAGGCTGGTTTGGTTTGAGAACTATTACCCTCTTGTTTAGAGGGTGTAGAATTTGAGGCTGGTCCGTTTCTGCGAAAGGGACGAAAATTTGGCTTATTTTTAGCCTTAAAAGACCTATCCTGAGGAAGGGCGTGGCCCTTTCCCCCAGTGATGTCTGAAATAATCTCTTTCAAGTCAGGGCCAAACAGCGTTTTACCCTTGAAAGGGATGTTAAGCAATTTGTTCTTGGAGGACACATCCGCTGACCAAGACTTTAGCCAAAGCACTCTGCGCGCCACATAAGCAATACCTGAATTTTTCGCCGCTAATCTAGCTAATTGCAAAGTGGCGTCTAAGATAAAAGAGTTAGCCAATTTAAGTGCTTGAACTCTGTCCATAACCTCCTCATACGAAGATTCTTTATTGAGCGACTTTTCTAGTTCTTCGAACCAGAAACACGCTGCTGTAGTGACAGGAACAATGCATGAAATTGGTTGTAGAAGGTAACCTTGCTGAACAAACATCTTTTTAAGCAAACCCTCCAATTTTTTATCCATAGGATCTTTGAAAGCACAACTATCTTCTATAGGGATAGTAGTGCGTTTGTTTAGAGAAGAAACCTCCCCCTCGACCTTGGGGACTGTCTGCCATAAGTCCTTTCTGGGGTCGACCATAGGAAATAATTTCTTAAATATAGGGGGAGGAACAAAAGGTATGCCGGGCCTTTCCCATTCCTTATTTATAATGTCCGCCACCCGCTTGGGTATAGGAAAAGCATTGGGGGGCACCGGGACCTCTAGGAACTTGTCCATCTTACATAATTTCTCTGGAATGACCAAATTGTCACAATCATCCAGAGTAGATAACACCTCCTTAAGCAGAGCGCGGAGATGTTCTAATTTAAATTTAAAAGTAATAACATCAGGTTCAGCTTGTTGAGAAATTTTTTCTGAATCTGAAATTTCTCCCTCAGACAAAACCTCCCTCCTGGCCCCTTCAGATTGGTGTGAGGGTATGTCAGAACCATTATCATCAGCGTCCTCATGCTCTTCAGTATCTAAAACAGAGCAATCGCGCTTTCTCTGATAAGTGGGCATTTTGGACAAAATGTTTTTAATAGAATTATCCATAACAGCCGTTAATTGTTGCATAGTAAGAAGGATGGGCGCACTAGATGTACTAGGGGCCTCTTGTGTGGGCAAGACTGGTGTAGACACAGAAGGGGATGATGCAGTACCATGCTTACTCCCCTCGCTTGAGGAATCTTGGGCAACATCATTATCAGTGGCATCATTGTCCCTACTTTGTTTGGACACTATGTCACATTCATCACATATATTTAAATGGGGAGGAACCTTGGCTTCCAAACATACAGAACATCGTCTATCTGATGGTTCAGACATGTTAACAGGCATAAACTTGATAACAAAGCACAAAAAAACGTTTTAAAATAAAACCGTTACTGTCACTTTAAATTTTAAACTGAACACACTTTATTACTGAATATGTGAAAAAGTATGAAGGAATTGTTCAAAATTCACCAAAATTTCACCACAGTGTCTTAAAGCCTTAAAAGTATTGCACACCAAATTTGAAAGCTTTAACTCTTAAAATAACGGAACCGGAGCCGTTTTTACATTTAACCCCTATACAGTCCCAGGTATCTGCTTTGCTGAGACCCAACCAAGCCCAGAGGGGAATACGATACCAAATGACGCCTTCAATAAGCTTTTTCAGTGGTTCTTAGCTCCTCACACATGCATCTGCATGCCTTGCTTTCCAAAAACAACTGCGCATTAGTGGCGCGAAAATGAGGCTCTGCCTATGACTAGAAAAGGCCCCCAGTGAAAAAGGTGTCCAATACAGTGCCTGCCGTTTTTTTAATACATCCCCAAGATTAAAAGAACTATTTATAGTTATAATCCACTAAATATACTTATAAAGTAATCGTTTTAGCCCAGAAAAATGTCTACCAGTCTTTAAAGCCCTTGTGAAGCCCTTTATTCTTATACTAAACTAAGAAAATGGCTTACCGGTCCCCATAGGGAAAATGACAGCCTTCCAGCATTACCAAGTCTTGTTAGAAATGTGGCCATCATACCTCAAGCAGCAAAAGTCTGCCCACTGTTTCCCCCAACTGAAGTTAATTCATCTCAACAGTCCTGTGTGGAAACAGCCATCGATTTTAGTAACGGTTGCTAAAATCATTTTCCTCTTACAAACAGAAATCTTCATCTCTTTTCTGTTTCAGAGTAAATAGTACATACCAGCACTATTTTAAAATAACAAACTCTTGATTGAAGAATAAAACTACATTTAAACACCAAAAAACTCTTAGCCATCTCCGTGGAGATGTTGCCTGTGCAACGGCAAAGAGAATGACTGGGGTAGGCGGAGCCTAGGAGGGATCATGTGACCAGCTTTGCTGGGCTCTTTGCCATTTCCTGTTGGGGAAGAGAATATCCCACAAGTAAGGATGACGCCGTGGACCGGACACACCTATGTTGGAGAAATAAGTATTTACGCCATATTTTATGGTAAATCTTTCTGGTAACAGGCTTCCTAGCCTGTATTAAGGTATCAATTACTGACTCAGAAAATCCACGTTTTGATAAAATCAAGCGTTCAATTTCCAAGCAGTCAGCTTCAGAGAAATTAGATTTTGATGTTTGAAGGGACCCTGGATCAGAAGGTCCCGTCTCAGAGGCAGAGACCAAGGTGGACAGGATGACATGTCCACTAGATCTGCATACCAAGTCCTGCGTGGCCACGCGGGCGCTATTAGAATCACTGATGCCCTCTCCTGTTTGATTCTGGCAATCAATCGAGGAAGCATCGGGAAGGGTGGAAACACATAAGCCATCCCGAAGGTCCACGGTGCTGTCAAAGCATCTATCAGGACCACTCTCGGATCCCTGGATCTGGACCCGTAACAAGGAAGCTTGGCGTTCTGTCGAGACGCCATGAGATCTATCTCTGGTTTGCCCCAACGTCGAAGTATTTGGGCAAAGACCTCCGGATGAAGTTCCCACTCCCCCGGATGAAAAGTCTGACGACTTAGGAAATCCGCCTCCCAGTTCTCCACTCCCGGGATGTGGATTGCTGACAGGTGGCAAGAGTGAGACTCTGCCCAGCGAATTATCTTTGATACTTCCATCATCGCTAGGGAGCTTCTTGTCCCTCCTTGATGGTTGATGTAAGCTACAGTCGTGATGTTGTCCGACTGAAACCTGATGAACCCCCGAGTTGTTAACTGAGGCCAAGCCAGAAGAGCATTGAGAACTGCTCTCAATTCCAGAATGTTTATTGGCAGGAGACTCTCCTCCTGAGTCCATGATCCCTGAGCCTTCAGAGAATTCCAGACAGCGCCCCAACCTAGTAGGCTGGCGTCTGTTGTTACAATTGTCCAATCTGGCCTGCTGAATGGCATCCCCCTGGACAGATGTGGCCGAGAAAGCCACCATAGAAGAGAATTTCTGGTCTCTTGATCCAGATTCAGAGTAGGGGACAAATCTGAGTAATCCCCATTCCACTGATTTAGCATGCACAATTGCAGCGGTCTGAGATGTAGGCGTGCAAAGGGTACTATGTCCATTGCCGCTACCATTAAGCCGATCACCTCCATGCATTGAGCCACTGACGGGTGTTGAATGGAATGAAGGACACGGCATGCATTTTGAAGCTTTGTTAACCTGTCTTCTGTCAGGTAGATCTTCATTTCTACAGAATCTATAAGAGTCCCCAAGAAGGGAACTCTTGTGAGTGGAAAGAGAGAACTCTTCTTTTCGTTCACCTTCCATCCATGCGACCTTAGAAATGCCAGTACTAACTCTGTATGAGACTTGGCAGTTTGAAAGCTTGAAGCTTGTATCAGAATGTCGTCTAGGTACGGAGCTACCGAAATTCCTCGCGGTCTTAGTACCGCCAGAAGAGCCCCCAGAACCTTTGTGAAGAGTCTTGGAGCCGTAGCCAATCCGAATGGAAGAGCTACAAACTGGTAATGCCTGTCTAGGAAGGCAAACCTTAGATACCGGTAATGATCTTTGTGAATCGGTATGTGAAGGTAAGCATCCTTTAAATCCACTGTGGTCATGTACTGACCCTTTTGGATCATGGGTAGGATTGTCCGAATAGTTTCCATTTTGAACGATGGAACTCTTAGGAATTTGTTTAGGATCTTTAAATCCAAGATTGGTCTGAAGGTTCCCTCTTTCTTGGGAACCACAAACAGATTTGAGTAAAACCCCTGTCCGTGTTCCGACCGCGGAACCGGATGGATCACTCCCATTAGTAAAAGATCTTGTACACAGCGTAGAAACGCCTCTTTCTTTATTTGGTTTGTTGACAACCTTGACAGATGAAATCTCCCTTTTGGGGGAGAGGATTTGAAGTCCAGAAGATATCCCTGAGATATGATCTCTAACGCCCAGGGATCCTGGACATCTCTTGCCCAAGCCTGGGCGAAGAGAGAAAGTCTGCCCCCCACTAGATCCGTTCCCGGATCGGGGGCCCTCAATTCATGCTGTCTTAGGGGCAGTAGCAGGTTTTCTGGCCTGCTTGCCCTTGTTCCAGGACTGGTTGGGTCTCCAGCCTTGTCTGTAGCGAGCAACAGCTCCTTCCTGTTTTGGTGCAGAGGAAGTTGATGCTGCTCCTGCCTTGAAATTACGAAAGGAACGAAAATTAGACTGTCTAGCCCTAGGTTTGGCTCTGTCTTGAGGTAGGGCATGGCCCTTACCTCCAGTAATGTCAGCGATAATTTCTTTCAAACCGGGCCCGAATAAGGTCTGCCCTTTGAAAGGTATGTTAAGTAATTTAGATTTAGAAGTAACGTCAGCTGACCAGGATTTTAGCCACAGTGCTCTGCGTGCCTGAATGGCGAATCCGGAATTTTTAGCCGTAAGTTTAGTTAAATGTACTACGGCATCTGAAACAAATGAATTAGCTAGCTTAAGAGTTTTAAGCTTGTTTGAAATTTCATCTATAGTTATTGAGTCAAGAGTCTCTTCCAGGGACTCGGACCAAAAAGCGGCCGCGGCCGTGACAGACGCAATTCATGCAAGGGGTTGCAATATAAAACCTTGTTGAACAAACATTTTCTTAAGGTAACCCTCTAATTTTTTATCCCTTGGATCTGAAAAGGCACAGCTATCCTCCACTGGGATAGTGGTACGCTTAGCCAGAGTAGAAACCGCTCCCTCCACCTTAGGGACCGTCTGCCATAAGTCCCGTGTGGTGGCGTCTATTGGGAACATTTTTCTAAATACAGGAGGGGGGGAAAAGGGTACACCGGGCCTATCCCACTCCTTAGTAATTATCTCTGTAAGCCTCTTAGGTATAGGAAATACGTCAGTACTCGCCGGTACCGCATAGTATCTATCCAGCCTACATAATTTCTCTGGGATTGCAACGGTGTTACAATCATTCAGAGCCGCTAATACCTCCCCTAGCAGTATACGGAGGTTTTCAAGCTTAAACTTAAAGTTAGAAATGTCTGAATCCACTCTATTGGGATCAGAACCGTCACCTGCAGATTGAAGCTCTCCGTCCTCATGTTCTGCATATTGTGACGCAGTATCTGACATGGCCCTATTATTATCAGTTAACTCTGTTCTCACCCCAGAGTGATCACGCTTACCTCTAAGTTCTGGTAATTTAGACAAAACTTCAGACATAACATTAGCCATGTCCTGTAATGTGATTTGTAATGGCCGCCCTGAAGTACTCGGCGTTACAATATCACGCACCTCCCGAGCGGGAGATGCAGGTACTGACACGTGAGGCAAGTTAGTCGGCATAACTTTCCCCTCGTTGTTTGGTGAATGATGATCAATTTGTACAGATTGACTTTTATTTAATTTAGTACTGTTTATGACTAGTACTGCTGTTGAGGCAGGTTAGTCATTAGAAAAAAGAATGCTTTTATGCACTGTTATAACATTTATTGCAGTAGTTTAAATAAGTTACTGTGCCTTGAACAGCTTGAGAAATATTGTACGTTAAAAATTAACTTTTATTAATCACTTTTTTAAAAAGACAGCTTTGGTGGATGATAATGCTGCCCTGAAGATTTAAAAACACACTCACTGTGCTACGTGAGAAAACAGCATGTTGTGATTATGCTACAGAAGTAGAACTGGTAGTACTTAGAGCAGTAGATTGTAACTGAGAAATATTCTCAAGAGCTAGTATGGAGAGCTATAGTCTCTTGGTCCTATGTTGCTCTCAATAGTATCTGGATTGCTTTTCTCATATATGTGATTGAGAGTCTTTATATTATAAAAAATATATATTAACGTTATACTGTTGCCCTTGAACTTGGCAATCTAAGACTGCTAATATATGTTGGTGCTTAAAGTGTGAGTACTGACTAAGGTGGCAGCTTACACTGGATAGATATAACAATCTTGCTGCTTTAGGTTATTTTATGCATCACCAAACAGTAGAAAATAGGTACTGAAACAGTTTTTTAGAGATGAGAGGTATTGTTTAAAGGCTATCCCCTCTGTAAAATATCATAAGTTATGATATAGCATCTATTAGTCTTATAACATAATGTTAGTGGAATACTGCCTAGGGAGTGATCTGAACCCTGCAGGGTATACAATAAATTTTCTACAAAGAGCCAGTATATGTGAACACCTCTGGCTGCACAATGCTAATAATTATGTTGCTTCTGTATGATATAAATGTAAGATTCCTTATATTACGGTCATATACAGATTGTATTATTATTTCTAAAGCTATGTGTAGCCTGGTATGTTATGGTTTTAAATAAAAAGCTGGTTCTTAGAAGCATTTGTAGTTAACCATGTAATTCAGTCAGAGAAAGACTGACACCTAAGGCTGTAAACAATTTCCACTACATGAAATCTGGTATCCGACTGTTTGCTCAATATTAAGTGCCTAATCTAAATTGTATTGAATTAGGTATCCTGTATATACTATGTTTGACAAGCACAAAGCGTGCCTGCTAAGTAACAATACACCCTATAGTTCAATTAGCCGTAGTCAGCGTAAGCACCAAACTTTAACAACTTCTACTTCGTTTTAAATTATACGTTTATAGCATGCTGTTATTTTAAATTATTAACAACTAGTGAGGCCAGTTAAAAATTGAGGAGACCCCTGACGCGGCGTTTCACTAACGCTTCCTCAGAGGGGTTACGCGGGCCGACTAACATCCGGTATTTTATAGCCGGTGTTTTGCAGAATACAGAGTTCTGATTGGGTCGCGACTTGGATTATGCATTGGCTAAGGTTCATGTCAATCATCCCAGATGGGATGGGAGATTTATCGTGTACATAACGAAATGGAAACAAAATTCCAGTACTCGTATTCAGATTGTCACTGTTAGAAGTAGCGGATACTAAGTTACTACTTTGACAATGTGAGAATCATGTGAGTTATTTTTCTGTTATGAGAGGTTACTGGATTTACTTATGTATGTTGGAGTGAAAATCAAACTTGTTTATCATAATGCAAAAATGGACTTGATAGACACGCTTTGTAAAGGATGAACATATTATAATTTAGATTATATGTTAGTACACCTGAATGAACCAGCATACATAACAATTGGATAAGACCAAAAATTATTATAATCATTGAAAAATCACTAAATGAGAAATGAACTATAAGATGCATTCCTTTTATGTTTCCTTTATGTATAATATGTACCAGTACATAACATATTACAATGGTGATGAACAGCACAGTCTTTTAACCTTAGAGGCTGATGCAAATTGAAAAATTGTGCCATTAATCTATTGTGCGTTGATTGAGTACAATAAGTGTAAAGATTATACTAATTTGTTCAAAGTTATGAATTACATGAATTATGTTAGTGATCAAGTGAAAATATATAAATAAATATAAAAATAAATATAAAACATTTTTAGTGCACAAACGCTTATTCTAATTTTATGTGCTAATGTGATATTCTTCTACTAGCTACTGTGAAATTACTGTGATTTATTGGGTTTAGATTCAAAAAAGAAGAAAAATAATATGTGATGTGAATGGTATTGGGAATATTAATTCCACCAGTGAGAATATTCGGTTAGAAACGACTTGTGCTAATATTTTAAACACCCTAAGCCTAATTTTATTAAGTCACCTTAAAGTGTATGGTACCGTGAACATAAATTACTAGTGACACCCTGAAAATAAAAATTGCTTAAGGTTGCTAACTGAATTGATGATTCTGGGTTACAAGACATATGCTGTATATGAAGAGTATATTTTTTAATAACTCTGAAGTGAAAAAAACATTTATTGTAATGATTCTGTTGAAACACATTATGTTTCCGTCTACTTAGTAAGTATAGTTATGAGATGTAGAGTACTGAAATTCATTTACAGATACACATAATAATTGTTGTGATCATTGAGTCCATTTGGTTTGACACTACTTAATAGGTGTATCCATTTGCACTCCATTTTCAATAGTGTTTGTTCTAAATTGCCTCCTCTTATACCAAGGGTGGCTTTTTGTAACACTGCAAATTTCAGTAAGGAGTCGTTGCTATTATGTTTGTGGAAAAAATGTTTTGCCACACTAGTTATCTGTCTGTTTTTTTCCAGGTCCTTGCGAGCATTTTTAATGTTTCTGCTGTGTTCCATTATTCTAGTTCTGGCCTGGCGTGTCGTCATTCCTACATAGAATAATTTGCATGGACACTGGAGGACATACACGACTCCTACTGTAGTGCAAGAAAAGTGAGCAGATAGTACATGTCTGTTTGCATATTTATCAGTTATTTCCGTGATTTTCCACACTTTAGGACATGTACTACATGTTCCACATGGGAACATACCTTTTGATTGACATGTTCTCTTTGGCGTATGAATATAGTGGCTTGAAACAAGAGTGTCTTTCAGGTTTTTAGGTCTTTTATAACCTATAGATACTCTGTCCCCAATCTGGCTTGACAGTAAAGGATCATTTTTTAATATATGCCAATTGTTGTTCAAGATGTTAGTTATTTGTTTGATTTGTGGATTATATGCTGTTATTAATCTAGGTTTGTTGTCCTGCTTTTTTTGCTTTGGTTGTAATAGTGCTTGGCGATTCATTTGCATGGCTTGTGTTTTTGCTCTTTTAATAGAACGTTTGCTATAGCCACGATCTTGGAGTCTGTTTGATAGTGTTTTGGCTTCATGCTTAAATGTGCCAAGGTCTGAACAGTTTCTACGTAACCTGGTAAATTCACCTTTTGGAATAGCTTTAAGGGTACATGGAGCATGGGCGCATCAATAGCATTTAGTACATAAATTTCTATTGGGCTCCACTTTGGCTTTAGCACATATAGCACAGAGATATTCCTCTGAGTCAGACATGTTTAACACACTAGCAAATAAACTAGCAGACTTGGAAATACTTTTCAACTCAATTTACAAGTAATATGAAAAGCGTACTGTGCCTTTAAGAAGCACAGAAAAAAGTTATGACAGTTGAGTAACAATGAACCGGAGAAATTATAAATTCAAATTCTTTCCGGTAAAAACATCATTTAGCAAAGGATTGCCCCCATAATAATGAATAACAAACCCTTACATAGCAGAAAAAATGTACATAATAAAAACGTTTTTATCACAGTCAAAGCACAATCTCACAGGTCTGCTGTGAGTGATTACCTCCCTCAAAATAATTTTTGAAGACCCTTGAGCTCTGTAGAGACGATCCGGATCATGCAGGGAAGAAAACAGACTTGTGACTGAATTTCTGATGCGTAGCAAAAGCGCCAAAATAGGCCCCTCCCCCTCACACACAACAGTGAGGGAGATCAGTAAACTGTCTTAAATTAAATAAAACTACCGCCAAGTGGAAAAAACAGTGCCCAAAACAATTTTTCACCCAGTACCTCAGATAATTAAACGATTTAACATGCCAGCAAAACGTTTAACATCAATAAATGAAGTGTCATTAGAAAGCCTGTTGCTAGTCGTTCCCACTGCAAGTTAGGCTAAAAAAAATTTATGTATACAGTATTATCCCAGTGAAGTGCCATTCCCCAGAATACTGAAGTGTAAATATACATACATGACAGCCTGATACCAGTTGCTACTACTGCATTTAAGGCTGAACTTACATTATATCGGTATTGGCAGTATTTTCTCAGTCAATTCCATTCCCCAGAAAATAATATGCTGCTACATACCTCTTTGCAGGTGAACCTGCCCGCTGTCCCCTGATCTGAAGTTTACCTCACTCCTCAGATGGCCGAGAACAGCAAAATGATCTTAACTACGCCGGCTAAAATCATACAAAAAAACTCAGGTAGATTCTTCTTCAAATTCTACCTGAGAAGGAACAACACACTCCGGTGCTGTTTTAAAATAACAAACTTTTGATTGAAGATATAAAAACTAAGTATAATCACCACAGTCCTCTCACACATCCTATCTATTAGTTGGGTGCAAGAGAATGACTGGGTGTGACGTAGAGGGGAGGAGCTATATAGCAGCTCTGCTGGGTGATCCTCTTGCACTTCCTGTTGGGGAGGAGTTAATATCCCAGAAGTAATGATGACCCGTGGACTGACCACACTTAACAGGAGAAATATATATACATACATACATACACACACACACTTATTCAATATTTTCCATATTTAAGATTCATCCACAGCAAGATTCCTAGCCACTTGGCCCTAACTGAGGTGCTCTGAACATAACCCCTTACCTTATAATATAAATACCAGCAAGAGATGGTTACCCCATATGGCAAGCAACAGAAAATGTCAAAATCTGGGCATGGTAAAAACATACATAAAATAGTTAAACATATAAATAAAATGGTAAGAGAGGAGCAAACCCAAATAGTGATGCAGAAAGGGGATACAAATCTTATAATGTGTATCAAATTACCGTACTCTCAGTGATCACACTGTTTCTCTGCATATTGTCATTTTGTAATAAAACACCTGTATTTGACACTTTGTATACAATGACAATATGACATGTACATTTTGTGTTTTTTTTCTTGTCTTTCTAATTATGTGTAATCATATAGGTTGCTATGACTACTGCTTGCTTTGGTGGTTTTTTTCAATAGGTGAAGGGGCTTATATGGTGCACTCTTACGAAGTAAGTTCAAATGCCAGGGTGCTGAATAGGATAAGTATATCAAAGACATACATATATAGATACACACACACGTACGTATACATATATACCAGGGTGGATACAAATCAATGATTTTAGCTTTCTATTTAAGATACTTTATAATCTAAAGGTTTTTCATCCTGAAATAAGAATATGTTTTTATTGTGTAGCATGAGACTGTATATTCATAACTGTAATGTTTATTTTTGGTAGTTCTATTAATTCATTTACATGCTTCCCCAGAGGTTTCTGTAAGATTATTTTGTACATTTTTCTCTATATAGGATATAGTCACATATTCGTGGTTTTGTAGTTCTCAAAAATGTGAATTTGTGTCTGCAAAAAAATGTTTTTATTACTTTAATGCCATTGTTCCCCTGTAATTCTATGTACACAGAATCAACTCCTTACCAAGTTTTAAAGGGCTATGAAAGTCAAAAAAAATTTCTTTCATGATTCAGATAGAGCATGTGATTTTTAGCAACTAATTTACTCCTATTATAAATTTTTCTTTGTTCCCTTGGTATCTTTATTTGAAAAAGTACGAATGTAAGCTTAGGAGCTGGCCCATTTTTGGTTTAGAACCCTGGGTAGCACTTGCTGAGTGGTGGCTTAGCGATATTAAACTGAATGTAGCGCACTCCTGCTACCAGACCAGAGTGGGATGCGCTATATTCCGTTCGATAGCACAATCGGCGTGCTGTGATTAGACAGCGCGGCCGCGAATCGCTTTTGAAAAAGAAGACATGATTAGAAGAGCCTGGAGAGGAGACCAGGTAAGTGCAACTTTGAGGGGTAAAATCTCTAAAAAATGTAAAGCTGTCGCTAAGATAATGTTACATAACTCTGCACTATGTGCAATATTATGTTTACATTTACTGTCCCTTTAAATAAAACAATTAATTGTTATTATTAAGGTAAAAAAACCTATTTTTATTATTATTAAGGTAATCATTATTTCTCATTCCAATAAAGTACAGATGAAAAATTGATCAAATATGAATGGTTAACCTACTAAACTGAAGATAGTTCAGCTGACAATAATTTTATAATTATGTATGTATTTCTAATGGTATATAACTAAATCAGTAACTATCTGATGTAACTGGAAAAATAATCTAAAAAGTTATTATTCTAAAATAAAAACTTTATGTAGAAAACCATGATTTAAATTGAGGATTACTGGCTAGTGATTTAAATTGTGATTTAACTCATGATTATAATCAATTAATTGGCCGATTATTTTTTTGACTAATCAGATAAAGAAAGGGAAAAAAAAAAATGTTTCCTGTATTTAAAATAAAATTCACATACAGAGTGTTACAAACATAAAACTTCAGACTAAAACTTTACATTAACACAACTGTTTCTCCAATTTTTAAGCAGCAGAGCATATTTTTAGTTCTGGGGTTTTAGCCACACTCATTGCTAACACCCTATCTAGGAATATGGAGATATTTGAGGATAGTGACTTAGTATAGGCTACAATTGGGTGACCAGGGGGATGAGTTAGATTTTTATGAATCTTGAGCAGGGAATAGAATACAGGTGTTACCGGGTATTTTTTCCATAAAAAAAAAAATCATATACCGGTTTAGTGATAATATTAATACTCACAATGCCCTGTCCAATACTTTTTAAATTTATTTCTGTATAGATCCCAAAGTATCATTATCCAAGATTTCATAAATTCCACCCCCCCCCCCGGTCAGAGTTGTTGTAATATTTCTTGCACATATTACTCTGTATTGAGATCACTTACTGCACAACCCTTGTCTGCACGTTTGATGGTAATGCTCTTATCTTTAAGTTTAGCAAGGACTTCTTTATCCTTTTTTTTTTCAGATTATGCCTTATGGGAGTATATTCTAAATCCAACTTTTTAGTTAATTTTGAAACATCATTTAGTACAAATTCGATGTAAGTTTCTACCCCTGGATTATTATAGGGGGTATAAAGTTGGATTTTTTATATAGAGCCAAAGTTTTTAAGTCAATAGATTCAGCATTAGGTATATTCACATTACTTTCAGAAACATTTTTGTTACCAAAAAAAACCTTAAACGGCCACTAAACCCAAAATCTTTCTTTCATGATTCAGATAGAGAATAGAAATTTAAACATTACAATTTACTTCTATTATTTATTTTGCTTCATTTTTTAGATATCCTTAGTTGAAGAAAAAGCAATGCACATGGTGAGCCAATCACAGGAGGCTTCTATGTGCAGCAACTAATCAGCAGCTACTGAGCATATCTAGATATGCTTTTCAGCAAAGAATATCAAGAGAATAAAAAAAATGAGATAATATAACTAAATTAGAAAGATGTTTAAAATTGCATTGTCTTTCTAAATCCGGAAAGAAAAAATGTGGGTTTCATGTCCCTTTAAGTCTAAGTGTTCTAAAGAACTTATAAAGATCGTTATCAAGAGCAAACTGGTTAAGTCCTTTAGCTGGACAAAAGGATAGTCCTTTGGCGAGGAGGCTATGTTCAATATCGGTCAAAACATAATTTGAAATGTTTACTAACAGTGATTCTTCGCTTCCTGTTTTTCCAACTCCGCTTGTAAACACTCAACCGTTAGCACAATTAGGTCTAGGGAACATTTATTAAGAATGCATTCAAACTCAGCAGATTCCATAATGCACAATAGCCCAGCACCAATCTTCCTTCTATGCAGATGCACATCACTATGAAGTATCTGTACCTCCAAATTCATAACCAAAAATGGCTCCTAAAAAGTCAAGAAAAGAGAAACTCTCATAGCCATAATACCAAGCAAGGTAATGACCCACCAACTAATAGAATTACTAATGAATCACTCACGGAAGTAAATGAATCAGTCCTAATATCTAGTCAACTATCAAATCTAACCCTTAAAATTGATAACATTCAAGAAGGGCTGGACTCAGTAATCCAAGAAACAAAACAGATTACATAAGGCTAACCTGCATAGAGCAAAGAATATCAGATGCAGAGGATTCTCGAAGAGAACATGAAGAGAAGTTAAAAATGTTAAGGATACAAAATACTTCCCTAAATGACAAAATTGAGGAGAGGGAAAATCGTGTTAAACGCAATAATCTAAGCCTAATAGGACTACCAGGGACTATTAATGGGTCTGCAATACAACAGTTTGTTGAAGAAACCCTTCCCCAACTAGTTGGTCTACAACCAGGTAAAAGATCATAAGAAACAGAGCAAGTATACAGGATTGGTTTACGCAGGCCATATGAGTAAAATGACCCTAACCAAAGACCAAGCCCAATTATTATAAGATATCTAAATCTCCAAGAAAAATTGATATTTTCAGAGCATACAAGCAGCTTACATCCCTGGAATACCAAGGGAAAAAAATCCCTGCTATTCCAGGACTATACTAGTGAAATTTTGAAGAAAAGGATTCACAGACATTTGTAGTCAACTTTACAAAGACAATAGAATGTTTTCATTAACGTATCCAGTAGGGCTGCAACCAACAATTATTTTCATAATCGATTAATCGGACGATTATTTTTTTCGATTAATCGACTAAATCGGATAAAAAAAGAAATAAATATTTTTTTCCTATATTTAAAATTAAAATTCATATACTTAGTATCATAAATATAAACTTCAGACTAAAACTTTACATAAAAGCAACTGTTGGTCCAATTGTTTAAGCAGCAGAACACATTTTTATAATTAAGCAAAACCACAAACTGTTTGAAAAGAGGTAGAACTAGAAAGAGGTAGACTACCACTGTTGATAACATTCTGTTATTCACTCTTTCAGAAACTTTGCATTGAAATGCAAAAATGTCAACATGCTCCTGGCTGAGGCTGGCTCTCTTTTTTGCAAGCTATTTTGCCTGCAGCCGAGAAGAGGCGCTCAGATGGTGTTGAGGTGCCTGAGATGCATAAGTAGGGTTTTGCCAATTTCCCCAAGGTGGGCTAGTTATCTTTGTTAGCTCTCCACCAATGCAATTGGCATCTTAACAAAGTAAGCCTAGTCTTCATTCTGACATAAAAATATCTTGAATATATATATGCAATGGTAAACAACCAGCTATAAGGTTAGGGGAAAAAATATCTAGTCCACTCTTAAAGTAACAAATATATACTTACAGAGGTTGAATTTGGTACATATTGCAATTAAATTTAAAAAAAAGGCAAAAGGGCTACACAGGACAAAGCCTTACACATGTATCTATAGAGTACAAATAATCAGCAATAGCAAGTGATCTGCTAAAATTGTGCAAACAGGTAATAGTGACATAAATTCACAAAACAAAGGCCATAAATCTAGGACTAGGTGTAAATAACAAGCTCAGCACTATATCATGCAAAGCATAGTCCCAAATCACTTGATTTTATATAAACAATACAAATTATGACTCCTATTTTATTTCTGGGTTGCACATAAGATAGGAGTAGTTGTAAACTTAAAAATAAACTTATAGCGTCCTGAAAAAGTGAAAAGTAAATGTCTGTAGACGTCCTTTAGGCTAAGGGCATAACCATAAAACACAATACCATGTGCAGGAGCTCATCAGAGTGAAGCAGCTGGTACTGTGCACAGAACAACTAATTGCAAACCAACTAATTGATTATGAGATTCGTTGACAACTATTTTCATAATCTATTATCGATTATGCCGATTAGTTGTTGCAGCTCTAGTATCCAGCTAAACTAAGTTTAATATCAGGCGACAAATACTATCGGTTTGCGTCACCAGAGGATGCTGCAAAGTATTAAGAATCAGAAAAAAACACTGTGTAACCTTATTTAGCAATGCCCCTTTGAGATATATACACTAATGTCCCAGATGTTTGATATCACATTGAGTTTTTTCTCTTTTTTATTCTTTATATATATATATATATATATATATATTTTCATTTACATTTTATATATTATTTTAACACTAAGATATGTCAGGGAATCAATAAGGATTTCCAGGGAGTTATATCACTTATTTGATGTAAAATAGTCAATATAATCACGTGGAATGTGGGGGGTATTCACTCCCCCATAAAAAGGAAAATTTTTTAAATACAAGCACAAAATAGATATAGCTCACTTATCGCCAACTGAGCACGAGAAATTAAAAACAGGATGGGTAAAAGAGGTTTTTGTTTTCCTCCTTTAAAAAAATTCAAGGGAGATTTATTATCTTAAAACTGCAAATAGCCTATGAAATAGTTGTGTTATGTAACTTGTACGGTCCTAACGAACATAATAAAAAATGATGGGACAACTTATGAAATAGAATGTTAAAATGTAATAATTGCCAAGTAATTGTAACATGATTTCGACGCAACCCCAAATCCAGTACAGGTGGCCCTCGTTTTACAACGGTTCAATTTACACCGTTTCAGAATAACAACCTTTTTTTCCAGTCATGTGACTGCTATTGAAAAGCATTGAGAAGCAGTGCATTTATTAAAATAGCCAGTAGGTAGAGCTGTCCGCTTGTGTTGCAGCAAAACCAAGCAAGCTGAAATTAATCAGTTTAACCAGACCTGAGCTATCGAGCAGATTTCAAAGGAACAAGATCTTCCTGTCTATAAATCAGTCCAGATTGGAATGCATGGAAAGAACTGTTTGCAGAAAAATGCAAGTGAAGTCTGTGTTGTGTGATTATTTTATTAGGTTTATAATGCTGTTTAGCATTTAAAGTCTTAATTTCAAAGCTTTAAAAATAATGTATTAGGTGTTACTTATGACAATTTTGAGAGGGGCCTGGAACCTATCTCCCTCACTTCCCATTGACTTACATTGTAAACTGGGTTTCAATTTACAATGGTTTCGATTTACAACCATTCCTTCTGGAAACTAACCCCGGTGTAAACTGAGGGCTACCTGTAATTGATAGGAAACAGAATCTTAAAAACAGTAAATCTAAAGAGCACATCAATTCTAGACTAAAATACGAACAATCATTATTTAATACCCCAATACTCTTAAATTAATAGATGTCTGGAGACTAAGAAATCCTGTAGAAATTAATCTTACTTGTCTGTCAAGGAATAATAATGCTATGTTTAGATTAGATCTATTTTTAGTCTCAGACAATTTACACAATGTGGAGGAGGTCAAAATAATGGACTTTACATTTTCAGATCATGCTCCAGTGTTACTTAAAATAGCATGTGAGTAAAAAAAAAAAAAAAAAAAAAAAAAAAAAAATGTTTTTCACTATCCCTTATTTTTGAACAATGTAAAAAAAGTTGAAGCAATACCCAGAAGACAAATGGGGAGAATATCATTTGAACAACGGATATTGTATAGAGAATCCACAATTATATTGGGAGACGGTTAAGGTTGTATTAAAAGCAGACATATACAAAATAAAACATAGGAAGGAACAAAAGGAAAGGGAATTTGAATCGTCAAAGAAGTTAGCAAATGACTTTAAAAATCTAAGAAAGAACCCTACCTTGAAATTTAGAGATGAAAGAAAGAAAAGAAAGTAAAGAAAGAAAAGAAAGAAAAGAAAGAAAAGAAAGAAAAGAAAGAAAAGAAAGTAAAGAAAGAAAAGAAAGAAAAGAAAGAAAAGAAAGAAAAGAAAAGAAAAGAAAGAAAAGAAAGAAAAGAACTTTTTAGGAGAACAAGAGAGAACCAATCAGCCAATCGGATTGAAATTGAATCTGATTGGCTGATTCAATCAGCCAATCAGATTTTTTCTACCTTAATTCCGATTGTCTGATAGAATCCTATCAGCCAATCGGAATTCGACGGACGCCATCTTGGATGACGTCATTTAAAGGTACCTCATTCCTCGTTCAGTCTTCGTGCCGGATGGATGCTCCGCGGCGGAGGAGCGAAGAAAGAAGATTGAAGATGCTGCTTTGCTGGAAGACATCACTGGATGGAAGAAGAGACTCTGCAGCTTGCTTGAAGACATCGCCCGGATCGGATGAAGAGTTCTGCTCGGCCAGGTGAATACAAGGTAGGGAGATCTTCAGGGGGGTAGTGTTAGGTTTATTTAAGGGGGGTTTGGGTTAGATTAGGGGTATGTGGGTGGTGGGTTGTAATGTTGGGGGGTGGTATTGTGTGGGTTTTTTTCAGGCAAAAGAGCAGTTTTCTTTGGGGCATGCCCCGCAAAAGGCCCTTTTAAGGGCTGGTAAGGTTAAAGAGCTAACTTTTTTAATTTAGAATAGGGCAGGGAATTTTTTTTATTTTGGGGGTTTATTATTTTATTAGGGGGCTTAGAATAGGTGTAATTAGCTTAAAAATCTTGTAATTTTTTTTATTTTTTGTAATTTAGTGTTTGTTTTTTTGTGTAATTTAGTTTAGATTATTTTATTGTATTTTAGTTTAGATATTTGTAGTTTATTTAATTTATTGATAGTGTAGGTGTATTTGTAACTTAGGTTAGGATTTATTTTACAGGTAAATTGGTAATTATTTTAACAAGGTAGCTATTAAATAGTTATTAACTATTTAATAGCTATTGTACCTAGTTAAAATAAATACCAAGTTACCTGTAAAATAAATATAAACCCTAAAATAGCTACAATGTAATTATTAATTACATTGTAGCTATCTTAGGGTTTATTTTATAGGTATTTAGATTTAAATAGGAATATATTAATTAATAATATTAATATTAGCTTTATTTTAATAAGAGTTTAGTTAGGGATGTTCGAGTTAGATAGGGTTATTATACTTAATATATAGATAATATAATAATGAAATTAACTATATTAACCCTAATATAATTAGGGTTAATATAGTTAACATATATAACAACTATATTAACTATATTAACCCTAATATAATTAGGGTTAATATAGTTAATATAGCTGGCGGCGGTGTAGGGGGATTAGATTAGGGGTTAATGTTTTAAATATAGGCGGCGGCGGTGTAGGGGGATTAAATTAGGGGTTAATACATTTATTATAGGTGGCCGCGGTGTAGGGGGATTTAGATTAGATGCAAAAGAGCTGATTACTTTGTGACAAAGCCCCACCAAAAGCCCTTTTAAGGGCTGGTAAAAGAGCAGTTTTCTTTGGGGCATGCCCCGCAAAAAGCCCTTTTAAGGGCTGGCAATAGAGCAGTTTACTTTGGGGTAATGCCACGCAAAAAGCCCTTTTCAGGGCTATTTGTAGGGTTAGATTTAGGTTTAGTGGTAGGGATAGTTTAGTATTTTAGGGGTTAAATAATTTAATATAGCTGGCGGAGGGGTAGGGGGATTAAATTAGGGGTTAATTAATTTAATATAGGTGGCGGCGGGGTAGCGGGATTAAATTAGGGGTTAATAATTTTAAAATAGATGGCGGCGGGGTAGGAGCTCACTTTAGGGTGTAGGTAAGGTAGATGGCGGCGGTGTAAGGGGCTCACTTTAGTGGGTAGTTTAATATAGTTGGCGACGGTGTAGGGGGATCACATTAGGGGGTAGTTAATGTAGGTGGCGGCGGGGTCCGGTAGCGGCGGTTTAGGGGTTAAATATTTATTAGGGATTGCGGCGGGGGATCGCAGTTGACAGGTAGATAGACATTGCGCATGCGTTAGATGCAAGCGAATGCGCATGCGTTAAAATTAGAATATCAGGAACGAGCAATCAGTATGACGTGAGGAGAGGGTGGAGAGAGGACAAGGACATAGTGCTGTTACGGGCATATAAGAGGGGCGGAGCGAGGCGGGGAGATGCGGAGCAAACAGGTTACAAAACATTAGGAAAATTGAGGATAAATTACATATAAATATAAAAAAAGAATAATGCGGTTTGATCATATATACCTATAGCAGTGTAAATATGAAATTGTAAAGTAAATGAGTTTACCGTCCCTTTAATGTTATATGCCCTTGATAAATATACATTAAATAAAGAGAGAGAGACTAAGGAATCACTTACCTCCTTAGAGAAATTTGGTTTTAAGGGACTATTTTTAAACTTTATTAAAAAAAGTCTTCACAACACATCTTTAGCATATGTCCAAATGAATAGCCAAACATCAGTCCCATTAAAGCTACAGTGTGGGACAAGACAGGGATGTCCTCTCTCTTCCCTTCTTTTTAACATCTCATTGGAGCCTATTTTAATTATATTAAAACAGAATATCCCGGGCATAGTTTTTGGCAATTACTCTCTAAAATTAGTAGCCTATGCAGATGATCTACTACTGTTTATTACAGAGCCAAAGAAATATTTAGCTAATATTTTTAAAAGATTATAGAACAATATAGCCACCTCTCAGGGTATAAAATTAATTTAGCAAAATCCCAAGTTCTGTGATTAAATAAGATCTTAAAGGATATACAGCTACCCTTCCAAGAAGTAGACATATCGTTAGAATATTTGGGTATTAAAATTGATGGAAATTTACACAATTTATACAAATTTAACATTAAACCAGCACTTATAAAAACAGAAAATAATTTGAAAAACTGGAGTAACGTACAACTATTGTCTATTCAGGGAAAAGTTAACC